>NC_133326.1:413183507-413514757 GCF_042186555.1 Aquarana catesbeiana | reverse complement strand
GCTGTGAAATATTAGATCAAGAATTCTAATTACATGTCCCTGTTGAACAGGGGCTGAAAAATTGGGCCTTAGGCACTGGTGCTGGTGTCACAACACTGCAACCCCACACAGATACTCTAGTTGGAATGCAGGAACGAGCCCTGCTGCAAAGAATTGAATGAAAAATTGTAATTACATGCCCTTATTAAAAAGAGGCTTAAAAATTGTGCCTTAGGCACTGGTGGCGGCGCCCAGAACCAAAAATGTTCTTACAAGCTATCAGCATGATCATTGAGAAGGAAGAGGATAAGTACTCAGCATAACAGGATAGTCACTTAGCATCAGCATAGGCAGCCTTTGAAGGGATCTGACATTTCAAAAAAAATTATTCGGTTACATCAGCATCAGGTGCTTGGTAGCTGGTGGTGATCCAAGACTGATTCATTTTTATGAAGGTCAGTCGATCGACCGAGACGGTGGACAGACGCACCCTGTGATCGGTTACAAAGCCTCCAGCAGCACTGAATGTGCGTTCCGAAAGAACGCTGGATGCAGGACAGGCCAGTAGCTCAATTGCATACTGTGCAAGCTCTGGCCAGTGATCCATCCTCAAGACCCAGTAACCCAGAGCATCTTCAGTGGGAAAGGTGTCCAAGTCAGATCTTGCCCCTAGGTATTCCTGCACCATGTAAAACAGACGCTGGCGATGGTTGCTGGAACCGATCATACCTTGGGGCTGTGGACTAAAAAATTGTCTGAACGCATTGGTCAGACGGCCACCTTCTCCACCGCTCCTTCTTTGACTGACCGAAGCCGCAGTAACACGTTGTCCAGAAACAGGAGTTTGTAACCTCCCAGTCTCTGGGAACGCATTGCACAGACCTTTCTGCAAGGCCTCCCGAAGATGTTTCATCCTCTGCTCCCTCTGTGAAGGCAAGATAAGGTCCGCAACCTTACCCTTGTAACGTGGATCAAGGAGGGTTGCCAGCCAGTATTGATCCTTCTCCTTGATACCACGAATACGAGGATCGTTACGCAGGCTTTGCAGGATCAGGGAGGCCATGCAGCGTAGGTTTGCTGAGGCATTCGGTTCTTGAGTCCTCTGGGTCACTAAGGACGACATGATCCTCAGCCACCTCCTCCCAGCCATGTACAAGTCCATGTGTTTCTTGGGACTGATCCCTTAAAGACTGCTGCTGATGCTGAGTGCCAGGCTCCACCTCCATACTGACACAATCCTCCTCCTCTTCCTCCTCCTCCTCATCCTCTTCCTGTGTGATCGGCGGGCACGCAGGAACACTGTCTGGATAAAGGGGGCCTTGAGAGCTAAGGAAGTCCTCCTCTTCCTGCCTCTGTTCTGCCTCAAGTGCCCTGTCCATTATTCCATGCAGCGTGTGCTCCAACAGGTGGACAAGGGGGACAGTGTCATTGATGCATGCACTGTCACTGCTCACCATCCTCGTGGCCTCCTCAAATGGTGACAGGACAGTGCATGCATCCCTGATCATGGCCCACTGGCATGGGGGAAAAAAACAAGCTCCCCTGACCCTGTCCTGGTGCCATAGTTGCACAGGTACTCATTGATGGCCCTCTGCTGCGTGTGCAGCCGCTGCAGCATGGCCAACGTTGAGTTCCACCTGGTGGGCATGTCACAGAATAGGCGGTTCTTGGGCAGGTTAAATTCCTTTTGGAGGTCTGCCAGCCAAGCACTGGGATTATATGACCGGCGGAAATGCACACAGACTTTCCTGGCCTGCCTCAGGACATCCTGTAAGCCCGGGTACCTGCTCAAGAACCGCTGCACCACCAAGTTAAGGACGTGAGCCAAACGGGGCACATGGGTCAGTTGTCCCTGTCGGAGGGCGGAGAGGAAGTTGGTGCCATTGTCGCAAACCACCATTCCTGCCTTAAGTTGGTGTGGCGTCAACCACCTCTGAACCTGCCCCTGCAGAGCTGCAGAACCTCTGCCCCAGTGTGGCTCCTGTCCCCCAAGCACACCAGCTCAAGCACCGCATGACATCTTTTGGCCTGCGTACTTGCGTAGCCCCTTGATTGCCTATGGAGCACCGCTGGTTCCGAGGACAAAGCACAGGAAGAGGCCATGGAGGAAGAAGAAGAGGAGGGGGTGGAGGAGAGAGGTGTGTCACAATAATTAGATAACAGTGAAGGGAAAGATGATTAATACGCTACCCAAAAAAACAAAAGACAGCTGCTACAAACCAAGTGACCAAAAGGAAAACAAATATGAAATAAATTGTAGCGCTAAAAACACATGTATTAGTAGTAAATATAAAGTTCAAAGTGCATATATGCGTAGTGTCCCAAGAAATAAAAACAAATATGTAATCCTAAAGGAACAAAAGTCCACAGTGGAAAAGAATAATCTGTGTGAATAATCTTGTCTGCTTCCCAACCGTCAGCTTGTATATCATCAACTTAAGCGAATAGATGAAATACGCTTACCAGAGAAGTTGGATTCTACTGCCATAAGCATAGAATCAATGGAGCTTAGTGCCACCCAGGGCGAAGTAGTGGAATGTTGGAGGCAAGGGTAGAGCCTCTGCAAGACTGGGACATCCCCTCTTTATCCGCCAAAGCAGAGCCAAAGATGAATTCCAGAAAACTAAGTGGTTCCTCAGTTCCCCATCTTCCCTTTGAGGAGAACCTCTACTTCTCTTTTCAACCTTCTGCTAGATATTGGAATACCTTCACCTGGACTGGTAGAAGTCCTCAGCACTGGCTGGGTGGTCAGAGGCAGAGGGAAGATGGGGAACTGAGGAATCTCAGCTGATGAGGAGCAAGGAGAGGTCGTCTTTGTTCTTTGGTGTGGGTCTTTTAGATATGCTTGCCAACGAACTGCATGGCAGGTCAACATATGTCTGGTCAAGCATGTGCCCAAGCGGGAGATGTTTTGGCCACGCGAGATACGCTTGAGACATATGTTGCAAATAGCAGCGGTGTGATCTGATGCACTCATCTCAAAAAAGGCCCACACCAAAGAACTTTTGGAATAACGCACAGAGACAGCAGTGCCCTGCACATGCGGAGCTTTGCGGTGTGATGTAGTCAGTGTGATACCTGCAATTCGACGCACTACACTAACTGTAAATAGTCTAGCTGCCTGACTGTGGCACTAATAGGATCAAAAGAACACCAGCAATTTTCTTCAGGTAGCTGTAAATACTGTAACAAGACAAGCCTGCCTGTCAGTAGGAAGATAACAGGAGCGGATCTAGCTAAACTGAATACAGATATATATATATATATATATATATATATATATATATATATATATATATATATATATATATATATATATATATATATATATATATATATATTACACAACACCTGGGATGCATATATATATATATATACACAATACACTGTAAGTGCAGCTAACTGACTGACTGTCCTGCCTAATCGATCTAACTCAAATGAAATGACACTGTCTCTCTCTCTCTCTATCTCTCAGCACGCTGGAACACACTACACAGGGCCGCCGTGCAGGCGGCCTTATATGGTGTGGGGCGTGTTCTAAACCCCCTGTGCCATAATTGGCCAAAGCCACCCTGGCTTTGGCCAATTCACAGCTCTCTCTACTGACAGCGGTGTGATTGACCAAGCATGCGGGTCATAGTGCATGCTTGGCCAATCATCAGCCAGCAATGCACTGCAATGCCGCAGTGATTTATGGGCAATGACGCGCCACACGAATTTGGCGTGAACGGCCCATATCGTTTGCAATTCGACGAACGGTCGAACAGACGATGTTCGAGTCAAACATGGGTTCGACTTGAACACGAAACTCATCCCTAATTTCAAGGTGTTTAGTAAGATGCATGGTGAGGTTTTTGATGTTGTCATATTTTCCCACAATTCTTTGCAAAATTAAGATTTTTTTTCCCACAAAATTGTCATTGTAATAGGTTATTTCTCTCACATGGCATGTGTAAACCACAAACGATACCCCAAAATACATTCTGCTACTCCTTCTAAGTATGGCAATACCACATGTGTGAGACTTTTACACAGCCTGGTCACATACAGAGGCCCAATATTGAACTAGCAACTTCAAGGGTTTTAGGAAACGCCCACAAAATTACCCCATTTTGGAAAGCTAATACCCCAACGTATAGTCCATGAGGCATAATGAGTCTTTTTAATGGTCCATTTTTTTCCAGAAGTTTTTGGAATATGTGGAAAAAAATGAAACCACATTTTTTTTACGCAAAATTGTCCATTTATAAGATATTTCCAACACATAGCATGTACATAGCAAAAATGACACCCCAAAATCACTCTGCTACTCATCCTGAATATGGTGATACCACATGTGTGAGACTTTTACACAGCCTGGCCACAGCCTGGCCACATACAGAGGCCCAACATTGAAATAGCAATTTCTCAACCACCTATTACACTTTTGAAGGCCCTGGAGCACCAGAAAAATGGAAACGCCCACAAAATGACCCCATTTTGGAAAGCTAACACCCCAGCGTATAATCTATGAGGCATAATGAGTCTTTTGAATTGTTCATTTTTTCCAGAAGTTTTTGGAAAATGCGCGAAAAAAATGAAAACACATTTTTTTTACACAAAGTTGTACATTTATAAAAGATTTCCAACACATAGCATGTACATAGCAAAAATAACACCCCAAAATACATTCTGCTACTCCTCCTGAGTATAACAATACCACATGTGTGAGAATTTTACACAGCCTGGCCACATACAGAGGCCCAACATTGAAATAGCACCTTCAGGCATTCTAGGAGCATAAATTACACATCTCATTTCTCAACCACCTATTATAATTTTGAAGGCCCTGGAGCACCAGGAAAATGGAAACACCCACAAAATGACCCCATTTTGGAAAGCTAACACCCCAACGTATAATCTATGAGGCATAGTGAGTCTTTTGAACGGTTCAATTTTTTCCACAAGTTTTTGGAAAATGTGGAAAAAATGAAGACACATTTTTTTTACACAAAGTTGTCCATTTATAAGATATTTCCAACACATAGCATGTAAATAGCAAAAATTACACCCAAAAATACATTCTGCTACTTCTCCTAAGTATGGCGATACCACATGTGTGAGACTTTTACACAGCCTGGCCACATACAGAGTCCTAACATGCAAGGAACACCGTCAGGGACACATAGCATGCACATACCAAGAATTGCACCCCAAAATACATTCTGCTGAGCAAAGGGTAAACAAAAGATTGGTAAAAACAAAAATTGCGCTTACACTAATAGATATAAGCTGCGACTAAAAAGTAGTAAACCATAAAATCATATATAAATCAAAAAGTCGCGCTAAAAACTGAAGGTGACAACAGGCAAATGTCTAAAAAACCTCATAAGAATATGAGGGTGAATAGTAATCACTAAATAGATGAGTTTTATAGGAGTGCTGAGCAATGTAAATACACACTTTAAAAATAAACCAAACTAAATGCTGTTAGTTAAGTGGGACACAGAAAACATTGACTATGTCCGTGTGAAAAGATCAATATTGCATGACCCAATCAATGACAGGTGAATATCTCAAATAACTGTAGGAATAATATTGTGACAAGTCTGTGGCTAAAAAACTAAACCGTGATAAATGAGGAAAAATAATAAAAATGAATAAAGAAAAATACAATAAACCCAAAAAAAAGTCAGTAGCTCAACAAAAACAGTGATAATAAAAGTCCATCCGTGTTAAATTAATATGCATAGAAAATGACTTGTCTCCAAGTGCTCTGTGAAATAATGTAACAAAATCTTGCTGTGGTAAAAATTAGAGTGCGTAGACAGACCTCCACCTCTTGGAAAAAATTGCTGCCTCTTACCAGATAGAAATGGTCTCTTAATTACAGGAGACCCAGGGAGCGGATGGCTGCAACCCCAGCCAGGGATCTTTAAAGCAGGCACTCAGCGTCCAGATCCAGGGACTCTCTCCCACCAGCCTCCGCAAATAAGGAAATGTCACCATGCAAAAAACAAAGTGCTCCACATAGCATAAAACCAGCGTTTTATTAAATATAAAATTAAAGATTGCACTTACAGAAACATAGTAGTTTAAAACATGTAAGAAAAAGCCGGCCGGCTCCAAAGTAACCCGTGTCTTCCGGGTGTGTGAATCGCGGTGTCGTCGGGACGTAGCTCGGCTGCCGGCCGGCTTTTTCTCACATGTTTTAAACTACTATGTTTCTGTAAGTGCAATCTTTAATTTTATATTTAATAAAACGCTGGTTTTATGCTATGTGGAGCACTTTGTTTTTTGCATGGTGACATTTCCTTATTTGCGGAGGCTGGTGGGAGAGAGTCCCTGGATCTGGACGCTGAGTGCCTGCTTTAAAGATCCCTGGCTGGGGTTGTAGCCATCCGCTCCCTGGGTCTCCTGTAATTAAGAGACCATTTCTATCTGGTAAGAGGCAGCAATTTTTTCCAAGAGGTGGAGGTCTGTCTACGCACTCTAATTTTTACCACAGCAAGATTTTGTTACATTATTTCACAGAGCACTTGGAGACAAGTCATTTTCTATGCATATTAATTTAACACGGATGGACTTTTATTATCACTGTTTTTGTTGAGCTACTGACTTTTTTTTGGGTTTATTGTATTTTTCTTTATTCATTTTTATTATTTTTCCTCATTTATCACGGTTTAGTTTTTTAGCCACAGACTTGTCACAATATTATTCCTACAGTTATTTGAGATATTCACCTGTCATTGATTGGGTCATGCAATATTGATCTTTTCACACGGACATAGTCAATGTTTTCTGTGTCCCACTTAACTAACAGCATTTAGTTTGGTTTATTTTTAAAGTGTGTATTTACATTGCTCAGCACTCCTATAAAACTCATCTATTTAGTGATTACTATTCACCCTCATATTCTTATGAGGTTTTTTAGACATTTGCCTGTTGTCACCTTCAGTTTTTAGCGCGACTTTTTGATTTATATATAAACAAAAGATTACCTGTGGTTTTAGTAGCGCAGTTTCCACAGGAGGATAGCATTGGTCCAGGCAGCAGGCAGGGACTTGGTCAGCAAAAGCGAATGCAATTGTCCAGGCAACAGCAAGGAATACTGTCCATAGTCAGTACAGGCAGCAAGCAGGCATACTGTCCATATACAGTGCAGGGCCAGTGCAGGCAGAGATTGACAGCAGTGCCAAAATATTGGTCCTGGTAGTAGGCAGAAACATGATCCATGTGGTGTGGTCAGTTCATGCGACAGGCAGAGGCATGATGGCATAGGTCCTACCAGCAGCAGGCAGAAGCAGGGCCTCGTTCAGGACAGAATGGGGACGGGGTAGAGGCTTCCAATGTCTTTGAAGCCTCTGAGTCTCCAGACCCTAATCTAGGAATGAAAAAACAAAAAAAATAGTTTTCTTCATCCATAAAAACAATTCTGGAGCCCCTCACATATGTGAAACCCCTGTGTTATGAATCCCATTAGTCCAGTGGCAGGGTACAAGATCAGTCCAAGAGGCAGGCAAAAATCATGGTCAAACAGTCCAGGGTCAGTTCCAGATCAGGCAGAGGTATGTACAGAATCAGTAGGCAGAAGCATGGTTGAATAACAAGCCAGGGTCAGTTCCAGATCAGGCAGAGGTATGAACAGAATCGGTAGGCAGAAGAGTGGTCGAATAACAAGCCAGGGTCAGTTACAGAGCACGTAGAGGCATAAGGTGTGTGACGGTAAATGTCAGGAAGTGAGGGTTATGTCTACCATACTTCACTAATAATTTAGTGAAGTATGGTAAGGGCGGAAACAGTCAACTATGCAGAGGCCTGGTTGGGAAGGACATTGGGGACATTAATAAGTGGTGTCTCTTCTAGGGATGAGCCAAACACTCCTAGTTCGGTTCGCATCCAGAACATGCGAACAGGCAAAAAATTTTTTTTCGAACACGCAAACACTGTTAAAGTCTATGGGACACGAACATGCATAATCAAAAGTGCTCATTTTAAGGGCTTATGCAAGTTATTGTCATAAAAAGTGTTTGGGGACCTGGGTCCTGCCCCAGGGGACATGAATCAATGCAAAAAAAGTTTTAAAATTGGCAGTTTTTTCGGGAGCAGTGATTTTAATAATGCTTAAAGTGAAACAATAAAAGTGTAATATTCCTTTAAATTTCATATCTGGGGAGTGTCTATAGTATGCCTGTAAAGGGGCACATGTTTCCCGTGTTTAGAACACTCTGACAGCAAAATGACAATTCTAAAGGAAGAAAAGTAATGTAAAACTACTATCGCTACTATCACTACTACCTGGGGGGTGTCTATAGTATGCCTGTAAAGGGGCGCATGTTTCCCGTGTTTAGAACAGTCTGACAGCAAAATGACATTTCTAAAGGAAAAAAAGTCATGTAAAACTATTATCGCTACTATCACTACTACCTGGGGGGTGTCTATAGTATGCCTGTAAAGGGGCGCACGTGTCTGCGGGCGGGGGGCACGAGGAGGAGATCAGGAGATAGAGCAGGAAAGGGGGGACTCCTGTGCAGACATGGAAAACAGCTCTGCAGGACCGGCGGGCCCTACAGTAAGTACCCACTATCGTGGATACCTTTCTCCTACCACCACTGAGTCTCTGCTCAGCAGGACCCTGGATGACATGCCCCTATCCCCCATGGAAGACTTCATGGCCACCCTAGAGGCAGGCAAAGCATACACACAGGGCCTACCATCCACACCTCAGGACTTTTCTGCGATGATGACAATGTTTGCTACAATGCTATCCAGGGGTCTTACACAGACTGCCAACCAAATCACTAAGGCCAGAAATGCTGACTTACAGCAATTAGGGGCAAGAATTGAAACAATAGAAACCAAAGCAGACCAAACTGTGACTAGAGTGAACCAGAACACAGCCAGAATTCAAGATTTACAAGACCAACTCGAGAACGCATTATCCAAAATTGATGATCTCGAAAATCGTTCGAGGAGATATAATTTCCGCATCAGAGGTGTCCCTGAATCCCTCAAAGACACCAATCACATTGTGAGATCATTTATTAAGGAACTCATCCCCAGCATCCCAGACCAGAGCTCTACAACCCCCCCGCCAAGATGGCCTCTTGAGAGACATCATAGTTAAACCTCATTTTTACAAAGTAAAATAGGAGGTGATGTAACGCTCTCGTGCTGAAGGGGCACTAACGTTCCAAGGACATCCCATACAAGTCTTTGCGGGCTTATCCCCACTTACCATACAAAAAAGAAGATTTCTGAAACCGCTCCTGTTGGTGCTTAACCAAAAGCGATCACCTACAGATGGTCCTTCCCCTTTCATCTATCATTCGCCTTCAACAATAAATCGTACGGCTTCTCTTCATTTTTGGAGGGGGAAAAGCTCCTGTTCCAGCTGGGTCTCATCTCCTAGGAACCAGAATCCACTCCTTCTGGCAGAGGGCCCAACTCTTCCTCCAAGAGACCACCACCATCCAGCCCCATCGCTCCTATGTGGCAGAAGCACCTGTCCAAAAAATCCAAGGAATCCAGGCCCCCCTAACAACAGCTTAAGGATCGGGTACCTTTTGGACCCGTTTTCCCCCTTATTCAATCCATCCGGATCCTCTGAGGAACACTTTTTCTTCATGGCCTGATCGCTGCACCAGACGTAGCACCTCTTATCCTGACTACATAGTCGGGGGTTTTTTTTTTGGAACGTTTGCTCCTGTATACAGAATTTTATTTTTCTCTTTTTTTTTTTTTTTTTGTCCACGAAACTGTTCTTGTTCTGGTTGAATTTGGAAACATTTTTAGTTATTCTGGTTTTGTTCTTCTGTTGCAATACATATAGACACCTACATAGATGTACAACACAATAGTGTGCTCTGCATCCCTTACACAGTCTGCTCAACCATATAGTATTGGATCATAGTCTAGGAAAGTATTTTCTCCCCCAAACAATATACTTAACCTACTATTGTTCCCTTTCTGACTGTGGCAGGCTCCTCCCATGCTCCTGAGTCTTCCCAAAATGACCACTGTTATAGGGACCACGGACGGCTCGGCAGTTCTGGAGGACCTCTCCCTATGAGTATACTATTGGGGGCCCTGCCTGCATACACTAAAATGTTTAGGTGCTGGAAGGCAGCCGGAGCGGATGCCCTGCGCCTCCGCTTGTCTCTGACTGGGAAGAGTATTTATCTCTCTTCTCAGACGGTGACTGTTGACCCCCCTAGATCTTGGCGGGGCTTGTTTTTCTTTATTTGTTTTTGTTTTAAGACAAAAGAATTTTGGTGTGAGAGAATGGGTTCTCACACGCCACTGGGGTTTGGGCAATTTTTTCCCACTCGTTATGTAATGTTAACATGTTTTCTGTCTCATGCTTCCTCCTAGATTGTCCTCATCTTCTTTCTTCATCCTTCATTCTTTCTTCTCCCCTCCCCGAAGGCCACCTAGAAGTCCATTCACTGCCAAATCAGAGATGTTCAGATGCTTTACACAAGGTTAGTCCCACTCACTGCTGGTGAAAACCCCCTCCTCTGATCCATGCAATGGTGGTACGAAAACACCACTAATACGCATAGTATCACATAATGTTCAAGGCATTAACTCCCCTATAAAAAGGAGAAAACTCTTAAAACTTTATCAATCCCAAAAATCTGATATCCTTTTGCTCCAGGAGACCCACTTCCCAAGATCTTACAACCCTTCTTTTCTCCACCAACATTTCCCCCAATTTTATCTCTCCAATGCGGAGAATAAAACAAAAGGGGTGGCCATCTGTTTTTCCAAACACTTAAATTTCGCTATGTCACATGCTTAAGGGATCCATCAGGCAGATACATTCTGGTAAAGGGAACCATCGATAGAACGCTATATTCTTTTGTCTCATACTATTCAACGAAGAAGGCGCAGGACAAATTTTTTTGCGTTAATGATGCAGTCTCTCTCATCTCAACTGGAGGGAATCATCATTCTTGGAGGAGACTCGAATATAGCGTTTGATCTGGCTCTAGATAAATCAGGATCAGGCCGGCCACGTCCCAGGCGTCCCCCCAAACATAGTTTAAAAATTACCAAACTTCTCTTTGATTCAGGACTAGCTGACATCTGGAGGGAACTCAACCCACTTACCAAAGATCATACTCATTACTCTGCTCCGCACCAGACCTATGCCAGGATAGATCATGTTTTCCTCCAAGCGACACACATACCCCTCGCGGTAAAATCTTCTATCAAAGAATCACCTATCTCAGACCGCTCCATGGTAATTCTCACATTACACCAAGCCAATAACACCCAAAAAGAATTCAAATGGCGACTTAATGAATTGTTACTAAGTAATCTGGTACACTGCACCCTGCTAGCAAAGGAACTCAAAGAATACTTTCACACGAATGACATGGAGACTATTTCCCCAGCTTCTCTATGGGCTGCCCACAAAGCGTTAATGAGGGGCAAAATCATTCAGCTTTCTTCCCGTATTAAAAAAGAACACCGAGACGAGATTGAGAGCCTTATCAAAGAATACCAGGAATCTTGTAAGTGTAACAAACGTGAACACACTCAGTCCTCTCAACAAAAACTAGAAGCAGACAGGCTGAGGCTCAACCTGGCCCTCACTACGGACGCTGAGAAGTACCTCCATTGGTCGGGGGCTAAGTTTTACTTTCAAAAAGGTAAGATTGGGTCCAAATTAGCCACCAAGCTTTCCCCCAAACCTCGTCAGTTGGCATTTCCCAAAATTCGATTACCGTCAAAATCCACAAAGTATCATGGAGTGTTTCCATGACTTCTATGCTTCCCTTTATAGAAAAAACGAATCAGGCCCAAACTCCCACCTTGAAGAATTTCTTGACTCTATCTCACTTCCCAAACTTTCAACGGACCACATTGATTTATTAGAACAGCCCATTACTTCCAAAGAAATCAGTGATAGCATCAAATATCTTAAACAGGGTTCTGCCCCGGGCCTGGATGGATTCTCTGTGGGCTATTACCAGAAATTCTCTGACACCCTGTCCCCTTACCTGGCCAGCTTCTTTAACTCCTTTCAAAAAGGTTCTCCCCTGGATAAATCCCTGAACCTAGCATACGTTTCAGTTATACCTAAACCAGGAAAAGACCCCTCACTAACTGGCAACTATCGCACGATCTCTCAATAATGATCTCAAACTACTAACAAAAATTTTAGCAAACCGTCTTTCCTCATTCATAGTGCAGTGTGTTCACCAAGACCAAGTGGGATTTATCCCGGGGAGACAGGACCCTGACCAGGTGAGAAGGGCTATTGATGTAGTGTCCCTGTTGAGATCACAATGGGACAGGGGTCCCCCCCAAGAGGGGTTTTTGCTTTCCATTGATCTACAAAAAGCATTTGACACAGTTACATGGCAATATATTTTTGGGGTCCTGGAGAGATGGGGTTTCGGCCCTATCTTCCTAGATACTCTACACTCCCTCTACTCTAATCCAAGCGCTCAGGTGAAATTGCAGGGCAGATACTCGGACACACTTCTAATACAAAAAGGCACAAGACAGGGATGCCCGTTATCGCCCTTGATTTTTGCAATCGCAATAGAATCCCTTGCAATCGCCATACGTACCCACTCAGATATCAGGGGAGTCTCTTGCGGTCTGCAAGAACATAAATGTGCTTTATTCACTGATGATCTACTCCTCTTTGTCACATCATCCCTCATTAACACCCCTAACATTATTAAGCAGTTTGGGAAGGCCTCGGGTCTCCGTGTCAATGTCTCCAAATCCGCTGCCCTAAACATCTCAATACCCCCAGACCTCCTTAAATGCCTACAGACACATTTTCCTTTTACTTGGTACTCTTCACATATTCCTTATTTAGGCATCAACCTGACATCTACGTACGACACCCTATTCGTTGCTAATTACCCCCCCGATGTTTAAAAAACTTGATGCAGACATGTCCGTGTGGTCCAAACATGATCTATCCTGGCTGGGCAGAGTGAACTCCATAAAAATGACCCTGCTTCCTTATCTCCTGTACCTCTTCCGTTCGCTTCCTATCCCAATTAAAAAAGCGCAACTCCTGCGATTCCAATCTTCCATTCTGAAATTCGTCTGGGCTTCCAAGGGTAGAAGATGCTCCAAGGAAACACTTTATAGACTAAAAACCCAAGGTGGACTTGCTCTTCCTAACATTTGGTGGTATTACCAAGCAGCGCAAATCGCTCAAATCTCCATAGCATATTCCAGGGGCCCTAAACCAGACTGGTTACGGATGGAGCAGCAAGCAACGCACAATAGATTTCTTGCTCTGGGCTCCTCCCCGCCTTATTAGCGATATTAACCCCAACACTCTCTCACGCGATGTCCTTGTGGAATAGGTTGCAAAAAAACGCCTCCCTAACATCTCACATTCGCCCTCTTGCCCACTTATTTAACAACCCAGAATTTCCCCCAGGCCAAAACATACATGCATTCAAATGGTGCCTCAATAAAGGCCTCTACCGAATTGTTCACTTTCTAAATTCCAATGGGCCCCTCACTATCGGTTTCTGCAAAAATAAATTAGAAATGCCTGACTCGGAAAGGTATAGATTGATACAAATTACTCATTTCCTTCGTGCCAAATGGCCCGATACCTCTGAACCCCTTAATCTAACTGCCTATGAGTCGTGGTGCTCCAACATAAAGGATCAGAGGGGGTATCTCCATTATCTACATATCGCTTGTCAGTAGTGACAGCAAACCTCCCTACGCCCGAATGTGGGAACAAGACCTGGTAGTTGAGTGGGACTTGAGTGACTGGTACCGAGGCTTTCACAGATCATTCAAGGGCATCTTGAACATCTCCCTTATGGAAGCTAGTATTAAAATTATCACACGTTGGTACCGAGTGCCTACCACCCTGGCCAAAATATTCCCAGATTCATCCCCATTGTGCTTCAGAGGATGCGGCTGTCAGGGGTCGTTATTCCATGTTTGGTGGACGTACCCACCACTCCAGAACTTCTGGAACAGCTTTTTTCACATAATACGGAAAATCACAGGAATGGCTGTCCCACAGGTTCCGGAAATAGCACTTCTCAAAGCCCAAGTAGATGACATCCCTAAACACAAACAATCGTTGATCTTTTACATGCTTTTAGGTGCCAAATTCGATATTGCCAGGCACTGGAAAAGACACTTGGTGCCAATAATCGCGATGAAACATAAGATATCCTGGATCATGGCCCAGGAGAAGATTGTTAGCAAGTTGCTTGACAAAACCCACAAATTTGAACTGATTTGGGAGCCCTGGGCTACATACGTAGGGATACTGATACTTCCAGTTTAGCGGATGTCCCCGAATAATCCAGCATAATCAAGGTGATCTTCCTTTCCTTACCTCCTACTGATACTATTCTTCTTTTCGTTGCTCACTTTACTTTTTTTCCCCTCTCTCTTTCCATCTCTCTTCTCCTTATCATGGCGATGAAGTATCTCTACTGGTTCACTGCATACAGGTGCAAGTTGGCCGAGATTTTGTATTTTCTTTCTTTCTTTTTTTTAAATTTCAATTGCACTATTGAATGCAGAGGCTGAGGCTGGAATGTGTGGATCCCAGAGACATTCGCCCAATAACATTCCGACCTGATTGTTTAATTTATGGCTTCCATAACCACCACTATGAAACCTAAAGGGCAGATCAGGGCAGACATGATTCTCCCATTCTTGCGACAATTTTATAATATAGAGGATTTATCTGGGTACGTCATCTCCACAGTGAGTTCCCCTTGGAGTGGAGAGACGTCCTTACCTGGTTACTCAACCTCCTATTCAAACTCTAATTTTTCTTTTGTTCGATTGTTCAGGAATGTTTGCCTGCTGCTACCGGTCAGCGGGCTCAAACAATCTAGTCTTCCTGGTCGCCCTTGGACCCTGAATTTTATCTTAACTGGGCTAATCTATCTAATACCTATGCTTTACTTTGTTCAAACACTTCTAGATTTGTTTGCTGAATACCTGTATCACCTCGAATTTTCACCTGACAGAGCGTACCTATTATTGTATGTAACCTGTATTTTTATATACAATTAAACCAATAAAAATATTGAAAAAAACCCCCACAAGAGACGGTTTTTAACAAGGGGACTTCACAGGGGTCACCCGGTTACGTAACCGGGTGACCCCGCCCCCCTCTGAAAACACGGGGAGAGCCGCAGGGAAGTCTCCGTGAAGTCCCCATACATCAGAGGAGGGCGGGGTTACCGGGTGGCCCTTCCCTTCATTATATAAGAAGTGTCAGAAGAATCGAAGCGTCATGCGGCGGAAGACTCCCACTGAGGCGGATCGTGCAGACGGAGTGGTGAAGAAGACGGAGGAAGATGCGGGACGAGAAGATGGAGAAGAAGAAGATGGAGAAGAAGAAGATGGAGAAGAAGAAGATGGAGGAAGAAGAAGAACACCAAAGGAAGACCAGAAGAAAGAAGGTGCAAGAAGAAGCGGAAAGAAGAAGAAATTAATAAAGGACTTGTCAAAAACTGTCTCTTGTGTTTTTTAACCTTTTTGACACTTTTTTTGTGAAATGGTAGGGGTACATTTGTACCCCATTACCAATTCACACAGGGGGGGGCGGGTAAGCCTCCCCGCCTTCAGACCCCCACAACCACTGGGCAAGGGTTGTGGGGATGAGGCCCTTTTCCCCATCAACATGGGGACAAGGTGCTTTGGGGGGCTACCCCAAGGCACCCTCCCAATATTGAGGGCATGTGGCCTGGTACGGTTCAGGAGGGGGACGCTCTCTCATCCCCCCTCTTTTCCTGTGGCCTGCCAGGTTACGTGTTTGGATAAGAGTCTGGTATGGATTTTGAGGGGGACCCCCACGCCATTTTTTTTTTTATTTTGTCGCGGGGTTCCCCTTAATATTAAATACCAGACCTGAAGGGCCTGGTATGGAATTTAGGGGGACCCCCACACATTTTTTTAAAAATTTTGGTGCGGGGTTTCCCTGTGGGGGAATCCCATGCCGTTTTTATCAATTAACTTTTATGTGTATTGCCGGGCCGACAATTCATTATAGCTGGCACTAGCGATAGTAGTTCTACAGTAGTTAGAAGTGATAGTAGTTTTACATTACTTTTTTTCCTTTAGAAATATCATTTTGCCGTCAGACTGTTCTAAACACAGGAAACATGCGCCCCTTTACAGGCATACTATAGACACCCCCCAGGTACGAAATTTAAAGGAATATTACACTTTCATTGTTTCGCTTTAAGCATTATTAAAATCACTGCTCCCGAAAAAACGGCCATTTTTAAAACTTTTTTTTGCATTGATTCATGTCCCCTGGGGCAGGACCCAGGTCCCCAAACACTTTTTATGACAATACCATGCATATAAGCCTTTAAAATTAGCACTTTTGATTTCTCCCATAGACTTTTAAAGGGTGTTCCGCGGCTTTTGAATTTGCCGTGAACACCCCAAATTGTTCACTGTTCGGCGAACGGGCGAACAGCCAATGTTCGAGTCAAACTCATGTTCGATCCGAACATAAAGCCCATCCCTAGTCTCTTATAACTCCTCCTCTGGTGCATACCCAGAATTTTTCCTGACGTTTTTGGCCTGTTGGTCTGGGAGAAATTTTATCGGGAAAGTGGAGTTCAGAGAGTCTGCTAATCACATCAAATCTAATGTTTTCCGGTGGGCCATTCGGGAATACAAGGGCAGTGGCGATTTCCTCCTGGTAGCCAAGGAAGGATTTGGGGCTTTCAGTGGAGTTGTGATAGATAACGTAGCTGTTGTATATGGCCAAATTAAACAAATAAATTGAAACTTTTTTATACCACTGGTATGTTCTTCTTGTGGCAAGGTAGGGTTTGAGCATTTGGTCGTTGAAGTCGACACCCCCCATGAACATGGGGTTGATTTACTAAAAGCAAATCGACTGTGCACTTTGTAAAGTGCAATTGCACACTGCAAGTGCAGTTGCTCCAGATCTTAATAAATGAGGTAAAGCTTCACTTTGCAAAGAATACCCAATCACGTGCAAGGAAAATGTACAAAAACAGCCTTTTTGCTTGCATATGATTGGATGATGGAATTCAGCAGAGCTTTTCCTCATTTACTTAGCCCTGGAGTAACTGCTCTCGCACAGTGCAACTGCACTTTGCAAAGTGCACAATCTATTTTCCTTTAGTAAATCAACCCCTATGCATTCGTGGATACGTGTTCGTTTTTCGATTGGGCCATTCCTCCTGGTGATCTCAATGAATGTATTGTTGTGGATCAAAGAAAGCATGTAGACATCCCTTCTATCACTCCACTTCACAGCCAGAATTTCCTCATTCCCTAAACTCACCGTCTCCCCTCTTCTTAGCTTCTTGTTGACGAGGCTTTGAGGAAAGCCCTTCTGGTTCTTCCTTACAGTGCCACATGCTGGAGTGTTATTTCTGTTAAGGTTTCGGAACAGGGGCAAACTTGTATAAAAGTTATCTACGTACAAATGGTAGCCTTTCTCCAGGAGTGGGTTTATGAGTTGCCAAACGACGTTTCCGCTTGATCCGATGTAGTCTGGGCAATTAGGGGGATGCAGTTGGGTGTCCTTCCCTTCGTATACCATGAAGGCATATGTATACCTTGTGGCTTGGTCACACAATTTATAAAGCTTATCCCCATAGCGGGCCCTTTTGGTGGGAATAAATTGTTTTAAGCCCAGCCTGCCAGAAAATTTGACAAGGGACTCATCCACGCATATGTGTTTGTCTGGGGTAAACAACTGGGGGAAGATTTCAAAAAAATAATTTACTAGTGGCCGAATTTTATAAAGCTTGTCAAAATTTGGGTCATTTCGGGGAGGGCACTGGGTATTATCATTATAGTGTAGGAATCTCATAATAATGGGATATCTGGTTCTGGGCATTACTGAGAAACAGATGGGCATGTGGTGGATGGGGAGGGTTGACCAATATGAACGTAATACATTTTTTTTGGTTAGTCCCATACAGAATGTGAGGCCCAAAAAAATGTTAAACTCCTCCACTGTTAGTGCTCTCCACTCGTAGGGACAGGCATAATAGGACGTTGGGTTACTTGCTATGAATTGTTGTGCATACAGATTGCACTGGGCCACAATTGATGCTAGCATGTCCTCAGTAAAAATTAAATGGAAAAAATCAATTAGGGAAAAATGGTCTGTGTCCACCTGGACTCCTGGCTGGGCAGTGAAAGAGAGAATGTTAGCTTGTCCTGAATTAGGAGGAAGCCACAAGGGGTTCTGAAGGGAATAGGGAAGACTGTCATGGGACCTAACCCTTTGGGACTAAGGTGACACCCCACTAGTACGTGGCCTTTGCTGAGGTACTGTGGTGCTGGTGGATGGCACTGCGGTGCTGGTGGATGGCACTGCCTCCTCACCAGAACGCCTTCATCTGGCGGGCGGACTCTCATCCTCCTCTGAGGCTGTCAGTGTTTCACTGCTTAAGACAGGCTCGTAGTCCACGTTAGACTCAGAATCTGAATTTGAGGAGGAATCTGAAGCAGAGAGCTCCCCATTGCTCTCGTCGGCCGCAAGAATATTGTACGCCTCCTCAGCTGCAAATGATTTTCTAGACATTGTTGATGGGCACTGATGATACTGATGACAGAAGGCACTGATGACACGTGACACTGATGACTGATGACAGAAGGCACTGATGACACGTGACACTGATGACAAATGGCACTGATTACACATGACAATGATGACAAATGGCACTCATACGTGGCACTGATGACACGTGACACTGATGAGGCACTGGTGACAGACGGAACTGATACATGGCACTTATACGTGGCACTGATGACACGTGGCACCAATGTGGCACTGATGAAATGTGGCACTGATGTGGCAGGTGACACTGACAGATGGCACTGATGACAGATGGCACTGACAGATGACACGATGACAGATGGTACTGATAGATGGCATTGATGACAGATGGCACTGATGGCACTAATGACAGATGGCACTGTGACACTAACAGTGATGAGCAGTGTGGCACCAATGGCACTGATGTGGCACTAAATGGGTACTATTTGGGCTGATTTATACTGTGTTTTCACTGTAATTGACTCCTAAACAGTTGGCACTCACAGATCTGCAGCACAGGTTGCTCTCCCTCCTCACACGCGGTTTCTGTGTAAGGGGGGAGAGCCGGCAATGAGAGATGATCTCATATGTTTACACTTGAAATCATCTCTCATTGGACACTCTGATCGAGTGCTAAATGGCCGCTGTGATTGGCCATTTAGCACGATCTGGGATTGGCCATGTCCAAGGGACACGGTCAACACAGAATTTCCCCGATGCGCGCCCGCAGTGGCACGCGGGGAGGGAGTAAATAGGAGGACGTCCAGGGAAACCTTCCCGGCAATTGAGCGCTGCGCTGTAGCCGTCTTTTGGCTATAGCGTGGGCACAAAGTGGTTAAGCCGTCCAGCCCAGATGATCTCTGCCTTCACCTTGGTCAGATCTCTAGAGATGCTCTCCTGTGTTCCTGTTAAAGACTTGCTTGGCTGACATTCCTTCTGGCTTCAGATCCTGCTTGCTGTTCTACTATGCTCATCTCTGGCTCCCTGACGTTTTGGCTTGTCTGAGTATCCGTTCTGGTTCCTGAACTCTGGCTATGTTTTGACTATGTTTACTCTGTTTACATATTTATTATTATTATTAAACAAGCGTGTTTTAACTGTACTTCTGTCTCAGTCTGATTCATGGTTTCTGACAACATGATTTGTTTATATTGCATGTGAGCTTACAATGGAGGAGTGTGGAGGAGAATAAGGAAATATAATTTTCCATCATATATTGAGAGGTTTGTTTGAATTTGCTGAGCATTCCAAGGAGAAGGAGCCTGCTGCTTTTGACACCCCAGAGAGTAATACCAGAATTGTGACTAGATCTGTAGGGGTCTTTTCCTGAGGTGAGAGCTGGGGCACACTAGGGTCACGGATGGTGAAAGATTATGACTTTGAAAGATTTGGAAAATTATCTTGGATGGGGACATCACTGTATGAACTATTTTTGCCTTAAGTTTTTGCACGAAGCACTTTATGAATTTTTTGGAACTTTTTTATGTAAAAACAACTTTTTTGCTTTTTAAACTTTTTTATTAGATGTTGTTTGATCATTTGCATTTATTATATTATCAGTCATTGGATGTTATTTGCACTTTATTCATATTTTGCACAGTATATTCTCAGCTATCAAAGAAGTTATTGGAGGGTATCTGCACTTTATTAACATATTTTAGCACTTTAGACATTATTGAGGAAGCGCCACATTATTTATTTATTATGTTGTCACTGTGTGGGAACACTTATTCGTGTTGGCAGCTACTCATTGAAATCACACTATATTCGTTCGTGTATTAAGTATATTTACACCATTTCTAAAATGCATTGCTTGTAAAAATGGAACATGTGCCTTTAATGTCCATAGCTCACCTATGACCTAGGTCATTTTTCAGGGATGTTCAACCCCTTGACATTATATGAAATACATTTGGTGTATTGTATGGTTTGTTATACTTTTGGTTGGCACCCTTTGGAATGGGAGATAAAGGCAACTTGTAAGTCCCTACATTAGGAAGGGTCCGAGGGGAGAGGAATCCAGAAAAGGGGGGGGGGGTGTGGGGAGGAGTGGAAAGGTAGGAGAGACTGAAAATATAAAGAGTTGTTGTGGAGAAAGTAGGAAAATGGAGAAGAGAAGACTTAGGACAATGTCTTCCTAATGATAAGTGTGTACTTTGGGGGAAATAAAGGAGATAGAAGTATAGGAAGAGGAGAGATAAAAAGTAAACTAAATATTAGATAGTTAGTCTCTAGTAGGGATGAGCCAAACACCCCCCAGGTCAGTTCGCAGCAGAACATGAGAACAGGCAAAAACTTTAGTTTAGTCTAGGGACTGAAAAAATCATTTGAAAACGCGAAGACCGTTAAGTCTATGGGACACGAATGTGAAAAATTAAAAGTGCTAACTTTAAAGGCTTATATGCAAGTTATTGCCATGAAAAGTGTTTGGGGACCCGGGTCCTGCCTCAGGGGACATGTATCAATGCAACAAAAAGTTGTAAAAACTATTATTTTTTCAGGAGCAGTGATTTTAATAATGCTTAAAGTGAAACAATAAAAATGAAATATTCCTTTAAATATCGTGCCTGGGGGGTGTCTATAGTATACCTGTAAAGTGGTGCAGTTTCCCGTGTTTAGAACAATACCACAGCAAAATGAAATTTCTGAAGGAAAAAGCAATTAAAACTGATTGCAGCGGGGGGCAGGAGGCGGAGCCTAGCAGAGCAGACATGCATTGTTAGAGCTCCACACCGCTGAGGAGAGAAGAGAAGGACAAAGCGGAGCCTGCAGGCTCAAAAGGTATCCATTTGAACCTTTTTGCCCCAGGGAACAAACTGTGAAAGTTTGGGCAGGAAATATGGTACTGGGAGGAAACCGTGGCAGAAATAAAAATCACCTCACAAAGAGCTCACAGGCACTCACTGCAGCTGAAGCAGCTCCAGTCACCTCACAACACACAGCATCAGGGTGCTCTCACAGACAGAAAATGTCACAGCAAGACTCTCCATTTGAGTCAGATACAGAACAAATCCTCTCACAAACTTCTCCACAAGCCTCCTCAGTATCCCCAGTAATATTATTACAATTTGAAAAGATGCTTCATAAGGCTTTAAAACAAACCTCAGACCAAATAACAAAAAGCCTAACCAAAGAAATAAGAGAGCTGGGAAACCGCACCGCAGCCTTAGAAATAAAAATGGATGAAATTGAAATTACAACCCAAGAAAATATAACAGAATTGGAACAATTAAAAAAAGAGAATTTAATAATTCAAACTAAGCTCGAAAATTACGAAAATAGAGCCAGACGTTCAAACTTGCGCATAAGGGGAATACCTGAAACTGTGACAGACCTGCAATCTACTATTACTGCTCTATTACAAGAACTAAAGCCAGTTATCCCTATTGAACATTTAGAACTGGACAGAGTACACAGAGCCCTCACAGCCAAAAAGAAAGATGGACCCCCACGTGATATAATCACAAAATTTCATTATTACAGAATGAAAGAACAAATACTAATTGCTGCAAGAGAAAAAAAGGAACTTAATTTTCAAGGACACAATTATCAAATTTTTGCTGACCTATCCCAACTTACTATTACTAAAAGACGATCCATGAAACCCCAACTAATGGAACTGAAACGCCACAACATTATGTATCAATGGGGCTTCCCCTTTTCAGTCAGATTTAACTACCAAGGTACAATTTACAGAAGCAGATCAGCAGATGAACTACAACAAACCCTTTTAAAATTAAATCTGACAGAACCCACAAGCAGCAACACTCCCACACGCAGAAGAATGGCGTCATCTTCACCTTCAGGCAGCACCCAGAAAATTTCAGAACAAAATGGGAATCATCATTCTCACAAAAGAGGCCGTTATGCCACATCATCCATGGACCAAGAAGATTCAATGGACTGACATCCTAATTCCTGATATCTCTTCATTTATTATACTAAGAGATGGTTCTCTATAAAAAACCTATATTTATAACTGAATGTAACTGCATTCTGATAGTCACACACTGTGTGGGATCATGTTACATTCCAGTTATATTTCTTATTAATTCTGATTCATATAGCCTTAGAATATATAAGTGAAATAAGGAAATTCTTGTTCAGTTATATATTATCAGGTAATAACAATAGATTTATTACTTTTTAGGACAAATATGTTCAATAATCCAGAAGTAATGGAAGCTTTTTCTTTCTTTTCTTAAAACAAATATATTATTACCTAACTAGTCCCTAGAATTATGTTTTTGTTTATTCTAATCTGAAGCAATACAACCTCAATTTTATGAGTTAACATATCTAAACAGTTACATATGAATAAAATATGTAATTGTTTACTCTAAAAGGGTTAAAATCCCAAAATAATTCAAACTATCTTCATCAATACCAAAGTTATTAACAGTACCTTTCTAACTGAATTATTTAGCCTAGGGCAAGACTAACCATATACAACCACCCTGGAATAAATAATTTCAACAAAAACTATATTCTGCACTCCAATTAATGAAACATCATTTTGATGTCTTTTGACATAGCACTTCTCTCCTGTAAGCGGAAGATCCATGTACCCCCATTAGCCCTCCTCATTCTCCCAACCATATTATGTGGGAGTGTGACGAAGGCACTTATTCCCCTGAGAGAGATATTTATTCTCTTTCACGGGTAAATTGTGATTACTTGCAAAAAATAATTTATACAATGTATCATCTAATCTCATATGTTTTTTGTTTACTCTTTACTCCAGAATTCACTGGTTTCTTTTCTATCTATTCATCTCTTCAGTCCACACAGGTTGATCTGCGCAGTCAGCTCTGCATAACAAAAAGTAAGTCAAAACTATTTGATCTATTGCCATGGCACCACTGAATATACTTTCCCTGAATGTTCAGGGAATAAATGTCCCTCAAAAAAGGACCAAAGCGTTCCGTACTTTCCATAACAAGAAGGCTCACATAGTATGCCTCCAAGAAACACACTTCACCAAAGATTCTACTCCAAAATATATTTCTCCTTTTTATCAACAAATTTACACGGCTTCTGCCTGTACCAAGCAAAGGGGAACTCTAATTGCATTTCACCGATTCACACCATTCACCTTATCATCAGAAATTAAAGACCCAGAAGGTAGATACCTGATACTCATGGGTTATATAATGGATACAGCAATCACGGTGATTTCCTACTACGCTCCTAACAAACAACCTACACCATTCCTCTCACATATATTACAAGTGATTAATACACACAAAATAGGAACAGTGATAACGTGTGGGGATTCGAACCAGGTCCTCCTCCCATTTCTCGATAAATCACCATTTACACCATCCAAAATAACCTCTAGATTACCTTTTTCTCAACTTCTTTCCAAATACAATCTGGTAGATTCATGGAGAGAAAGTAACCCAATGAAAAAGAAATTCACTTATTTCTCGCACCCTCATCAAACCTTCACCAGAATAGATCATATTTTTCTAACAATAGGAATGATACCAGAAATTATTGCATCAAATATAATTCCGATTCCGTGGTCTGACCATAATGCAGTATACACTACTATAGCCTCAGCCATACCAAAAGCGCATGACCCAACGTGGTACTTACCGGACATAATGCTCAAACACCCACTACATCAGATGGCCATTGAACAAGCTTTAAAGGAATACATATCAATTAATAATACAACAGACATCTCCCCAATAACACTGTGGGAAGCTCATAAGCCTGTCTTGCGTGGTACAATACAAAGACAAATGGCACTATTTAAACGGGAATGCAAAAATCTAGCAAAAAAACTAGAACTCAATTTTAATGCAGCCTACATATCATTTCAAGATAATCCATCTCAGAGTACAAAATCTCATCTGGAAAAATCTAGATTGGAATACGATCTATTTCTCACTGAGTCAGTTGATAAATCCCTCAAACGCTCCAAACACAATTTCTACATGAATACAAACAAACCAGGTACATATTTGGCTCGGGCATTAAATTCAACTAACAAATCTTTCAAACCAATACGTTTGAAATTATCAAAAGATGTTTACACTTGTAATCCAGTTAAAATAGTCCATAAATTTCACTCACATCTCGCAACTTTATACAAGACAAACAATGAATTTAATCCTACAGAGGCTGAATCCTTCTTCTCAAAAATAACCTTACCTGAGTTATCTCAGAATCAAAAAAGCAGTTTGGATGAGCCTATAACTATAGATGAAGTTGCTAACGCCATAAAAGACCTAAAACTTAACAAAAGACCAGGCCCAGACGGCTACTCGGCTTTATACTATAAAACATTCTCAGAAATACTCTCTCCCATTCTCACTGAAACTTTTAACAAACTTCTAGATGGACATTCTTTTCGGCAAGAAACACTAATGGCA
This sequence comes from Aquarana catesbeiana, assembly GCF_042186555.1. Taxonomy (NCBI): domain Eukaryota; kingdom Metazoa; phylum Chordata; class Amphibia; order Anura; family Ranidae; genus Aquarana; species Aquarana catesbeiana. Next base: position 413,489,845 of record NC_133326.1, on the reverse strand, counting down.
ATTGTTTGTATGATCCCAAAACCCCTTTCTGATGATACTTCCTGTGTGAATTATCGGCCTATCTCTCTGTTAAACCTCGATATTAAATTATTAGCAAAAATAATAGCAAAACGCCTCAATAGCATTATAGGAAAATTAATACATAGAGATCAAGTAGGCTTCATGCCAAATAGACAGGCAGGCGATAATATACGCAGGGCAGTGTTATTGGCACATATTGCTAAAAAACGGAAAATCCTTTTATGTTTTCTATCTCTCGATATTAAGAGGGCATTTGACACAGTATCCTGGCAATATATGCAATATTCATTACAAAAATGGGGTTTTGGACCCCACTTTTTAACATGGATCAAAGCATTATATAATAAACCCAAAGCCTATATAAAATATGCTGGATACAAATCTGAAGCCTTTAATATTGAAAGAGGTACCCGACAGGGTTGCCCATTATCTCCCTTATTATTTGCCCTTATACTCGAACCCATGGCCCAATACATCAGAACAAACCAAACTATAACTGGCATTGAAGTAGGAGGTATTACACACAAATTATGTATATTTGCAGACGATATATTACTTTTTCTATCATCACCACAGGTCTCTGGTCCTAACTTAATACCAGCTCTTGATGGATTTGCAGCCCTATCCGGCCTTATGATTAATCCTAAGAAATGCCTAGTGCTTAATATTTCACTCACAAACATGGAATTGATCCCGACTAGGGCAGCACTCCCATTCACATGGGCAGAAAAATCAATCCCATATCTTGGAATTCATTTAACAGCATCTCATTCTGACTTATTCTCAACCAATTATCCTCCTGTATTAAGACAGATCACAAATCTAATAAAACAATGGTCGCAACTTCCTTTATCCTGGATAGGGAAGATTAATGCAATCAAAATGACTATTCTACCCAAATTGCTTTATCTATTCAGAGTCCTCCCTATTCCAATTCCTTCCTATTTTTTGAGAATAGTACAAAAAAGAGCAACTTCGTTTATATGGGGCTCTTCTAAACCACGTATACCTATACACACACTACATCTTCCCAAAAATAAAGGAGGCCTGGGATACCCTAATTTTACTAACTACTACAGAGCAGCACAACATTGGTACTAGCAGAAACAATTCACAGAATGAATAATACAATGTCCCATGCTAAGATGGTAGCCATTGATCAAAATCAAATTCCAAAATTTGAAAAACTTTGGCATCCTTGGATAAAACAACAGTTCCTGTCAAATTTCAATGACTCTGTCCTGTTGCCATGGTAACAGATTAAATGACTTACAGAGACACCCATTCTAAGGCTTCAAAGAGAACTAAAAAGAATAATAAACTGACGAGCGGGACAACCTTGTGGACCATACCTCTTCCTTTCAACCCTTTTTCTTCTTTCTCTTTCCTTTTCTCCACCTTACGATTAAAGCTCATTATCAGAATTTATTTGACCTATATACACTCTACTTGTAAACAATATGTATAGTAGGTATAAATCATTTAAATACCTACAAAAGTAACTAAGGAAATGATATATATCTTTAATTTAGGTTTACGTGAACCCAATGTTTAATATTTGAAATTTCATGATATTTACCTATATAAACCCTACTGTAAAACAATGAGCTTACTTTATAGATCCTTGTAAACTTACTTTATGTATCTTTATAACATTGTATACTCAATAAACTTCTTTTGACAAGGAAAACTGATTGCAGCTGTAATGTATTGTCGGGTCCCGGCAATATAGATGAAAATCATTGAGAAAAACTGCATTGATTCCCCCCCCCCCCAGTCCATTACTAGACCCTTTGGGTACGTTATGGATATTAAGGAGAACCCCGCACCCAAATTAAAAAAAAAATGGCGTGGGGGTCCCCCAGGCACTATGTACTCTGAACACAAGTATACATACTATATGACCTGCCCTATACACTCTGTAGAAAATTGGGCCTTAGTTGTTGGTGGTACCAGAACACTGTAAGACCTCACAGTTACTCTTGGTGAGTGCAGGAATGGGCCCTGCTGTGAAATACTATATCAAAAATTGTAATTACATGCCCCTGTTAAACAGGGGCAGAAAAATTGGGCCTTAGGTGTTGGTGGTGCCACAACACGGTAAGCCCTCACAGTTACTCTTGGAGGGTGCAGGAACGGGCCCTGCTGTGAAATATTAGATCTAGAATTGTAATTACATGCCCCTGTTAAACAGGGGCAGAAAAACTGGGCCTTTGGTGGTGGTGGTGTCACAACACTGTAAGCTCTCACAGTTACTCTTGGTTGGCAAAAGAATGGGCCCTGCTGTTAAATATTAAATCAAAAATTGTAATTACATGCCCCTGTTAAACAGGGGCAGAAAAATTGGGCCTTTGGTGGTGGTGGTGCCACAACACTGTAACCCCTCACAGATACTCTTGTTGGGCGCAGGAATGGGCCCTGCTGTAAAATATTAGATCAACAATTGTAATTACATGCCCCTGTTAAACAGGGACAGAAAAATTGGGCCTTAGGCAGCGGTGGTGGTGCCCTAAACAAAAAATATTGTTGTAAGCTAGCATCCTCAAGATTGAGGAGGAATAGAATAGTCACTCAGCATAGGCAGTCTTCAATGGATCCCACATCCATAGAAAAATCAATCAGTTACATCACCATCAGGTGCTTGATAGCTGCTGATCCAAGACTGATTCATTTTTATGAATGTGAGCCTATTAACGGAGTCTATGGACGGGGGCACTCTATGATCCATTACAAACCCTCCAGCAGCACAGAATGTGCATTCAGAAAGAATGCTGGATGCAGGACAGGCCAGTAGCATGCATATTGAGCAAGTTCTGGACAGTAGTCCATCCTCAAGACACAGTTACCCAGTGGATGCTCTGTTGGAAAGGTCTCCAAGTCTTCTCTTGCCCCTAGATATTGTTGCACCATGTAATGCAGACACTGGTGATGGTTGCTTGGACTGATCAGGCCTTGGTGCTGAGGACTGAAAAATTGTCTAAAGGCATCGGTCAGCCGGCCACCTTCTCTACCGCTCTTACTCTGACTGAAGGAAGCCTCAGCAACACGTCCAGCACCAGGAAATTGTAACCTCCCAGGGTCTGTAAATGCATTGCACAAACCTTTCTTCAAGGCCTCCTTAAGATGTTTCATCCTCTGCTCCCTCTGCAAAGGCAGGATGAATTCTGAAACCTTACACTTGTAATGTGGATCAAGAAGGGTTGCCAGCCAGTAATGATCCCTCTCCTTGATACCACGAATCCTAGGGTCCTTTCGCAGGCTTTGCAGAATCAGGGAGGCCATGCAGCGTAAGTTTGCAGAGGCATTTGATTCTGAGTCCTCTGGGTCACTAAGGATCACATGATCCGTAACAACCTCTTTCCAGCCACTTACAACTCCTTGGCTTTCTGGGGACTGAAAACCATCCCTTGAAGACTACTGCTGAGTGTTATCCTCCACGCTGACCCAATCCTCCTTCTTCTCCTCCTCCTCCTCCTCTTCTTCCTGTGTGTTTGGCGTACCCCCAGGAATACTATCTGGATAAAGGGGGCCTTGAGAGGTAAGGAAGTCCTCCTCTGCCTCCCGCTGTTCTGCCTCAAGTGCCCTGTCCATTATTCCATGAAGCCTGTGCTCCAACAGGAAGACAAGAGGGACAGTATCACTGATGCATGCATTATCACTGATCACCATCCTCATGGTCTCCTCAATTGGTGACAGGACAGTGCATGCATCCTTGATCAGTAGCCACTGACATGGCGAAAAGAAGCCAAGCTCCCCTGACCCTGTCGTGGTGCCATACTCACACAGGTACTCATTGATGGCCCTCTGCTGTGTGTGCAGCCGCTGCAGCATGGCCAACATTGAGTTCCACCTGGTGGACATGTCACAAATGGGCAGGTTGCATTCCCTTTGAATGTCAGCCAGCCAAACACTGGCATTGTATGACCCGCGGAAATAACCACAGACTTTTCTGGCCTACCTCAGGAGATCCTGTAAGCCTGGGTACCTGCTCAAGAACCACCAAATTCAGGACGTGTGCCAAACACGGAACATGGGTCAAGTGTCCCTGGAGTGCAGAGAGAAGGTTGGTGCCATTGTTGCATACAATGATTCCTAGCTGAAGCTGGTGTGGTGTCAACCACCTCTGAGCCTGCCCCTGCAGAGCTGACAAAATCTCTGCCCAAGTGTGGCTCCTGTCCCCTAATCAGACCAACTCAAGCACCGCATGGCATCTTTTTGCCTGAGTGCTTGCATAGCCACTTGAATGCTTATGGATCACCGCTGGTTCAGAGGACAAATCTGCAAAAGAGGCCATAGAGGAAGAAGAAGAGGAGGGGGTGGAGGAGAGGGCTGTGGCAGAATCACCACTAGCATTTTGGAGGTGTGGTGGCGGAACAAGCTCCAACAATACTGAACCCTGTCCTGCATCCTTCCCAGCTGTCAGCAGAGTTATCCAGTGCGCTATGAAGGAAAGGTAACACCATGACAGCTAGACCATGAGTCAGCAGTAATATGCACCTTACTGCTGACCGCCTTGTCCAATGAGGCCAAAACATTGCCTTCCAAATGCCGGTAGAGAGCCGGAATGGCCTTCCGTGAAAAGAAATGGAGTTTTGGAACCTGCCACTGAGGCACAGCACATTCCACAAATTCACAAAATGGGGCAGAGTCTACCAGCTGAAAAGGCAGCAGTTGCAGTGCTAGCAAATTGGTCAAGCTAGCATTTAGATGCTGAGCATGTGGATGGCTGGGACCGAATTTCATTTTACAGTTTAGCAACTGGGGTAGGGAAATTTGCCTGCTAAAATCAGATGGTGGTGTACTGCTAGCAGACTGGCTGCAAGTACTTTGGACACCTATTGCTATACCTTCATTCCTTCAGTGCAGGTTTTGAGAGGACTGGAGGTATAGTGGGGTTGGAGATCCCAGATAAGGAGCAAGGAGAAGTCCGCCTTTTTCTTTGATGTGGGTCTTTCAAGTGTTGTTGCCAACGGACTGCATGGGAGGTCATCATATGTGTGGTCATGCATGTGGTGCCCAATTGGCTGCTGTTCTGGCCATGCTTGATCCGCTTCAGACATAGGTTGCAAACAGCAACATTACGATCTGCTGCACACATGTCAAAAAGGCCCACACCAAGGAACATTTCAAAATCAGAGGGGAGTCAGCAGTGCCCTGCACCTGCAGAGCTCTGTGGTGTGATGCAGTAGGGTGGCTGCCCTTAAGCTGCCCCCTAGAGGAGCTGGAGCTGTGGCTCCTCCTCCTTCTCCTCTCTTATATCAGGCACCCAAGTAGAGTCAGTGACCTCATCATCCCCTCCCTCCTCATCACTGGAGCAAACTTGGCAGTATGCTGCAGCTGGGGGAACATGACTGACAGTTTCTTGTCCTTCTTGGGCACCCCCTCTCTCTAGGCTCACATTACTCCCTTCCGCAACCTGGGAACCAACATCGCAGCCTTCAAATCACTGCGCATCCTCCAGCAGCAAGTACCCGACACTGTGGTCGAATAGTTTGGGGGGCTCCTCCGTGCATGATGGTGGGGCTATGAAAGGAGTGACTGTGGACAAGGAGCCGGTGGAATATGCCACTTTGGAAGCTGCATTGGAAGGCAAACTACTCTGAGCCTGGGTGACAGGATGAGGAGGATGAAGATGGCTTTGTTATTCACTCCACCAACTCTTCTGCATGTTCTGGCTAAATAACACAGCCAGCAGCAGAAAAAAAGGACAAGAGTGTCCCACGGCCACCTGCAGAGGATGCACCATGTCCATGACCAGCACTGTTGACTGTAGACACAGAGCCTGCTTGCCATCTTTTAGTGGCATGTGAGCGTCTGCCTCTCCTCGGTGGCCTTTCGGACATGATGTATATTTTGTTTTGCAACACCACACTACACCATATTGTGTACTGTATACACCACCAGAAGTGTAGTAGCAACTATACTATGGCTGCACTGTATTGTGTACTGTGTACACCACCAGAAATGTAGTAGCAACTGTACTACGGCTGCACTGTATTGTGTACACCACCAGAAGTATAGTAGCAACTGTACTACAGATGCACTGTATTGTGTACTGTATACACCACCAGAAAAGTAGAAACAACTGCACTACGGCTGCACTGTATTGTGTACTGTGTACACCATCAGAAGTGTAATAGAAACAGTACACCATGGAATGCACTGTAGATATAGGCTACACTGGATGCAGAGTATATATATATATATATATATATATATATATATATATATACTAGACTGACTGTATATATATCAAATACACTGCCACTAACTGAATAACCTGCCTGCTTAAGCTCAATGACGCTATCTCTCCGTCCACACAAGCAACACTACACAGGGCCACCGTGTAGACAGCCTTATATAGTGTGGGGCATGGACTTAGTCTCCCTGAACCATGATTGGCCACAAGCACCCTGCCTTTGGCCAATTATGGCTCTCTTAGCAGAGGGCGCTGGGATTGGCTAAAGCATGCAGGTTAGGTGTATGCTTTGGCCAATCATTATATAGCAATATAGAGAAAACATGCAACAAAGTGCATTAGGGGGATGCCCCCTTGGACATTATAGGGCAGAGAGAAGTAAAAGGAAGTAGACATGTATAAAAGGCACAAAAGTGCCAACTTTATGTTTAAAAATCTATTTTCTTTATATTAATAGACACAATACACTCTTAAAGACAGTATATCAATAAGTTAACGTCAAAATTAAATATACAATTTATATCACCCAAAGCTAACAATCCAAATTGCGGCCCAATTTAAATTAGGTTCGGTTTAGGATTGGTAGCATACATCGCATTGAAATGTATTTTTCCTTCTTCAGGGGAAGTTTTACAGTTGGGTAAATTATTCTCTTGTCTGTAACACAAATACACATATATATATATATATATATATATATATATATATATATATATATATATATATATATATATATATATATATATATATATAGTAATGTTGACATAGTAGCATAGCAAAGACATCAAGGCATAGTCAATAGCTTATTATGCCATTATATAGAGTAGGAATGAGCTTCGTGTTCGACTTGAACCCATGTTCGACTCGAACATCGCCTGTTCGATCGTTCGCCGAATTGCGAATGATATGGGCTGTTCGCACCAAATTTTATTGGCGCGTCACGGCCCATAATTCACTGCAGCATTGCAGTGCATTGCTGGGTGATGATTGGCCAAGCATGCACTATGACCCGCATGGCCAATCACAGCACCGTCTGTACAGAGAGCTGTAATTGGCCAAAGCCAGGGTGGCTTTGGCCAATTATGGCTCAGGGGGTTTAGTACACACCCCACACTATATAAGGCCGCCTGCACGTCGGCCCTGTGTAGTGTGTTCCGGCGTTGAGAGACAGAGACAGAGAGACAGTGTCATTTGATTTACGTTAGATAGATTAGGCAGGACAGTCAGTCAGTTAGCTGCACTTACAGTGTATTGTGTATATATAGGCATCCCAGGTGTTGTGTATATATATATATATATATATATATATATATATATATATGTATGTATATACACTGTATTCAGTTTAGCTAGATCCGTTCCTGTTATTATCATCCTACTGACAGGCAGGCAGGTGTTGTTACAGTATTTGAAGACAATTGCTGGTGTTCTTCTGATCCTATTAGTCCTATTAGCTACAGTATTTACAGTTAGTGTAGTGCAACCTCTGCACAGTGTTCAGCTAAAGCTACAAGTTAGTGTAATGCGTCCTCCTCACAGTGTTCAGCTAAAACTACAAGTTAGTGTAGTGCGACCTCTGCTGTGTTCAGCTAACGCTAGAAGTTAGTGTAGTGCATCCTCCTCACAGTGTTCAGCTAAAGCTACAAGTTAGTGTAGTGTGACCTCTGCACAGTGTTCAGCTAAAGCTACAAGTTAGTGTAGTGCAACCTCTGCACAGTGTTCAGCTAAAGCTACCTGTAGAAGGTTGGTGGTGTTTTCCTGATCCTATCACTACCGCAGGCAGCTACATTATTTACACGTTAGTGTAGTGCGACCTCTGCACAGTGTCCAGCTAAAGCTACCTGTAGAAGGTTGGTGGTGCTTTCCTGATTCTATCACTACCGCAGGCAGCTACATTATTTACACGTTAGTGTATTGCGACCTCTGTACAGTGTTCAACTAAAACTACCTGTAGAAGGTTGGTGTGTTTTCCTGATCCTATCACTACCGCAGGCAGCTACATTATTTACACGTTAGTGTAGTGCGACCTCTGCACAGTGTTCAGCTAAAGCTACAAGTTAGTGTTGTGCAACCTCTGCACAGTGTTCAGCTAAAGCTACCTGTAGAAGGTTGGTGGTGTTTTCCTGATCCTATCACTACCGCAGGCAGCTACATTATTTACACGTTAGTGTAGTGCGACCTCTGCACAGTGTCCAGCTAAAGCTACCTGTAGAAGGTTGGTGGTGCTTTCCTGATTCTATCACTACCGCAGGCAGCTACATTATTTACACGTTAGTGTATTGCGACCTCTGTACAGTGTTCAACTAAAACTACCTGTAGAAGGTTGGTGTGTTTTCCTGATCCTATCACTACCGCAGGCAGCTACATTATTTACACGTTAGTGTAGTGCGACCTCTGCACAGTGTTCAGCTAAAGCTACAAGTTAGTGTTGTGCAACCTCTGCACAGTGTTCAGCTAAAGCTACCTGTAGAAGATTGGTTGTGTTCTCATACTAATAATAGTACAGGCAGGCAGTTGATTTTGCTAGCTGCAGTATCAGTATATATATATATATATATATATATATATATATATATATATATACATACATATATATATATATATATATCCCAGCTTAGTGCAGCTACATCTCACTGCAGGCCATTAGTATGTCTGGAAGGCCAACAAGGAGAGGCAGACAGTCACAAGCCAATAAAAGAGGGCAAGCAGGCTCTGTGTCTAGAGGCAACAGTGCTGGTCATGGACACGGTGCATCCTCATCGGCACGTGGCCGTGAGACATGCTTGGCCATTTTTTCAGCAGCTGGCCGTGTTGAGCTGAAACATGTGGAAGACTTGGTCGAGTGGATGACCAAGCTGTCATCATCCTCTTCATCCTCTCTCACTCATGCTCAGGGTACTTTGTCTGGCAAAGCAGCTGCCAACGTGGCCTCTTCCCTCGGCTCAATGGCATCAGTGACTCCTTCCTTAGCCCCACCAAGTCCTCCTGAGGAGTCCCTGTTTGGCCACAGTGTTGGGTACATGCTCCTGGAGTATGCCCAGTGTTTAGAGGGCTCTGATGATGATACTGAGCTAGATGAAGGCAGTAACATGAGCACGGACAGAGGGGGTGCCCAAGAAGGACAGCAACCTGGCAGTCATGTTTCCCCTGCTGCAGCATACTGCCAGGTTTGCTCCAGTGATGAGGAGGGAGGGGATGATGAGGTCACTGACTCAACATGGGTGCCTGATAGGAGAGAGGAGGAGGAGGAGGAGGAGGCACATCACCGACGAGGCAGGATGCCCTCCAGGGGGCCAGCCTAAGGACAGCACACTGACTGCATCACACCTCAGAGCTCCGCATGTACAGGGTGCTGCTGTCTCTGCACGTTATTCCAAAAGTTCTTTGATGTGGGCCTTTTTTGAGATGAGTGCATCAGATGGTAACGCTGCTATTTGCAACATATGTCTCAAGCGTATCTCGTGTGGCCAAAACATCTCCCGCTTGGGCACTACATGCTTGACCAGACATATGTTGACCTGCCATGCAGTTCATTGGCAGGTGTACCTAAAAGACCCACACCAAAAAAACAAAGAGGACCTCTCCTTACTCCTCATCAGCTGGGGTCTCAAACCCCACTATACCTTCAGTCCTCTCTGAGATCTGCACTGAGAGGAATGAAAGTGTAGAATTAGGTGTGTCACAGCCAAGTACTTGCGGGCAATCTACTATCAGTACACCGACGTCAGATTGTACCAGGCAAATTTCCCTGCCCCAGCTGCTGAAGTTCGCTCCCAGCCATCCACATGCCCAGCGGTTGAATGCTAGCTTGGCAAAATTGCTAGCACTTCAACTGCTACCTTTTCAGTTGGTAGACTCTGCCCCCTTCCGTAAGTTTGTGGAATGTGCGGTTCCTCAGTGGCAGGTTCCCAAATGCCACTTTTTCTCACGGAAGGTGATTCCGGCTCTCTACTGGCATGTGGAAGGCAATGTCTTGGCCTCGCTGGACAGGGCAGTCAGCGCTAGGGTGCATATTACCACTGACTCATGGTCCAACAGGCATGGACAGGGACATTACCTAAGTTTCACAGCACATTGGGTGACTCTTCTGGCAGCTGGGAAGTATGCAGGATAAGGTGCAGTAGTGTTGGAGGTTGTTCCACCACCACGCCTCCAAAATGCCACTACTAGTGATTCTGACACACCTCTCTCCTCCACCCCCTCCTCTTCTTCTTCCTCCATGGCCTCTTCCTGTGCTTTGTCCTCAGAACCAGCGGTGCTCCGTAGGCGTTCAAGGGGCTACGCAAGTATGCAGGCCAAAAGATGCCATGAGGTGCTTGAGCTGGTGTGCTTGGGGGACAGGAGCCACACTGGGGCAGAGGTTCTGTCAGCTCTGCAGGGGCAGGTTCAAAGGTGGTTGATGCCACGCCAACTTAAGGCTGTAATGGTGGTTTGCGACAATGGCACCAACCTCCTCTACGCCCTCCGACAGGGACAAATGACCCATGTGCCCTGTTTAGCTCACATCCTTAACTTGGTTGTGCAGTGGTTCTTGGGCAGGTACCCGGGCTTGCAGGATGTCCTGAGGCGGGCCAGGAAAGTCTGTGTGCATTTCCGCCGGTCATATAATGCCAGTGCTCGGCTGGCAGACCTCCAAAAGGAATTTAACCTGCCCAAGAACTGCCTAATCTATGACATGCCCACCAGGTGGAACTCAACGTTGGCCATGCTGCAGCGGCTGCCCACGCAGCAAAGGGCCATCAATGAGTACCTGTGCGACTATGGCACCAGGACAGGGTCAGGGGAGCTTGGGTTTTTTTCCCACGCCAGTGGGCCATGATCAGGGATGCATGCACTGTCCTGTTACCATTTGAGGAGGCCACGAGGATGGTGAGCAGTGACAGTGCATGCATCAGTGACACTGTCCCCCTTGTCCACCTGTTGGAGCACACGCTGCGTGGAATAATGGACAGGGCACTTGAGGCAGAACAGAGGCAGGAAGAGGAGGACTTCCTTAGCTCTCAAGGCCCCCTTTATACAGACAGTGTTCCGGCTTGCCCGCCGATCACACAGGAAGAGGATGAGGAGGAGGAGGATTAGGAGGATTGTGTCAGTATGGAGGTGGAGCCTGGCACTCAGCATCAGCAGCAGTTTTTAAGGGATCATTTACAGTCCCAAGAAACACATGGACTTGTACGTGGCTGAGAGGAGGTGGCTGCGGATCATGTCATCCTTAGTGACCCAGAGGACTCCGGACCGAATGCCTCAGCAAACATATGCTGCATGGCCTCCCTGATCCTGCAAAGCCTGCGGAAGGATCCTCGTATTCGTGGTATCAAGGAGAAGGAACAATACTGGCTGGCAACCCTCCTTGATCCATGTTACAAGGGTAAGGTAGCAGACCTTATCTTGCCGTCGCAGAGGGAGCAGAGGATGAAACATCTTCGGGAGGCCTTGCAGAAAGGTCTGTGCAACGCGTTCCCCCGAGACTGGGAGGTTACAAACTCCTGTTTCTGGACAACGTGTTGCCGAGGCTTTGGTCAGTCAAAGAAGGAGCGGTGGAGAAGGTGGCCGTCTGACTGATGCGTTTAGACAATTTTTTAGTCCACAGCCCCAAGGTATGATCGGTTCCAGCAACCATCGCCAGCGTCTGTTTTACATGGTGCAGGAATATCTAGGGGCAGTATCATCATCAGAGCCTTCTAAACGCTGGGCATCCTCCTGGAGCATGTACCCAACACTGTAGTCAAACAGTTCAAGGGACTCCTCAGGAGGACATAGTGGGGCTAGGGAAGGAGTCACTGATGCCATTGTGCCGAGGGAAGAAGGAAGGAATGAAGGAATCAACTGCCTGCCTACAGTATGAGAACACCACCAACCTTCTACAGGCAGCTTTAGCTGAACACTGTGCAGGGGTCGCACTACACTAACGTGTAAATAATTTCGCTGCCTGCGGTAGTGATAGGATCAGGAAAACACCACCAACCTTCTACAGGTAGCTTTAGCTGAACAGTGCAGAGGTCGCACTACACTAACGTGTAAATAATTTAGCTGCCTGCAGTAGTGATAGGATCAGGAAAACACCACCAACCTTCTACAGGTAGCTTTAGCTGAACACTGTGCAGAGGTTGCACTACACTAACGTGTAAATACTTTAGCTGCCTGCGGTAGTGATAGGATCAGGAAAACACCACCAACCTTCTACAGGTAGCTTTAGCTGAACACTGTGCAGAGGTCGCACTACACTAACGTGTAAATACTTTAGCTGCCTGCGATAGTGATAGGATCAGGAAAACACCACCAACCTTCTACAGGTAGCTTTAGCTGAACACTGTGCAAAGGTCGCACTACACTAACTTGTAGCTTTAGCTGAACACTGTGCAGAGGTCACACTACACTAACTTGTAGCTTTAGCTGAACACTGTGAGGAGGATGCACTACACTAACTTCTAGCGTTAGCTGAACACAGCAGAGGTCGCACTACACTAACTTGTAGTTTTAGCTGAACACTGTGAGGAGGACGCACTACACTAACTTGTAGCTTTAGCTGAACACTGTGCAGAGGTCACACTAAACTAACCTGTAGCTTTAGCTGAACACTGTGAGGAGGACGCACTACACTAACTTGTAGCTTTAGCTGAACACTGTGAGGAGGAAGCACTACACTAACTTGTAGCTTTAGCTGAACACTGTGCAGAGCACGCACTACACTAACGTGTAAATAATTTAGCTGCCTGCAGTAGTGATAGGATCAGGAAAACACCACCAACCTTCTACAGGTAGCTTTAGCTGAACACTGTGCAGAGGTCGCACTACACTAACGTGTAAATAATTTAGCTGCCTGCAGTAGTGATAGGATCAGGAAAACACCACCAACCTTCTACAGGTAGCTTTAGCTGAACACTGTGCAGAGGTCGCACTACACTAACGTGTAAATACTTTAGCTGCCTGCGGTAGTGATAGGATCAGGAAAACACCACCAACCTTCTACAGGTAGCTTTAGCTGAACACTGTGCAGAGGTCGCACTACACTAACGTGTAAATACTTTAGCTGCCTGCGATAGTGATAGGATCAGGAAAACACCACCAACCTTCTACAGGTAGCTTTAGCTGAACACTGTGCAAAGGTCGCACTACACTAACTTGTAGCTTTAGCTGAACACTGTGCAGAGGTCACACTACACTAACTTGCAGCTTTAGCTGAACACTGTGAGGAGGATACACTACACTAACTTCTAGCGTTAGCTGAACACAGCAGAGGTCGCACTACACTAACTTGTAGTTTTAGCTGAACACTGTGAGGAGGACACACTACACTAACTTGTAGCTTTAGCTGAACACTGTGCAGAGGTCACACTAAACTAACCTGTAGCTTTAGCTGAACACTGTGAGGAGGACGCACTACACTAACTTGTAGCTTTAGCTGAACACTGTGAGGAGGAAGCACTACACTAACTTGTAGCTTTAGCTGAACACTGTGCAGAGCACGCACTACACTAACGTGTAAATAATTTAGCTGCCTGCAGTAGTGATAGGATCAGGAAAACACCACCAACCTTCTACAGGTAGCTTTAGCTGAACACTGTGCAGAGGTCGCACTACACTAACGTGTAAATACTTTAGCTGCCTGCGGTAGTGATAGGATCAGGAAAACACCACCAACCTTCTACAGGTAGCTTTAGCTGAACACTGTGCAGAGGTCGCACTACACTAACGTGTAAATACTTTAGCTGCCTGCGATAGTGATAGGATCAGGAAAACACCACCAACCTTCTACAGGTAGCTTTAGCTGAACACTGTGCAAAGGTCGCACTACACTAACTTGTAGCTTTAGCTGAACACTGTGCAGAGGTCACACTACACTAACTTGTAGTTTTAGCTGAACACTGTGAGGAGGACGCATTACACTAACTTGTAGCTTTAGCTAAACACTGTGCAGAGGTCACACTAAACTAACCTGTAGCTTTAGCTGAACACTGTGAGGAGGACGCACTACACTAACTTGTAGCTTTAGCTGAACACTGTGAGGAGGAAGCACTACACTAACTTGTAGCTTTAGCTGAACACTGTGCAGAGCACGCACTACACTAACTTGTAGCTTTAGCTGAACACTGTGCAGAGGTCGCACTACACTAACTTGTAGCTTTAGATGAACACTGTGAGGAGGACGCACTACACTAACTTGTAGCTTTAGCTGAACACTGTGCAGAGGTCGCACTACACTAACTTTTAGTTTTAGCTGAACACCGTGAGGAGGACGCACTACACTAACTTGTAGCTTTAGATGAACACTGTGCAGAGGTCACACTAAACTAACCTGTAGCTTTATCTGAACATTGTGAGGAGGACGCACTATATTAACTTGTAGCTTTAGCTGAACACTGTGAGGAGGACGCACTACACTAACTTGTAGCTTTAGATGAACACTGTTCAGAGGACACACTACACTAACTTGTAGCTTTAGCTAAACACTGTGCAGAGGTCACGCTAAACTAACCTGTAGCTTTAGCTGAACACTGTGAGGAGGACGCACTACACTAACTTGTATCTTTAGCTGAACACTGTGAGGAGGACGCACTACACTAACTTGTAACTTTAGATGAACACTGATCAGAGGACGCACTACACTAACTTGTAGCTTTAGCTGAACACTGTGAGGAGGAAGCACTACACTAACTTGTAGCTTTAGCTGAACACTGTGCAGAGCACGCACTACACTAACGTGTAAATAATTTAGCTGCCTGCAGTAGTGATAGGATCAGGAAAACACCATCAACCTTCTACAGGTAGCTTTAGCTGAACACTGTGCAGAGGTCGCACTACACTAACGTGTAAATACTTTAGCTGCCTGCGGTAGTGATAGGATCAGGAAAACACCACCAACCTTCTACAGGTAGCTTTAGCTGAACACTGTGCAGAGGTCGCACTACACTAACGTGTAAATACTTTAGCTGCCTGCGATAGTGATAGGATCAGGAAAACACCACCAACCTTCTACAGGTAGCTTTAGCTGAACACTGTGCAAAGGTCGCACTACACTAACTTGTAGCTTTAGCTGAACACTGTGCAGAGGTCACACTACACTAACTTGTAGCTTTAGCTGAACACTGTGAGGAGGATGCACTACACTAACTTCTAGCGTTAGCTGAACACAGCAGAGGTCGCACTACACTAACTTGTAGTTTTAGCTGAACACTGTGAGGAGGACGCATTACACTAACTTGTAGCTTTAGCTAAACACTGTGCAGAGGTCACACTAAACTAACCTGTAGCTTTAGCTGAACACTGTGAGGAGGACGCACTACACTAACTTGTAGCTTTAGCTGAACACTGTGAGGAGGAAGCACTACACTAACTTGTAGCTTTAGCTGAACACTGTGCAGAGCACGCACTACACTAACTTGTAGCTTTAGCTGAACACTGTGCAGAGGTCGCACTACACTAACTTTTAGTTTTAGCTGAACACCGTGAGGAGGACGCACTACACTAACTTGTAGCTTTAGATGAACACTGTGCAGAGGTCACACTAAACTAACCTGTAGCTTTATCTGAACATTGTGAGGAGGACGCACTATATTAACTTGTAGCTTTAGCTGAACACTGTGAGGAGGACGCACTACACTAACTTGTAGCTTTAGATGAACACTGTTCAGAGGACACACTACACTAACTTGTAGCTTTAGCTAAACACTGTGCAGAGGTCACGCTAAACTAACCTGTAGCTTTACCTGAACACTGTGAGGAGGACGCACTACACTAACTTGTATCTTTAGCTGAACACTGTGAGGAGGACGCACTACACTAACTTGTAACTTTAGATGAACACTGATCAGAGGATGCACTACACCAACTTGTAGCTTTAGCTGAACACTGTGCAGAGGTCGCACTACACTAACTTGTAGTTTAGCTGAACACTGTTCAGAGCATGCACTAAACTAACTTGTAGCTTTAGCTGAACACTGTGCAGAGGTTGCACTAAAATAACTTGTAGCTTTAGCTGAACACTGTGCAGAGGTCGCACTACACTAACTTGTAGTTTTAGCTGAACACTGTGAGGAGGGCGCACTACACTAACTTGTAGCTTTAGCTGAACACTGTGAGGAGGACGCACTATACTAACTTGTAGCTTTAGCTGAACACTGTGCAGAGGTCACACTAAACTAACCTGTAGCTTTAGCTGAACACTGTGAGGAGGACGCACTACACTAACTTGTAGCTTTAGCAGAACACTGTGAGGAGGACGCACTACACCAACTTGTAGCTTTAGATGAACACTGTTCAGAGGACGCACTACACCAACTTGTAGTTTTAGCTGAACACTGTTCAGAGCATGCACTACACTAACTTGTAGCTTTAGCTTAACACTGTGCAGAGGTTGCACTAAAATAACTTGTAGCTTTAGCTGAACACTGTGCAGAGGTCGCACTACACTAACTTGTAGTTTTAGCTGAACACTGTGAGGAGGATGCACTACACTAACGTGTAGCTTTACCTGAACACTGTGAGGAGGGCGCACTACACTAACTTGTAGATTTAGCTGAACACTGTGAGAAGGACGCACTACACTAACTTGTAGCTTTAGCTGAACACTGTGAGGAGGACGCACTACACTAACTTGTAACTTTAGATGAACACTGTTCAGAGGATGCACTACACCAACTTGTAGCTTTAGCTGAACACTGTGCAGAGGTCGCACGACACTAACTTGTAGTTTTAGCTGAAAACTGTTCAGAGCACGCACTACACTAACTTGTAGCTTTAGCTGAACACTGTGTAGAGGTCGCACTAAAATAACTTGTAGCTTTAGCTGAACACTGTGCAGAGGTCACACTAAACTAACCTGTAGCTTTAGCTTAACACTGTTAGGAGGATGCGCTACACCAACTTGTAGCTTTAGATGAACACTGTTCAGAGGACGCACTACACTAACTTGTAGCTTTAGCTGAACACTGTGCAGAGGTTGCACTAAACTAACTTGTAGTTTTAGCTGAACACTGTTCAGAGCATGCACTACACTAACTTGTAGCTTTAGCTTAACACTGTGCAGAGGTCGCACTAAAATAACTTGTAGCTTTAGCTGAACACTGTGCAGAGGTCGCACTACACTAACTTGTAGCTTTAGCTGAACACTGTGAGGAGGACGCAGTACACTAACTTGTAGCTTTTGCTGAACACTGTGCAGAGGTCACACTAAACTAACCTGTAGCTTTAGCTGAACACTGTGAGGAGGACGCGCTACACTAACTTGTAGCTTTAGCAGAACACTGTGAGGAGGACGCACTACACCATCTTGTAGCTTTAGATGAACACTGTTCAGAGGACGCACTACACTAACTTGTAGCTTTAGCTGAACACTGTGCAGAGGTTGCACTAAACTAACTTGTAGTTTTAGCTGAACACTGTTCAGAGCATGCACTACACTAACTTGTAGCTTTAGCTGAACACTGTGCAGAGGTCGCACTAACATAACTTGTAGCTTTAGCTGAACACTGTGCAGAGGTCGCACTACACTAACTTGTAGTTTTAGCTGAACACTGTGAGGAGGATGCACTACACTAATGTGTAGCTTTACCTGAACACTGTGAGGAGGGCGCACTACACTAACTTGTAGATTTAGCTGAAAACTGTGAGAAGGACGCACTACACTAACTTGTAGCTTTAGCTGAACACTGTGAGGAGGACGCACTACACTAACTTGTAACTTTAGATGAACACTGTTCAGAGGATGCACTACACCAACTTGTAGCTTTAGCTGAACACTGTGCAGAGGTCGCACGACACTAACTTGTAGTTTTAGCTGAAAACTGTTCAGAGCACGCACTACACTAACTTGTAGCTTTAGCTGAACACTGTGTAGAGGTCGCACTAAAATAACTTGTAGCTTTAGCTGAACACTGTGCAGAGGTCACACTAAACTAACCTGTAGCTTTAGCTTAACACTGTTAGGAGGATGCGCTACACCAACTTGTAGCTTTAGATGAACACTGTTCAGAGGACGCACTACACTAACTTGTAGCTTTAGCTGAACACTGTGCAGAGGTTGCACTAAACTAACTTGTAGTTTTAGCTGAACACTGTTCAGAGCATGCACTACACTAACTTGTAGCTTTAGCTTAACACTGTGCAGAGGTCGCACTAAAATAACTTGTAGCTTTAGCTGAACACTGTGCAGAGGTCGCACTACACTAACTTGTAGCTTTAGCTGAACACTGTGAGGAGGACGCAGTACACTAACTTGTAGCTTTAGCTGAACACTGTGCAGAGGTCACACTAAACTAACCTGTAGCTTTAGCTGAACACTGTGAGGAGGACGCGCTACACTAACTTGTAGCTTTAGCAGAACACTGTGAGGAGGACGCACTACACCATCTTGTAGCTTTAGATGAACACTGTTCAGAGGACGCACTACACTAACTTGTAGCTTTAGCTGAACACTGTGCAGAGGTTGCACTAAACTAACTTGTAGTTTTAGCTGAACACTGTTCAGAGCATGCACTACACTAACTTGTAGCTTTAGCTGAACACTGTGCAGAGGTCGCACTAACATAACTTGTAGCTTTAGCTGAACACTGTGCAGAGGTCGCACTACACTAACTTGTAGTTTTAGCTGAACACTGTGAGGAGGATGCACTACACTAACGTGTAGCTTTAGCTGAACACTGTGAGGAGGACGCACTACACTAACTTGTAGCTTTAGCTGAACACTGTGAGGAGGACGCACTACACTAACTCTTAGCTTTAGCTGAACACTGTGCAGAGGTCACACTAAACTAACTTGTAGCTTTAGCTGAACACTGTGAGGAGGACGCACTACACTAATGGCCCGTACACACGGTCGGATTTTCCGATGGAAAATGTCCGATCGGAGCGTGTTGTCGGAAATTCCGACCGTGTGTGGGCTCCATCGGACATTTTCCATTGGATTTTCCGGCACACAAAGTTGGAGAGCAGGAGATAAAATTTTCCGACAACAAAATCCGTTGTCGGAAATTCCGATCGTTTGTACACAAATCCGACGGACAAAGTGCCACGCATGCTCAGAATAAATAAAGAGATGAAAGCTATTGGCCACTGCCCCGTTTATAGTCCCGACGTACGTGTTTTACGTCGCCTCGTTTAAACCGATCGGATTTTCCGACAACTTTGTGTGACCGTGTGTATGCAAGACAAGTTTGAGCCAACATCCGTCGGAAAAAATCCTAGGATTTTGTTGTCGGAATGTCCGAACAAAGTCCGACCGTGTGTACGCCCTATAACTGTAAATAGTCTAGCTGCCTGACTGTCGTACTAATAGGATCAAAAGAACACCAGCAATTTTCTTCAGGTAGCTGGAAATACTGTAACAAGACAAGCCTGCCTGTCAGTATTAAGATAACAGTAACGGATCTAGCTAAACTGAATATAGTGTGTATATATATATATATATATATATATATATATATATATATATATATATATATATATATACAACACCTGGGATGCATATATATATATACACAATACACTGTAAGTGCAGCTAACTGACTGACTGTCCTGCCTAATCTATCTAACTCAAATGAAATGACACTGTCTCTCTCTCTCTCTATCTCTCAGCACGCTGGAACACACTACACAGGGCCGCCATGCAGGCAGCCTTATATAGTATGGCTCTGAGCCATAATTGGCCAAAGGCACCCTGGCTTTGGCCAAATGCAGCTCTCTCTACTGACGGCGCTGTGATGGCCAATCATCAGCCAGCAATGCACTGCGGTGCCACAGTGAATTATGGGCCGTGACGCGCCACACAAATTTGGCGCGAACGGCCCATATCGTTCGCAATTCGACGAATGGTCGAACAGACGATGTTCGAGTCAAACATGGGTTCGACTCGAACATGAAGCTCATCCCTAGCCCTGATAAATCCAGATTCAATCCCCAAGATTTATTTCCTTGGACTTGACCGTATCCACTTTCATTCAAGAGGAGGCGATTTTAACAAACGCTTCCTCCAATGTGAATTAAGGTGGCTATTTAATATACAGGCTACTTTACCACCTGGACTAAATGAGGCCTTCAACTTTCTATCATTCCTTCCAGGATTTACTTCTGGGGTCTGTGAACTGAATCTTTGAGGTTCTTGGTTACGAAACCAAGCCCTTGAAACCTCTCCCCCTTCTTTTTCTCTTCTGTATGATCAGTTCTCTGACATGTTCTAATACAGCCATGTCTTTTACATCTGGGTACTGGTGTATAAATATTATTACATACAATGAGAAATTAAAGTTCCAGGAATGTTATCAGATCTTTTTTTCCTGGTCATAATAACATTTTGTTATCATTATATCTATAACTTTCCACCGTTACTATAATCTTTCTTTCAATGATTATGACAATGCTGTTTACTAATTTAATACCTGTCAACTTTGGGTCTTCATTGTTATGTGCTTTTGATGCTTAACATCATGTTTTATGTAATATCATTATATATATTTTTGTTAATTCCCGTTTTCTTTTTATTTATTTTTCTTCTCTATGTAAACCTGCTGGCTGCCATTACATCTTTTTCCACTAGGTGGCCTTCAGCCACGTATCCACGCCGCTCTGATTGTACCCAGTGAGTAAGCTCCATTGGTGCAGGATGGGCTTATGACAAACTAGTCTTTTTCTCCGCCCCTGTTCCATTGCACCAGGAGGAGCTTTCTTACATTCTTGCTGCTGTTTCCATGATGAGCGGTAAGCGTTCACCCGCCGGGGGCGCGATGACACGTGACATCATCACGCCCCCGTGGGTGTAGCTACGCCATGCACCTCTCTGTCAGAGATGCTCTGACTTCCGCAATCAGCTGCATTTCATGCAGCTGTTCAGGGTGATGGACAATCCCATTGGTTCGTGTTAAACCAGATTAGGCATTTAAATGCTCACACCTGGATGGCTTGTGTCAGTCCACTGGCCACCACCGGGATGTCAGCAGTATATGCAGCTCTATAACTTGAGGTAAATACTATGGATATGACAGGCAATATATGGACATGGTCTTGTGCCCCTGTGTCTGTCGCAATTTTCTTTACTCTTTTTACCATTTTCAAAACAAGAGGAAGTTTGATTTAATTATCCTCCTGTCACATTTGTCCTCACATTGGCAATAATTTAAACATTGTTGGAAAAATCGGGCGTCTATTGTGAATGCGTCCCAGCTTATGGACACATAGACAATTTTTTGTCATTTGTGTGGACTCATGCAGCCAGCATGTACTTTCCCTGTTTGTTTTTATCCCTCAATTCCCCAATGAGTCAAAAATATGTAAGTACTTTCTACCCTGTTACTCTATATAATGGCATAATAAGCTATTGACTATGTCTTGATGTCTTTGCTATGCTAGCTAACTTCCCCTGAAGAAGGAAAAATACATTTCAATGCAATTTTCCAAAACATGTCGGGATGTATGCTACCAATCCTAAACTGAAACCTAATATAAATTGGGCAGCAATTTGGATTGTTAGCTTTGGGTGATTTAAATTGTATATTTAATTTTGATGTTAACTCATTGATATACTGTCTTTAAGAGTGTATTGTGTCTATTTTTAATTATCTATTTTTGTATATTAATAAAGTTGGCACTTTTGTGCCTTTTATACATATCTACTTCCTATTACTTCTCTCTGCCCTATAAAGTCCAAGGGGGTGTCCCCTTAATGCACTTTGTTGCATTTTTTCTCTATAATGTTATTTAGGATGTTGGCAGGCTAAAACACTTTTCAATTCTCATACCCCTTTCTTTCCATCATACAGCAATGCACTGCGATCTCGCAGTGCATTATGGGGCGTTCCGCGGGGCTCGAATTTGCTGTAAACACCCCATAATGTTCGTTCTTCAACGGGTGAACACCCAAAGTTCGAGTCGAACTTATGTTCGACCTGAACATTGAGCTCATCCCTAGTCTCTAGGCCTCTGGCCAAAAATTTGACCACTGGTCCGAGGAAAGTCCCTAATGGGGGAAGAGGTCAACAACAGCAATGACTGGGACACATTATGACACATTCAGCAAGAGGAAAACTAAAGTTTTAATAGTCGGCCTCTGGCCAACAAGTTAACCACCAGTCCAGAGAATGTCCCTAATGGGGGGAAGATATTAGCCACTAGAGATGAGCCGAACACCCCCCTGTTCGGTTCGCACCAGAACTTGCGAACAGGCAAAAAATTTGTTCGAACACACGAACACCGTTAAAGTCTATGGGACACGAACATGAATAATCAAAAGTGCTAAATTTAAAGGCTTATATGCAAGTTATTGTCATAAAAAGTGTTTGGGGACCCAGGTCCTGCCCCAGGGGACATGGATCAATGCAAAAAAAAGTTTTAAAAACGTCCATTTTTTCGGGAGCAGTGATTTTAATAATGCTTAAAGTGAAACAATAAAAGTGTAATATCCCTTTAAATTTCATACCTGGGGGGGTGTCTATAGTATGCCTGTAAAGGGGCGCATGTTTCCCGTGTTTAGAACAGTCTGACAGCAAAATTACATTTCAAAGGAAAAAAAGTAATTTAAAACTACTTGCGGCTATTAATGAATTGCCGGTCCGACAATACACATAAAAGTTCATTGATAAAAATGGCATGGGAATTCCCCACAGGGGAACCCCGAACTAAAATTTAAAAAAAAAATGACGTGAGGGTCCCCCTAAATTCCATACCAGGCCCTTCAGGTCAAATTTTTTTTAAAAATGGTGTGGGGTCCCCCTCAAAATCTATACCAGACCCTTCAGGTCTGGTATGGATTTTAAGGGGAACCCCGTGCCAAAATTTTTTTTAAAAATGGCATGGGGTCCCCCCCAAAAATCCATACCAGACCCTTATCCGAGCACGCAACCTGGCAGGCCGCAGGAAAAGAGGGAGATGAGAGAGCAGCCCCTCCCTCCTGAACCGTACCAGGCCACATGCCCTCAACATTGGGAGGGTGCTTTGGGGTCGCCCCCCAAAGCACCTTGTCCCCATGTTGATGGGGACAAGGGCCTCATCCCCACAACCCTTGCCCGGTGGTTGTGGGGGTCTGCGGGGGGCTTATCGGAATCTGGAAGCCCCTTTAACAAGGGGACCCCAGGATCCCGGCCCTCCCCCCTGTGTGAAATGGTAAGGGGGTACAAAAGTAGCCCTACCATTTCACAAAAAAAGTGTCAAAAATGTTAAAAATGACAAGAGACAGTTTTTTGACAATTCCTTTATTTAAATTCTTCTTCTTTCTTCTATCTTCTATCTTCTTTCTTCTATCTTCTATCTTCCTTCGGTTTCTTCCTCCATCTTCTTCTTCTTCTGGTTCTTCTGGTTTTTCCACCTGTGTTCTCGTCTGGCATCTTCCTCCGTGGCGTCTTCTTATCTTCTTCTCCTCGGGCCGCTCCGCATTCCATGATGGCATGGACGGAGGCTCCTGCTGTGTGACGCTTCTCCTCTTCTGATGGTTCTTAAATAACAGGGGGGCGGGGCCACCCGGTGACCCTGCCCCTCTCTGACGTACGGGGACTTGACGGAGACTTCCCTGTGGCATTCCCCATGACGTCAAAAGGGAGCGGGGTTACGTAATGGGTGATCCCGCCCCCTTCTGACATCACGGGGAATGCCACGGGGAAGTCCCCGTCAAGTCCCCGTGCATCAGAGGGGGCGGGGTCACCGGGTGGCCCCGCCCCCCTGTTATTTAAGAACCGTCAGAAGAGGAGAAGCGTTATTTAAGAACCGTCAGAAGAGGAGAAGCGTCACACAGTGTGAGCCTCCCTCCATGCCATCATGGATGCAGAGCGGCCCGAGGAGAAGAAGGGACGAAGACGCCGACGCCGTGGAGGAAGATGCCAGACGAGAACAC
This sequence comes from Aquarana catesbeiana, assembly GCF_042186555.1. Taxonomy (NCBI): domain Eukaryota; kingdom Metazoa; phylum Chordata; class Amphibia; order Anura; family Ranidae; genus Aquarana; species Aquarana catesbeiana. The sequence goes on along the minus strand of NC_133326.1, from coordinate 413,465,813 downwards.
CGGAGGAAGAACCAGAAGAACCAGAAGAAGAAGAAGATGGAGGAAGAAACCGAAGGAAGATAGAAGAAAGAGGATAGAAGATAGAAGAAAGAAGATAGAAGAAAGAAGAAGCATTTAAATAAAGGAATTGTCAAAAACTGTCTCTTGTCATTTTTAACATTTTTGACAGTTTTTTTGTGAAATGGTAGGGGTACTTTTGTACCCCCTTACCATTTCACACAGGGGGAGGGCCGGGATCTGGGGGTCCCCTTGTTAAAGGGGGCTTCCAGATTCCGATAAGCCCCCCTGCCCGCAGTCCCCCACAACCACTGGGCAAGGGTTGTGGGATGAGGCCCTTATCCCCATCAACATAGGGACAAGGTGTTTTGGGGGCTAACCCAAAGTACCCTCCCAATGTTGAGGGCATGTGGCCTGGTACGGTTCAGGAGGGGGGGGGGCGCTCTCTCATCCCCCCCTCTTTTCCTGCAGCCTGTCAGGTTGCGTGCTCAGATAAGGGTCTGGTATGGATTTTTGGGGGGACCCCATGCCATTTTTTAAAAAATTTTGGCCGGGGTTCCCCTTAATATCCATACCAGACCTGAAGGGCCTGGTATGGAATTTAGGGGGTCCCCCATGCATTTTTTAAAAAAATTTTGGTTCGGGGTTCCCCTGTGGAGAATTCCCATGCTGTTTTTATCAATGAACTTTTATGTGTATTGTCAAACTGGCAATTCATTAATAGCCGCGAGTAGTTTTAAATTACTTTTTTCCTTTGAAATGTCATTTTGCTGTCAGACTGTTCTAAACACGGGAAACATGCGCCCCTTTACAGGCATACTATAGACACCCCCCAGGTACGAAATTTAAAGGAATATTACACTTTTATTGTTTCACTTTAAGCATTATTAAAATCACTGCTCCTGAAAAAACGGACGTTTTTAAAACTTTTTTTTGCATTGATCCTTGTCCCCTGGGGCAGGACCCAGGTCCCCAAATACTTTTTATGACAATACCATGCATATAAGCTTTTAAAATTAGCACTTTTGATTTCTCCCATAGACTTTTAAAGGGTGTTCCGCGGCTTTCGAATTTGCCGTGAACACCCCAAATTGTTCGCTGTTCGGCGGACTGGCGAACAGCCGATGTTCGAGTCAAACATGAGTTTGACTCGAACTCGAAGCTCATCCCTATTAGCCACAGCAATGAGTTGCACCATGACATATTTAGTAAATCTATCAATGGCCAGCTAAAATACTAGTGGAAGTGACGCCATCCCCTGTCTCCCTGTGAGTTCCAGATTCAGGAAGCGTCAGCAACCACCAGCATGGCCAGCTCTGAGCCACCAGTGAGGAGACCTACAGATGTAGCCACTATACGGACACATTGCTTTTTACCATTCCTGATAATACTTCACCTTTGTGAGTACTTCTACTTATTCGTGCAATTAAAATCACTTTTATACTGCATTTAGATTGGCGCCTGTGCTTTTTTCCCAGTCTTTCCTCTCAAAGCCCGTTTTATGCAATCACCATTCTTGTGAGGCCACAGAACACACAAGAGGAGAGGGAGGAGGAGGAGGATTCTAGCAGTTTTGGAGGCATTGAAGCAGAGGAAGACATATGTCAAACCTTAAGAGATGGATTTCAGTCCCTAGAAACCTTGGGAGTAGTACATGGCTGGAAGGAGGCAGTTCCAGATAGTGTAACCCTCTGTGACCCTGAGGACTTTGCTTCTCATGCCTCCACAAACTTGCGGTGCATGGGCGCCCTTATTCTTAAAAGCCTGCAAAAGGACCCAAGAATTCATGGCATCAAGGATAAGGAACATTATTGCTTGACAACCCTCCTTGACCACCGTTACAAGGGAAAGTCTTGGAACTCATCCTGCCTTTGAGGGAGCACAGAAGGAAATATCTTGAGGACACCTTAAAGAGGAGTTTTTGTAACACCTTTCCAGACTCTGATAGGTTACAGTCTCATGGAAAGTTAGTTTTGAGGCTTCTGTTGGTCAAAAGAGCAGCAGTGAAGAAGGGAGCTGCCTAAGTGATGCATTTAAAAAAATGTAGTCCTCATCGCCCAAGGCTGTCAGCTTCCACATCCCAATGGCAGCATCTGCATCATATGGTGGAAGATTATCTAGGGACAAAAACAGACATTGAGAGATTTCCAGTAGACGATCCACTGGGTTACTGGGTCATGACAATAGACCACTGGCCAGAACTTGCCCAGTATGCAATTGAGCTGCTGGGCTGCTCTGCATCCAGCGTGCTTTCTGAACAGACATTCAGTGCTGCAGGAGGTTATGTGACAGACAAAAGAGCGTGTCTGTCTACAGACTCCGTTGACCGGCTGGCATTTGTCAAAATGAATCAGTCCTGGATTAGCAACAGCTATCAAACCCCTGATGATGATTAGGTTGCCTAACTTTGTAGGCAATGAATTTATCTTGAAGCTATTTATTAGGATAGGTTTCATGGGTACAATTAACACCCAAGGACCAATTTTTCCACACCTGTTTGACAGGTGCATATCATTTCAGTTTTTTACAGCAAGGCAAATTCTTGCTTTCATCAAGAGTACCTCTATAGGGTTACAGTGTAAAGGCACCACCAACACCCAAAGCCCAATTTTTCCTCATCTGTTTGACAGGTGCATGTTCTTTAAATTTTTTACAGAAAGGCCAATTCTTGCTTTCATCAAGAGTACCTCGAACCATTTCCTTCTCTTAAGAAAAATAAGCAGATTTTTTTTTTCAAGCATACCTCTATAGGGTTATGGTGTGAAGGCACCAAAGTCTGTAAAAGAGATACACCAGACTTTATCTAAAAAAAAGTTAATCTTGGCCTGAGTGTACTATAATTTGGTTTCTTCACAAGGCTTGCACACTGTGTTGCAAACATTTGTTATTTGTTTCCATCCAAAAGCTAATCTTGTTCTGAGTGCACCAAAATGTGGCGTCATCATACAGATTGGCTTCCCAAGCCTTTGTTTACACAATAAAGAAGGCTTGAAGTGAAAATCTATTTAAATGTCATATGTTTTTCTTTATATATGTCAGTTTTGCTGTAGCAGGTTCTATACACGGTAGAGATGCCCCACTTTACAGACGAATTAAGGGAGCCCCTAAAGCACTATATTTAAAGGATTTTTTTTTTCATTTTTATTGTTTCACTTTAAGCACCATTAAAATCACTGTTCCTTTAAAAACGATCTTTTAAAAAAAAAAATTCCAGTGATACATGTTTCCCAGGGCAGTACCTGGGCCCCCCATACCCTTTTTATTGCCAATAACTTGCATAAAAGCCTTTAAATTGGCACTTTTGATTCTTCAAGTTCAGGTCCCATAGAGTTTAATAGGGTTTAATGTAATAGTGCAATAGAGTTTACAGTCCGGGTCCGTACTTTTGCGATGTTCGAGAGTTCTAGTGCAAACTGAACTGCACAGGCACAGGTACATATAAACAATATATTGCACTTTAACATTACATTTATGTATGCAAATGTTCATGGAATTCAGGGGTTTGTCTTTTATAAATGTTTTTCTAGTAGAAGAATTGTTTCAAAAGGCATCAGATCTAATTGGTCATATTTTTATTGTCATTGTGTTCTATGGTACTAATAAGTAATAGAGAGTAAATAGAATTTAAAAATGGCACACAAGGTGGACATTTTAAGAAGAAAAAGTCTGTTTTGTAACATTGGCTTTAAATCCTTTTTTTGTGATGACAATGAGGCTAAACTGTATCTCTGCTTTTTGAAAACAGTCTATTTTTCTCGAGGGCATTTTTCCTATGATCATCAAGGGATTTCAAAAGCAATAAAGTGTGGAATCATTGTTTAGCTTGAACAGTATCAGAACTTAGGTTTTAATTTCAGTGAAGTAATAAGATTTCAACCTGTTTCACATTAAAGCACTGTAAGGCATTTAGGAATTGTGTTTTATAGAGGGGTTTTAAAATGGAACCTGCTCTAAAGCTGTCTAAAAATTAATAGCTGCTCACTAGGGCAGGTTTGTCTGTGGTGCAAAACATTTATAATATATATATATATATATATATATATATATATATATATATATATATATATATATATATATATAATGTTTATATATAAAGATTAGGAGTTGCACGCTTACAAAATACAAGCTAAAATAAAGATTACAGTGTCTTCCATCTGCCATTATTGTAATTCAGTTATACAAAGTTTACCATGACTGGCGAACAGCTAATATTTTACCTAGCCACAAAAAGGGCAGCAAGGTAGAAGTTGGCAATTACAGGTGAGTTTAACATCAGTTGTAGTCAAGTTAATGGAATCACTCCTGAAAAGAAGGGTCATTGATCATTTAAAAGTACACAACTTTCTGGACCCAAAGAAGCATGGCTTTACTGAGGGCAGATCATGTCAGACTAATCTGACTGAATTTTTTGACTTTATTACCAATGTTTTGGACCAGGGTGGTGCTGTGGACATAGCATATCTTGGTTTCAGAAAGGTATTTGATACAGTTCCACATAATGATCTAATACAAAAGTTGTTCAAGCTAGGACTTAACACTTGGGTGGTTCAGTGGATATGCAGTTGGCTAAAGGATAGATACCAGAGTGTGGTTGTAAATGGGGTTCACTCAGAACAGAGAGCAGTCACTAGTGGTGTACCACAAGGCTCTATACTAGATCCTGTTCTATTTAATCTATATGTAAGTGATATAACTAAAGGTTTGTTGGGCAAGGTATGTCTTTTTTGATGATGGATCTGCGTTGGGGGACATTGTTTTCTTTTTTTAATTAAGGAATTGTCAAAAACTGTGTGTGTTTTATTTCTTTATGACACTTTTTTGGTGAATGGGTAGGGGTACTATGTATCCCATACTCATTCCCATGGGAGGGCTGCAGATTTATAAAATAAATGTGTATATGTATTATGCATATATGTAATGCTTCTAGCAATTATTCTGGTGTTTTCATTAATTTTCCAATACGCACAACATAATAACTACTGGAATCAGTGATTTTTTTCATATAAATAGACTTTTTTTTTTTTTTTGCATAAATCTTCTGGTCCAACTAAATGCATCCACATATCAGAAGAAATCATATCTAGAAGAGCAATCATGTTTCTGCTATTATACATTGGAAAATAAAGCAAGAGGTATATCTTTGAGTAAGAATTAAACATAAAACACTTAAAGACCTAGAAATGGATATCTTGTTCATTTTAAGTACATAAATACAGGGCCATACCTACAAATAAGATGGTCCCATTACAAAATTATAATAGTTCCCCAAACACACACACACACATACACACTGGTTGCTATCTCCAATCTCCAGTGAAATGACTGTTGCATCTGACATATGTCACCCCTTTAGCACTGATGGACAGTCACCATGTATTTTTTTAATCTTACTTACTGTTACCAGTGGTGACCTATGCAATCCCTTCCTATTTGTACCTATTTTATGCTAATAGTCAGTTAGCAAGACTTGCAAAATACCCTCATGCATTAAAAAGGGCATATGTTCGAGAGATAACTCAATAATTCTATCCCTGTACAAATGATGTTTTGTTTGCAAAAGGCTGAATCACATTGCACAATATTGTTTTGCTTTTAATAGTAGTAAGCAGAGGAACTCTACCCCAAGTACCCCAAAACTGCACCAAGGCACAACAAAGTATATTCTGTGAGGTGGGGAAATTCTCCAAGGCATGCAGGCCATAATCGGCCAAAGCAAGAATGTTTTAACCGCTTGCAGACCAGCCGCCATCATTATACTAATATACAAGGTGGCACGATTCTGCCAATCGGCATAGCTGTATGTTGGCCCGGGAATTCACTTTGTAGGCTCATGCTCCCATTGGCCTGAGAGGGAGCCGATCAGCAGTTGTTGCAATCGTTGCAACGTACAATTGTTCTCCGCAGTAACAGAATGGGGATCTGCTTGTGTAAACAAGGCCGATCTCCATTCTGACGGGGGAGATCACACAGATCCTGTCTTTCCACTAAGCAGGAAGATGCACAAACCAATCAATATACGCTTATTGCGATTTTTTTTCCAAAAATATGTAGCAGAATACATATCAGCCTATACTTATGAATACATTTTTTTTTTTACCCTTTTTAAAAAAATGTTTTATAGCAGAAAGTAAAAAATTTAGTTATTTTTTTCAAAGTTCCACTTGTTTATAGTGCAAAAAAAATGCAGAGGTGATCAAATACCACCAAAAGAAAGCTCTATTTGTGGGAAAAAAAGGACATATATTTTGTGTTTTTACAGTGTCGCACGACCGCGCAATTGTCAGTTAAAGCGACACAGTGCCGTATTGCAAAAAATTGCCTGGTCAGGAAGTGGGTAAATCCTTCCAGGGCTGAATGGTTAAAACCCAAGTATCAAGGTTACAATCTGAGAATAGTCAGCTAAAGCAAGAAAGGCATCAGTTTATGGAGCAACTGAAAGAGCTAAAAATGGAAGTGGCTTCATTTAGGCAAATATACTACACTGGGGTGAACCACTCTGTAACGAGCCCCTTGCTCGCTCGTTTCCACTCTCACGACACTCCTCTGCGGCTATAGAATCAGACTGCAGGTCGCAACATCTGATTGTTCGGTCATCCGATGCTCCGGGATTAGAACTACAGCTATGTGCCCTTCTAACCCAGCTGTGATAGCTCAGAACAAACACCAGGCAGGCTGTATGTAAGTTCAACCAGGAATCTCTTTTATTGCAAAATACAGGCTCTTTTATACACTAAAAGTGGAGGTGCATACCTCCGGCTTATATTACTCTGAACATACACCTGTGACCAGAAACCTAATTAACATGGGCTAATTAACTAATCTCTTTAGACAGCCTAGATGACTCAGACATGACCTTTAGGCCAGACTGGCCATCTTGTAGCTTAGAAAACACAATCAACATAAACTCTTCTTCACACAATAGCAGAGTTAATTAACACAAACAACAATGGGGATCTAATGACTCTTAGATCCCATAGTAGACTTATTTACAATACACATTCTAGCAGGCAACAGACAGGTGGCTGGAATTGACATCAGCATCTCCTAACAGTATTTGTCCCAGCATTATGAATCAGCCACTATTCCAAGCTTCATGACACACTCTATCAGGCATTGCCTGAAGCAATGAAAAATAAAGTTTTAGATTATGTCCTCTCAACTTCAATGGACACACGGACAAAAGAAATTAACTACAAATTATTGGTTAAGTGGTATTATGTTCCATCAAAAATACATAAAATTAACCTTCACATTTCAACATTCCCTCTATTTTGGAGGGAATGTGGGGAGGTGGGGACCCACGCCCATATATGGTGGTAGTGCCAGCTGATTCAATCATACTGGGTGGAAATACTAGCTGGTCAGGTGCAAGGCTTTGCCAATTAAGGCACAGGGCACTGTCAGAGCCCTCTTTGGACAAAGTGATGATGACTTTTTCCAATCACGGCTCAGTTCTCATAGTCCCACCCCATATTATAAAAGTTATCTTCCCATAAGAAGCTTTGCAATGTGTTGAAGTGGAGAGGGCTCAGTTTGCTACTAGACAGTTAGTGTATTCACTTATTGTTACTCTGAGTGTAAAGTGTAGTGTTAGTATAGTGTGTGAGTATAGTGTAGTGTGTTAGCGTAGTGCACTGTTTAACACAGCATTACATAAAATGTGACTCTCAGTGTACAGTGTTAATGCATAATTGATAATGCATCACTGATGGGCACTGAAAGGCGGCATGGATGGGCACTGATAGGCGGCATTGATGGGCACTGATAGGTGGCATGGATGGTCACTGATAGGCAGCACGGATGGGCACTGATAGGCGGCATGGATGGGCATGGATGGGCATTGATAGGTGGCACTGATGTACACTAATAGATGGTACTGATGGATGCCAATCAATGCCAAACAATAATCCCTGCCAATCAGTGATGCCCATTGTGGGCACTGATTGGCATCCGTTGTGGGCACTGATTGGCATCCATTGTGGGCACTGATTGCCATCCCTGGTGGTCTAGGGTGGTATACCTGGTGGTGACATCCCTGGTGGTCCTAGTGGCGTCCCTGGTGGTCCAGTGTGGGCATCCTCGGGGGGCTGCACTGATAATCAATCAGCACAGACTCCCCTGACAGAGGATCAGCCAATCGGCTCTCCTCTACTTGCATCTGACAGATGCGAGTGAGGAAAAGCCGATCAACGGCTGTCCCTGTTTACACTGTGATCAGCCGTGATTGGACATGGCTGATTATGTGGTAAAGAGTCTCCGTCAGACTGACACACCACAACAACGATCGCCGCGATGCGTGCCCTCGGGGCACACAGCGGCCTGATATCCTGGCGATGTCATATGACATCCGGTCAGGATATCACAACCACTTTGCCGCCATCATTTTGCTATATGGTGGGTGGCAAGTGGTTAACCACTTGCCGACCAGCCGCCGCAGTTGTACTGCGGCAGAATGGCACGGCTGGGCGAAACGATGTTATGTAACATCTCTTCACCCTGTAGCCTCCGGTGGCGCGTGCCCACTCCCTGCTCGCCCCAACGTGGTGATCGCCGCCGGGGCTCCTGCGATCGCTCGGGGCACACCGAGAACCAGGATCCGTAAACACACAGTTTCTGGTTCTCTGAGGGGAGAAGAGACAGATGTCTGTTCATACCGCGTATGAACAGCAATCTGTCATCTCCCCTACACAGTCCCCTCCCCCCTTCAGTTAGAACACACACTAGGGAACACAATTAACCCCTTGATCGTCCCCTAGTGTTAACCCCTTCCCTGCCAGTGACATTTTTACAGTAATCAATGCATTTTTATAGCACTGATCGCTGTATAAATGGCAATGGTCCCAAAAATGTGTCAAAATTGTCTGACGTGTCTGCCATAATGTCACAGTCCCGATATAAATCGCAGATTGCTGCCATTACTAGTAAAAAAAAATTAATAACAAAAATGCCATAAAACTATCCTCTATTTTGTAGACGCTACAACTTTTGCGCAAACCAATCAATATATGCTTACTCCAATTTTTTTTACCAAAAATATGTAGAAGAATACATATCAGCCTAATCTGAGGAAAAAAATCGTTTTTTTATATATTTTTGGGGGATATTTGTTATAGCAAAAAGTAAAAAATATTGAGTTTTTTTCAAAATTGTCGCTCTTTTTTTGTTTATAGCGCAAAAAATAAAAAACGCAAAGGTGATCAAATACCACCAAAAGAAAGCTCTATTTGTGGGAAAAAAAGAACGTTCTTGCTTGGGTGCAATGTCGCACGACCGCACAAAGCAACGCGGTGCCGAATCGCAAAAGGTGCTCTGGTCAGGAAGTGGGTAGAATCTTCCAATGCTGAAGCGGTTACACAGCATTACATAACATTTATTTTATTTATTATTTATTTCAGGCACTTATATAGCGTTGTCAATTTACGCAGCGCTTTACATATACATTGTACATTCACATCAGTCCCTACCCTCAAGGAGCTTACAATCTACGGTCCCTAACTCACATTCATACATACTAGGGACAATTTAGACAGGATCCAATTAACCTACCAGCATGTCTTTGGAGTGTGGGAGGAAACCAGAGTACCCAGAGGAAACCCACGCAGGCACAGGGAGAACATGCAAACTCCAGGCAGGTAGTGTCGTGGGTGGGATTCGAACCAGCGACCCTTCTTACTGCTAGGCGAAAGTGCTATCCACTGCACCACTGTGCCGCCAACATTTAGACACCTTTCACACTGGGCCTGCCCGTGCAGTAGTGCTAAAGCGACGCTTTAGCGCTGTTCAAGCAGCACTTATCGGCCACTAGAGGGGCACTTTTAACCCCCGCTAGCGGCCAAAAAGGGTTAAAAACACCCATTATGCGGTGCTTCCGAAGAGCTTTTCAGACGCTTTGGAAGTGATGTCCATTTATTGCAATGGGCAGGGGTGTTTTTGGAGCGCTGTATACAGCACTTCCAAACCACCCCAAAGATGCTACTTGCAGGACTTTTTCTAACGTCCCGCAAGCGCACCATCCCAGTGTGAAAGCACTCTGGATTTCACATTTGGGCTCAATGGGAGGCAGTTTTCAGGTGCTATTTCTAGCGCTAAAATGCCTGAAAACTGCTTCAGTGTGAAAGGGGTCTTAGTTATGTGTACAGTGCTGTATACCCTTTTTTTTTTGGTTGCTGCATGTTTTGTTTTTGTTCCCTGCCTCCCCCTTTTTTTTATTGTCAACCACAGTTTTCCTGATTGCAACGCTGGTGTTCACCCTTTTTTATTTCTACATTTTTTATAGTTTTTACATTTCTGTCAGTGTCAGTCCTCAATTTAAAAAGCACCAAACACCACTTTTAATTTAATAAAGTACATCCAATCACCCATTTACCAGTTTCTATTAATCTTGGTATAACCCCCCCATCATGTCTGGGAGGCCAACAAGGAGAGGCAGACGTTCCCATGCCACTATGAGGTTATGGTCCATCTTCAGGCAGGGAACATTGATCCTTGTTTAGTGATGTTGCCCGTGCTATCCAGCAACAGCATGCAGAGGTAGTGGACTGGCTTACTAAACCATCCTAATCCTCTATGACCCAAGCTGACACTAGTACGCAATCCACCGCAGCTACTAGAGCAGATTATTCTACCTCCTTGCCCACAGCTACTCCTGCCATAGCCCCAGCATCAGGCATGGAGGAATCAGCTGAATTAATTGAACACAGCATCAACCACTTGTTTCTTGAGGATGCACAGACATTACTTGCTTCTGATGTTGGTTCAGAAGTAGAGGAAGGGAGTAACTTGAGCCTACAAAAAGGGGAAAACACTGAAAAACACAAATTGGCAGTCATGTTTCCCCAGCTGCAGCGTCTTGCCAAGTTGGCTCCAGTGATGATGAGGGTGTCACAGGTCCTTGCAACACGTCTGCCAGCAGCACACCACCAGCTGTAGAGTATAGCAGGCAAATATTTATGCCCCAGCTGCTGCATCAAAAAAAACACACTCCCTGCCACCCAAATGTCCAGTGGCTAAATTCCAGCTTGTCCAAATAAAGAAAGCTTGCATAGAAAATCTATTTAAATGTCATTTTTTTCTTTATAAATGTCAGTTTTGCTGCAGCAGGTTCTATAGATTGTACAGATATGCCAATTTACACGCATACTTAGAGGACCCCCCCAGGCACTATATTTAAAGGATTTTTTCATTTTAATTGTTTCACTTTAAGCATCATTAAAATCACTGCTCCTTTTAAAAACAATCTTTTTTAAAAGTTTTTTTTGCATTAGTACATGTCCCCCAGGGCAGTAGCCGGCCCCCATACTCTTTTTCTGGCCAATAAGTTGCATATAAGCCTTCAAAATGGGGACCTTAGATTTTTCAAGTTCAGGGCCCATAGACTTCAATGGGGTTCATCGTTCAGATCTGAACTTTTGCGATGTTCGAGAGTTCTGGCAGGAACCAAACTGTGGGGTGGTCAGCCCATCTATACAAGACAGTACACACAGGAACATTCAGTATATTATGAATTGTTTGCAATACAAGGTAGCAAAGGGGTATATTTACTAAAACAGGAGCACACAGAATCTGAAGCAGCTGTGCATAGTAACCAATCAGCTTCTAACTTTAACTTGTTCAGTTGGGCTTTGACAATAAAACCTAGAATTTGATTGGTAACCTAGAATTTGATTGGTTACTAGGGATGAGCCGAACACCCCCAGTTCAGTTCGCACCAGAACTTGCGAACAGGCAAAAAATTTGGCAGAACATGCGAACACAATTAAAGTCTATGGACACGAACATGAAAAATCAAAAGTGCTCATTTTAAAGGCTTATATGCAAGTTATTGTCATAAAAAGTGTTTGGGGACCCGGGTCCTGCCCCAGGGGACATGTATCAATGCAATTTTTTTTCAAAAATGGCTGTTTTTTTCGGGAGCAGTGATTTTTTTAATGCTTAAAGTGAAACAATCAAAATGAAAGATTCCTTTAAATATCATGCCTGGGGGGAGTCTATAGCATGCCTGCAAAGTGGTGCATTTTTCCCGTGTTTAGAACAGTACCACAGCAAAATGACATTTCTAAAGGAAAAATTGTCATTCAAAACTGATCGCGGCTGTAATGAATTTTCAGGTCTCGGCAATATAGATAAAACTCATTGAAAAAAAGAGCATGGGTCCCCTCCCAGTCCATTACCAGGCCCTTTGGGTCTGGTATGAATATTAAGGGGAACCCCAAACCAAAATTTAAAATAAAATTGCTTGGGGGTCCCCCTAAAATCCATACCAGGCCCTTCAGGTCTGATATGGAAATTAAGGGGAACCCTGTGCCAAAATTAAAAAAAAAATGGCTTAGAGGTCCCCCCAAAATCCATACCAGACCCTTCAGGTCGGATATAGAAATTAAGGGGAACCCTGTGTCAAATTAAAAAAAAAATGGCTTAGGGGTCCCCCCCAAATCTATATCTTTCGGGTCTGGTATGGATTTTAAGGGGAACCCTTCACCTAAATTTAAAAAAAAATGGTGTAGGGCCCCCCAAAATCCATACCAGACCCTTATCCGAGCACGCAACCTGGCAGGCCACAGGAAAAGAGGGGGGGTGAGAGAGCACCCCCCTCCTGAACCATACCAGGCCACCTGCCCTCAATATGGGGAGGGTGCTATGGGGTCTGATCCCAAAGCACATTGTACCCATGTTGATGGGGACATTGGCCTCATCCCCACAACCCTTGCCCGGTGGTTGTGGGGGTATGCGGGCTGGGGGCAAATGGGGAAACCTGAGTTTCCCAATTTGAAGCACATATATTGGCTTTTTAATTACTTTATTCATCTATTTGTACATTTGTGAAGTGCTGCATGTTATTTATTGATTAATCATATTTATATTGCACAATTTGCACTCTTTGCACTTTACCGTTGATTAATTATATAATTTATTTACCTATTTTTGGGCTTGTATATTAGCTTGGTTTTATGCTATATTATTTATTTATTTACATTATTGTGTCATAAATTATGGGTAGGCACTTTATTATTTTGAATGGTTTTTAGAAACATCTTTATATCAGAAGCTTTTCCTGGATAAAGTCTATTCTCCCTCTGTGAGGCTCCATTAATGGTCGTTTCTGGGAGTAGTTTATTTTGGATCCATTTATTGAAGTAACTTGGATTAGTTTTTATCCTTAGTTACCCAATGTGATGGAAGAGTAATGATTTTCAAACATAAGTATTTAGTGGATTTTCCGGTTTTGAATCTCCATTTATACCTGGTTGTTTTACACCTTTAATTGATTTGATTGAGTGCCACTTTATTTATTACTGTGTCATAGTTCCGTTATTGGTGTGGGAACACCTTTATGGTGGCAGCTTTATCAGTTACCCCCTTTTTTTTGTGCTCTGAATATTGGTCTGAGGTTTGTGGTTTGTGCATTAGTACTTGTTATTACTTGTTTTTATGACAATAACTTGCATATAAGCCTTTAAAATGAGCACTTGTGATTTCCCATGTCCCATAGACTTTAACGGTGTTCCGGCGGCCTTCTTATTTGCCGCGAACACCGCGTATTGTTCGCTGTCCGGCGAACAGGCAAACACCCGATGTTTGAGTCGTACTTACGTTCAACTCGAACATCGGGCTGAACCCTATTGGTTACTATGCACAGCTACACCAAATTCTGCGTGCACTAGTTTTAGTAAGACTCCTTGTTGGAATTATCAAAGAACTGTTTGTGCCTGTTCTCCATATCTTATAGGATTAATTAAGCACGCTTAATTAACAATTGCAAAATGACTGTTCTATCCTTCACAAACATACGTTTTTCTTGTTTTTCTTTTCTATAACTATATATGGTAATATTCTAAGATTGTAAGGTTTGCTTGTTCAGACAATAAAGTTAAGACCAATGAGCTGCCAGCATACGCCCAGAGACTTGTGACTTCTGTAACTTCCTCTTTTTACTAATATAAAAAGCTAAGTTTGTCGTCACTGGGTGTGACTCCTGGCTTGAATCTATACATGTAAGGACCTCCCATATGTATCAATACCTATGAATAAAGATTCTTCTTTGCTGCAGATCGGGAGTCTTGATTGATCTAAGGTGAACAGGAGATTTTCCTGAAATCGTGGGGGCTCATCCTGGAATCTGACCATTGGGTGCCACTGTCCATGGACCTCTGGTTGATCGGTGAGTAATTTGAAAATATTTACCAATAAAAGACCCCCTGTCGGATTAACCGTAATCAGGGGCCAATCGGAGACTGAATATTTGGTCCGAGTTCCAGATCCATAACCCGTAGATCTTGTCCTCCCGCTCCGAGTAAGGTAAGAATCTTTCTTTTGGCTTATGATTGTAGGGGAAATAGTGTTATCTTGTGGTCTTTGTATTGTGGTGATTTTTTTTCCTAGGTATGATAGTGCAAGTTGTTTTTCTTTAACATTAATTGAGAGAAAATAAGAGTACCGGTGACCCCAGTAGGATTCCGTAGAGGGAATCTCTGGGGTGCTGAAGACAGGGCCATCTGGACCGGGGCCAAGGTAACTAGAAATGGGTTCTCTGCCGAAGTAGAAAAAAAATGAAAGTTTTGTCACAAGAGAAGAGATATTGTGAGTCAGTGCTGTATTGTTAGAATTGTCTGGACATCTAAGTGCACTTCCTCGTTTGTGTATGCATGCGTGCAATATGTGTATGTGTGAGTGATTTCTGATCAGATGACTAATTTTACTGTTTTCTGCTTTAACCACTTCAATACCGGGCACTTATACACAATCCTGCCCAGACCAATTTTCAGCTTTCAGCGCTGTCGCAGTTTGAATGACAATAGAGCAGTCATACAACACTGTACCCAAACTAAATTTTTATAATTTTGTTCCCACAAATAGAGCTTTCTTTTGGTGGTATTTGATCACCTCTGCGGTTTTTATTTTTTGTGAAACAAATAAAAAAAGACCAAAAATTTTGAAAAAAATAAAAGTTTTGCTTTTGTTTAAAAATTTTGTAAATAAGTAAGTTTTCTCTTTCACTGATGGGCACTGATAAGGCGGCACTGACAGGCACTAATAAGGCGGCAGCGATGAGGTGGCACCAATGAGCGGGCACTGAAGGGCACTGACGATGGGCACTGATAAGCGGCACTGATGGGCACTGGTAGGCGGCACTGATGGGTGACACTGATATGCAGCATTGATGGGCATTGATAGGCGGCACTGATGGGCACTCATGGGTGGCACTGGGTGGCACTGGTGGGCACTGATGGGCACTGATAGGCGACACTGATGGGCACTGATAGGCTGCAAAGATGGGTTCTTATGGGTGGCACTGATGGGCACTGATAGGTGGCACTGCTGGGCACTGATGGGCACTGATAGGCGGCACTGATGGGCACTGATACGACGCACTGATGGCACTAATACACGGCACCGGTACACAGCACTGATAGGCATCCCTGGTGGCATTGGCAGTGGTAGGCATTGGAGTGGGCACTGATTGGCAGCTGCCTGGGCATTGATTGGCAGCTGCCTTTGCACTGATTAGTTTTTCCCTGGGGGTCTAGGGGGCATACCTGGTGGTCCAGTGTGGCTGGTTTCCCTGGTGGTCCTGGGCGGCTTCCCTGGTGGTCCTGGGTAGGATCCGAGGGGGGGCTGTGCTGATAAACAATCAGCACAGACCCTCCCTGTCAGGAGAGCAGCCGATCGGCTCTCCTCTACTCGCGTCTGTCAGACGTGAGTGAGGAAAAGCCGATCACCGGCTCTTCCTATTTACATCGTGATCAGCCGTGATTGGACACGGCTGATCACGTGGTAAAGAGTCTCCGTCAGAGACTCTTTACCTAAATCGGTGTTGCGGGGTGTCAGACTGACACCCCGCAACAACGATCGCCGAGATGCGCGCCCCCAGGGGCGCGCAGCGGCTCAATATCCTGAGGATGTCATATGACGCCCAGTCAGGTTATTGAAACCACTTTGCCGCCGTCATTCTGCTATATGGCGGGTGGCAAGTGGTTGACCAACTGTACTTTTTGGTAAAAAGGTGAAGGTATAGATTGTTTTTTTATATTTCCTGTTGTTTGGGGAGTTTAGACTTTCTGTTTGTTATATAGATTTTGGCAGGGTTCAAGAGTAGAATTACCAGTCTTATATTCTAAACTCAAAACTGACGCAAAAGAAACAGAGACATGGGGAACAGCATCTGTAAAGGGGGATGTGCCTGTCTCTGCTGCGTCCCTGCAACTCCCTTAGAGGGAGACAAAAAGTTTATGCATAAAAAGCACCCAGGAACTGTTAAATACTGTACTAAGTGGGAAAAAAAGTTTGGGTTTAATAACAAGCTTAATGTTAAAAGGTGTGAAGAACTAGTTGAATAAATTAGCAAGTTGGGACCTAAAGAACAAAAAAAGTATGGTTTGGGTGCGGCTCAGAACTGGTTAGAACAGGCTAGAATTTGTACTCAGGGAGTGTCTAAGAGGAAGTTGCAAGAGTGCCTCCCTCTCTTAGACAAGGAAGACGAGAACACCGTATTGGTCCAAAGGCCCCCCTCAAGCCCCTCTGCAGCAGCCATCATATGTAGCCCCAGAAGTGGTCCCTCCTACTCCAAATACATCCACCCCACTTAGATGGGACACTCCCCCTGAACTCCCCTTCCACCTGTCTCACCAGTCCAAGTCGAAACCCCAAAGAGAGCGGGTGGACAGGGATCTCTCACTGACCTGTCGGTCCAGAGTCCAGAGCCAAGCACTCATGGTCTTACTAGGAGCCCATCCTTAGATATGACTAAGATGAGTAGATCTTTACAGGATACCCTAGCTGAAGGATTCAAAATGCTGGGGGAAAGATTTCTGGACCGAGAAGATAGGGATAGACATCCACCCTGCAGATAGGGAGACACAGATGGTAGCTTTATGGCACCAATGATAGAAGTCCCTCAACCCTAGAGATGGATAGCCCATACCAGGTGGAGTTGACAACTATCCCACCACTATGACGGTTTATCGGCTGTGGACTGAAAGTTGTATACAAAAGGCCACGGAACATATAAGACACCCAAAACTTGGGCCAGGAGAATTTGCGGAAAATATCAGAAATATGAGAAACAGTTATAGATTAAATCTCCAGACCTGCAGGTCTGGAGAACACTGACACTATCAAACAAGAAACAGAAGCAATGCAAGGAAAGAAATTACAAGAAACGAGAACAGCACTGAAAAAACCCTATTCTGCTCTATCTGCTCCTGAGGATTAGCATAGGTTGCATCCTATGCAATGAATAGGTGCCTTTTTGGTTACCCTTAAAGCTTGATTGGCTTGTCAGGTGTACACCTGTATAAGTCCAATCTTTCCGGTAAGAGACTGGTAGTTCTGATGGTGGATTCTCTATGTCACTCATTACTTACTTTGATGCTTGTTCAAGATTTCAGTGACTGTCACTTATTTGTAATGGATTACATTATCACATATGGACACTATTTTTCAATTAGTATATGTCATTGTATTTCTCAATATTTTTATTTTTTCATTGAGAATATGTTATTGTATTTCCCAGTATTTTTGTCATTGATAACATCTTCACATTGCAGTCGGCCAGCGGAGGGAGCCACTTGGTCCAGACCATGCAGATCTGACTCTCTGGTTAGATGCCCTACTTCAAAGATGCACAGCTAGATGGGTACAGAGGACAGTTTGGCAAAAAATTAACATGGCTACACAGGAATAAAATGAGACTGTGGAACAATACCTAAATAGACTTAGGGAAATTTTTAAAAGTGTATTCAGGATTTCCGGAAGATGATAATGCAAACAGTGCGTATCAACAGCAACTTAAGATCGCTTTTGTTAATGGACTAAAGAAGGAACTGGGTAGTTATATTACTAAGTACATGGTGACGTATAGGACAGCAGGAGTACTAGATGTACTACAGTGGGCTAAACATTCAGAGAAGTATCTTAGAGAGAGAACAAAAAAGAATGTTAAGGTCAAAGTGTTTTTGCAAGGCGAAGATAAGATGGAAGAAGAGGAAGAATATACCCCAGAGGGTAGGGGGGAAAAGGAAGAGGAGGTAGACAGGATAGCTTTAAGCCATTGACATGCTGGACATGGGGTGGACAGGGACATTTCTCTGGAGATTACCCTGAAAACCCAGGACCGGCATGGAAACAAGATTGACTAGAGAATGTGTGCCTGGGTCATTTGTCTGATATGAATTATGTTAGCTCATTACCCCAGGTAGATCTGTTGGTGGAAGGAAGATTAGTACAGTTTTTGGTAGATTCTGGAGCGTCCAGAACCCTAATACACCCAGCCGATATACCCCATGTCACTACATCTGAGAAATCTATCGCAGTCCAGGGCATCAGTGGCAAAACTGCACGAGAGCCACTGTCAAACTATGTCACCATTGAGGACCCTGGCACAGGAGTCAAAGTGATTACATGTGTCATAATGTCAACAGTTTGTCCAGTTAATCTACTGGGAAGAGACCTAATATCAGCCATGCAATCTTTATATCCATCAGTGCAAAAGATAGAAAGTTCCAGCTGAAAATAGGGAATGAGACATTCAAAAGGGAAGATGCTCATTACTATTATTCACTTGATGTAAATCTAACAAATCCGGGTACAAAACTCTGTGTTTCCCCAATGTGTGATGAGACTAAAAAAAATGCTAGAGGGCGCTTCAGGAGTTCAGTTTCAGGTAGAAGAGGCAGTAAATAATAATCTGTACTTTAGTATAGAAAAGGGACCATATAAGCCCTATGCTAGATCCTTCCTCACACAAAAAAGAGTCAAGTTTACAGCGCACCAATTTGTATTGGAATGGACAGGGTTACTGTGCTATGGCTTGTAGCCTACCACCTGAAAGGAAACCACAATTCAGAGAAGTAACTCCACATCCACTAGCAAAGCCTAGGGCAGCCGAATGGAAAGATCTAGTCCCCTTTGTTAAAAGGTGCCAAGAGGTTAAGGATTGGGAACCCTATAGTCCATACTATGATGTTTTATGGAGCCCCAGAACTAAAGCTTTCTGTAAAAGGCCAAATGGTAATTCAATGGTCACTGTGCCCGGAGCCCACACATGGGAGTCAGCTACGTCCTGATCCCTATTTATGACTATGGAACCAAGTCCATACCCTGAACTTGGTTCCTTGCCAAATACTTTGTGGTCAACAGGACCAGCAGATGTGTGGTTAATGAAAGGAGTCACAATCACTCCTAAATCCCACCATAGACCTCACCAAGCACAGTACTCCTTAAAAAAGGAAACAGAGGAAGGGATAGAACCTGTAATATCCTCCCTGTTAGCTACAGGTATTATAAGGCCTTGCCCTGATAGCCGTTGCAATACTCCTCTGTTCCCTGTAAAAAAGGCCCCTCCCTCAGTAGGCTAGAGACTAGTACAAGACCTACAAAAGGTAAACCAGGCTGTGGTTCCACGAACAGCAGTGGTACCTGACCCACATACCCTCCTGAATGAGTTAGACCCGAAAAGTTGAGGACCCTGGCACAGTAATTGACATAAGCAATGCTTTCTTTAGCATTCCTATACATCGGAACCACCAGTTTTGGTTTGCATTCATCTATAGAGGAAAAAGGTACACCTTTACAAGATTGCCCCAGGGATACTGTGAGTCACCTACCATTTTCTTGCAAGCGATAGCCTCAAACCTAGCCAAATTCCAACCTTCGGAAGGGAGCCAGCTGCTGCTGTATGTCGATAACATACTTTTGGCATCAGAAAATGACATTCCTCCAGGACATAACGTAAACAGAGTAAAACTTCAATTATTGTCAGAAACAGTAAAATACTTGGGATACAATGTATCTCATGAAGGCAGGAGCTTGGATGAAGCCTGAATCCAAGCCATATTACAGGTTCCCAAACACCTGACAAAGAAATAAATTATGTCCCTTCTGGGGATGGCCAATTTCTGCAGGGCCTGGGTCCCTAACTATTCCACACTGACAGCATCTTTGGTATAGTTGATCCATGGAACCCCCATGGCACCTCAGGATAACATAACATGGGCTGATCAGACTGTAGACATGTTCTCAGAGTTAAAAAGGGTCCTTGCTGGATCCTCAGTACTAGGCCTACCAAACTATGACAAACCATTTGTACAGACAGTAGACTTGAGAGAAGAACACATGACTTCAGTCCTGACCCAGGAACATGGTGGGCGACAGAGACCAATAGCCTACTACTCCACTAAATTAGACAGTGTTGCCAGAGCACTGCCACCTTGTATACAAGCTGTGGTTACAGCAGCAGAGGCAATAAAGGCCTCTGCTTCCATTGTGTTATATCACCCTCTGACTCTCAAAGTACCTCATGCAGTGTCTGTAATTCTATTACAGCAAAAGATCTCCCACCTTAGTCCAGCTATACATTTATCTTGCATGACTGTTGACACAGCCACATTTAACAATTGAAAGGTGCACTGTTTTTAATCCCTCCACATTGTTACAAATACCAAATGATGGTGAACCGCATGATTGCACTGCAGCAATAGCAGAATAGGTGCTACCTAGGAAGGATCTGAGTGACACACTATTAGCCAACCCTGATATGGTACTGTATGTAGATGGTTCTAGCAAAAAGAATCCTGATGGCACATGTGCAACGGGATATGCTGTAGTTTCAGACTCAACCATACTTGAGGCCAAACCTTTACCAAGACACTATTCAGCACAGGCTGCAGAGCTTGCTGCCCTAACAAGAGCATGCATACTCTCTAAAGGTAAGGCAGTGGCGATCTACACAGTCAATATGCTTTTTCCACAGTACATGTATTTGCACAGCAATGGAGCAACAGGGGAATATGGTGACCTCTAGTGGAAAACCTATTACACATAGAGATTTCATCCTTCAACTGCTGGATGAAATTAAATTGCCAAAACAGCTAGCCATATGCAAATGTCAAGCACACACAAACACAACTGACACAATCTCAAAAGGGAAAAGGAGAGCAGATGAGGCAGCCATCACACAACTTACAATGATAGAGAGTACAGAACCTAATCAAGTTATACTAGATTACACTGTACTGAAGGAAATGCAACAAGTTGCCCCGGTAACAGAAATCACAATGTGGAAAAATAAACATTGTACACTCATTAATGGAATCACTATACAGGTATGCTGCAGTATTGACACATGGAGTAACCCATGTGTCAAGCGGAAGGAAGGTTGCTATGTTAAATAAAGTTTGCACAACATATGGATTCACATACTACTCAAAATGTTTTTGTTTGCAATGTATGATATGTGCCAAGAACAACCCACAAGGAGGGATAAGACTCCAGAAAGGTACATTTCCAACACCACAATATCCTTTCCAGCACATATGTATGGATTTTATTGAGTTGGACAAATGTAAGAGCAAAAAGTATTGCCTAGTAATCATAGATGCATTAACAAGGTGGGTAGAAGTATTCCCCACAGGGAATGCGGATGCACATACAGTAGCAAAAGCACTGTTAAGAGATATTATCCCAAAGTTTGGGATCCCTGAGAAAATATACAGTGACAATGGCCCACACTTCGTGAACAAAACAATTACACACTTAACTGTAAATACAGGTAAAATATCACTGTGCCTACACCCACAGTCAGCAGGGCTAGTTGAGAGACACAATGGTGTACCAAAAAGCAAACTAAGAAAAGCTATGCAAGAAACAGGGAAGAATTGGATGTATTGCTTACCATTAGCTGTTCTCAGCATGCACGTAAGACCTAATAAGGAAGGATTGAAACCTTTTGAAATGATGCATGGTAGGCCATACAAAACACCCTTATTTCCAGATATATATCACCAGGGGAAGAAACAGGACACAGTTTGGTATAATATATGTCTAAATTGCTGAAACAGAAACTAATTAATGATGTTTGTTCATTTCTAGAAGGACCAGTACAGACAGATGAGAAAGTTCAAGTAGGTGATTGGGTACTGATCAAGGTCATTAAGAAGAAGCATTGGTGCACACCCAGATGGGAAGGGCCTTTCCAGGTCCTTCTGACCACCCCTACCGCAATAAGGATAGTGGAAAGATCCACTTGGATTCACCAGTCCCACTGTAAAAAGGTTTTTCAGGCAGAGTAGTGAAAGGTTGCTGTGGCAACCCAGGAAGTCCGGCTACAAAGGGGGGTTGAACGATAGGTACAACTCATCTCAAACCGGTGAAGTCTCCACTACCCTACCCCTTGGGAAGCCACAGTCAGGATGAAAGGGACAGAGTTTATTGCAGGGACTCTGGTGAGTTTAATGTGGGTTTCAAACACCCTGGGTCTGAAGGGAGACCCTACACTGTGGAAATAAAAACGTTTTTAAATCTAACTTTTGAGAAAGGGGTGACGAGTATGATACTGGTTGACGTGTGTCAATTGGTGGACTGTGGGAGTTATCAACAAGCACAGAACCTAGTGGCACCAGATATATACAGGTGATACTCGAAAAATCTGAATATCTTGCAAAAGTTAATTTATTTCACTAATGCAACTTAAAAGGTGAAACTAATATATGAAATAGACTCATTACATGCAAAGCAAGTTACATGCCAAGCTGTGATTTTTCATAATTGTGATGATTATGGCTTACAGTTCATGAAAACCCCAAATCCACAATCTCAGAAAATTAGAATATTGTGAAAAGGTGCAATATTCTAGGCTCAAAGTGTCCCACTCTAATCAGCTAATTAAGCCATAACACCTGCAAAGGGTTCCTGAGCCTTTAAATGGTCTATCAGTCTGGTTCAGTAGGAATCACAACCATGGGAAAGACTGCTGACCTGACAGTTGTGCAGAAAACCATCATTGACACCCTCCATAAGAAGGGAAAGCCTCAAAAGGTAATTGCAAAAGAAGTTGGATGTTCCCAAAGTGCTGCATCAAAGCGCATTAATAGAAAGTTATGTGGAAGGGAAAAGTGTGGAAGAAAAAAGGTGCACAAGCAGCAGGGATGGCTGCAGCCTGGAGAGGATTGTCAGGAAAAGGCCATTCAAAAGTGTTGGGGACTTTCACAAGGAGTGGACTGAGGCTGGAGTCAGTGCATCAAGAGCCTCTACACACAGACGGATCCTGGACATGGGCTTCAAATGTCGTAGTCCTCCTGTCAAGCCACTCCTGAACAACAAACAACGTCAGAAGCGTCTTACCTGGGCTAAAGAAAAACAGACCTGGTCTGTTGCTCAGTGGTCCAAAGTCCTCTTTTCTGATGAGAGCAAATTTTGCATCTCATTTGGAAATGGACCCAGAGTATGGAGGAAGAATGGAGAGGCACACACTGCAAGATGCTTGAAGTCCAGTGTGACGTTTCCACAGCCTGTGTTGATTTGGGGAGCCATGTCATCTGCTGATGTTGGTCCACTGGGCTTCATTAAGTCCAGGGTCAACGCAGCCATCTACCAGGTGATTTTGGAGCACTTCATGCTTCCTTCCGCAGACAAGATTTATGGGGATGCTGACTTCATTTTCCAGCAGGACTTGGCACCTGCCCACACTGCCAAAAGCACCAAAACCTGGTTCAATGTCCGTGGGATCACTGTACTTGATTGGCCAGCAAACTCGCCTGACCTGAACCCCATAGAGAATCTATGGAGCATTGCCAAGAGAAAGATAAGAGACATGAGACCGAACAATGCAGAAGAGATGAAGGCCGCTATTGAAGCATCCTCATCTTCCATAACACCTCAGCAGTACCACAGGCTGATAGCTTCCATGCCACGCTGCATTGAGGCAGTAATTGTAAGGGGCCCAAACCAAGTACTGAGTACATATGCATGCTTATACTTTTCAGAGGTCTGATATTTTTCTATGTACAATCCTTGTTTTATTGATCGCATGTAATATTCTAATTTTCTAAGATTGTGGATTTGGGATTTTCATGAGCTGTTAGCCAAAATCATCACAATGTTGACAAATCATGGCTTGAACTATCTTGCTTTGCACGTAATGAGTCTATCTCATACATTAGTTTAACCTTTTAAATCGCATTAGTAAAATAAATAATCTTTTGCACGATATTCTAATTTTTCGAGTATCACCTGTTATCCATTAAGGTGAACTGGTTGTACCTCCTGGAGATCCACTCTATGGACAATGGCTAACCCAGATTGGGGGTATAACAACCCATGGGAGCCCTATGGAGGAGTACAAGAACCTGCTAAAGGACTAAAAACCAGACTATTAGTAACAAGAGCTGCAAACTCCCCTTGCAATCACCAGAGGAACTGTAATCAGTTGCTAATCTCACTGACAGAACCCCAATTAGGGGACCGGAGACTGTTTGCCATTGGTATATATGTCACTGGAACTGATCCCACGGGAGGGGTTTCTTTCTTGCAGTTAACCTCCCTGACGGTATTCCCGAGTGTGGCTCGGGGTGGATTTTCAGTACCAAAAGCGGTAACCCCTAGCCACACTCAGGATCGCATCACGGCATCCAGGTAAAGTTACTTACCTTGTCCCCCAGATCCTGCGATGTCTCCCCGTAGTGTGCGGTGGCTGTGTCTCCGCTCGATGTATCACAGAGCCGGGCTCCGTTCCCTGCAAGCGTTGCGATGCACGGGGACGGAGAACGGCGCCAAACTCAAAAAGTGAAACACACACTATACACACAGTACACTGTAATCTTACAGATTACATTACTGTATCAAATAATTTCACATCCCTTTTGTCCCTAGTGGTTTGTCCAGTGCCCTGAATGCAGTTTATATTATAAATACTGTTCTTTCTGCTTGGAAACTGGAGATTGTCCATAGCAACCAAAACCATCCCTTTACATTAAAAGCGGGTTTAGACCAGCTAGAAAACAGTGATAATAAATTAGAATCACTTGCAGAATTGATCAATAGTGATTTATGGGGAAATTCGTCATCGAACACTGAAAGTAATGACAGCAACAATTCTGAAACTGAGCAAATTTCATTGTTTTTGTTTTGATTACATTATTGAATAATTTTTATTATTATTATATTATTATTTGTTATAAATATTTATAGTTATTTATTATATTATAATTTATTATTTTGTGTTTCAACCCTTTTTTTTTTTTTTTTTTCATTAAGGAAACAAAGTTTATTAAAAATTAAAATCAGTACAAATCAGGAAAGCGTCATTTGTGACAGTAGTCCAAACTAGGTATACTTAATAAATCTCGAGGTATGTATGTTCATCCTTAAGTTAATTCTAACAAGGAAATGTGCATATATTATTGCTGGAAGGATAATCAAAATATTTCCAATAGAGCTGTTAAACACAACCAATCTTGTCTCAATGCTTGCGCCAGATAGCATCATACAAAAATGGTATATAATGATCCCTGACTCGACTATCTATCCTTTGAGGAAAGAAAAAAAAAAAAAAAAAAAAAAAAAGAAGAAGCAGATATATAAGTAAAAGAGAATGAAAAGATAGGGGCGGAGAGCCCCAGCCACATCACCCTTCAATTGTGTGTCATACTATGACCTAAAATCAGTGCCCAGACCTACTATTTGTTGTTTGTAATGTCTGCAAAGGCCATCGAATATTTGAAAACATTCCATGGTTGCCAAGTCACATGAAACCTCTCAACCTGTTCACTGGATTGGGCTAGGGTGTCCTCCATTTCATAGATTTCTGTGACTCTGTGCAGCCACTTAACTACAGTTGGAACCCGGGGGGATTTCCAATGGATTGGAATTAGGGATTTTGCTGCGTTAAGAAGGTGTTTTGTGAGGGAGTTTTTGTATTTCTTCAATGGGCATTTTGTTATATGCAACAGACAACATGCGGCATCCAGTGGTAAAGAGGTTTCCGTGATTAGTATGGTCAGGTCAATCACTTTGTTCCAATATGTAGCGATTTTAAGGCACTGCCACCAAATGTGGAACAAAGATTCAGTATCTTCCATGCATCTCCAACATCTATCAGGAACTTGTGGATTCCATTTGTGTAGCTTCACTGGTGTAATGTACCACTGTGTCAACAATTTGTAAGCGGTTTCCTGCATTTTAGTACTTATGGAACACTTATGTGATAAAATACATGCATTCCTCCATTGTTTGGGTGTTATTGTTACCTGTAAAGCATCTGACCACCGCCTCCTGAGCCTGTCATCCGCCGGTCCCTTATCCTTCTGCAACCAAGTGTATGCAATTGAGGTTGTTTTGCCCGTTATTTCACCTGAGTGACACACCGACTCAAATTCCGTCAAAGTTCTGGAAAAGTTGCCCAATTGTGTTTTACTGTGGAGATAACTGCGGATTTGTAGGTATGCCCAGAAAGGTAAGTTAGGAAGGTTTTTTTCTTTTTTGAGGGTGACCAAATCTTTAATTTGAGAGTGACAATAGCAATCTTTTGCTAAGAGTGGTTTGTTGTGGGAAGGTGACATAAGTTGAGAATTGCCCATGCCTGGAGGAAAATCTGAATTATCTTTAAGAGGGGTAAGTGGGCCAAGTGATGAGGTGAATTCCGATTTTTGGGGCATCTCGTGAAGTAGTCTCAATGTGGTTCCAGTCCGTGGGTGACATTTCAGGACGTCTGGATATGATGCCCACGGAATCCACGGAGAGAATTTCAAAGGGAAGCCAATGAGGTCCCTTTCCAAATTTACCCAATCTTTGGTGTCTGGATGGCAGTGCCAATCTATTATCCTTGCAAAATGCGAGTCCAAGTAGTAATCCCTAAAGTTGGGTAGTCCCAACCCCCCCCGATCCTTCATTCTAAGTAGGGTTTCATACTTAATTCTTGACTTTTTGTGAGCCCAAATGAACCTCAAGAGCATTACACGTAAAGTGTTAAACATACTATGGGTAACTTAACTGGTAATGTGCGCAAAAAATAAAGGATGCGGGGAAGAACGGTCATTTTTACAATGGCCGTTTGTCCAAACCAGGAAAAGAAACCAGCGTGCCACTTGTCTAGATCTCTCTCAATGGCCTTAAGTAAGGGAGGGAAGTTATGTTCAAAAATTGTGTGAATTTGTGGTGTCAATTTAATGCCTAAGTATTTCAAGGATTTGGGGTCCCACTTGAAGGGAGAATTTTCCATGGTGTTTTTGAGGGATTGGTCTGTTAGAGTCACATTCATAGCTTCCGACTTAGAGTAATTTATCTTTAGGTTTGATATATATCCATAATGTGTGAAAGCTTTGATTAAATTAGGTAATGTGACGAGAGGTTTAGTCAGGAAAAATAGCAAATCGTCTGCGTAGGCGGCCTCCTTGAACTCCCTGCCCGCTACAGCAAAACCACTTATAGAGGGATCAGCATTTATTGTTCTTATGAATGGTTCCAGCGACAGGATGAACAGAAGAGGCGACAAAGGGCAACCCTGTCGCGTGCCATTTGTGATGCGGACCCTCTCCGAGAGTGTGCCATTAATTTTTAGCCTCGCTGTGGGGTTTTGATAAAGATTTGAGATCCACGCCAACATCCTGGGGCCCAAACACACATGTCCACATGTGGCCAGCATATAATCCCAGGCCACATGATCGAAGGCCTTCTCAGCGTCCATGGACAGGAGAAGGCCCCCGATGCTGCTTGATCTAGCTGAGTGGATCAATAGCAACGACTTGATTACATTATCTTTGGCCTCGCGGCCCGGCATAAATCCCACTTGCTCAGGACCAATCAATTTATGTAGGAGGGGTCCCAGTCTGCCGACGAGGATTTTTGCAAAGATTTTCACATCCAAGTTTAGTAAGGATATGGGTCGATAGCTTGCACACTCAGAGGGGTCCTTACCAGGTTTTGCTATAACCGTAATAAATGCTGAGAGCCAATCTGGAGTCACCACCCTAGGCTGTGATAAGGAGTTCAAGGCCACCACCAATGGATCCACCAGGAGATCTATGAAAGTTTTGTAGTAAATAGCTGTGAAGCCATCCGGACCCGGGCTCTTACCCAGCTTCAGATGCTTGACAGCATTCCTGATCTCGTTTGAGTCTATCGGGTCCTCAAGTGAATTGGCGTCTAAGGTATCCAGTGGGGGGAGTCCACTGTTTTTAAGGAAGTCTCTGACAATGTGAACCCTATCTCCCTTCATATCTGGTTGATGGTGTTGCTGCGGTAGGTTATAGAGAGAAGTGTAAAAAGCATGGAAGTGCTTTGCTATGGCTTCTGTCGAAACATCAAGTGAGCCGTTTGTACGTCTGATGCCCATTATTGTATTGCTAAACGTATGTTCCCTGAGGGCCCTAGCCAAAGACCTCCCTGTTTTATTGCCCTATTCATAATAAATCTTTTTTTTAAAGAACAGAAAGCGTTTGGTCCTGGTGTCTAAAATGTGCTGTAGGTCCTTTCTGGCTTCTAGTAACTTTGTTGCCGATTTGACTAATAGGGATTGCTTGTGTAAGGTTTCTAATTTATGGATTAGATCCGTCAATCTTTTTATTTCAGTCTCCCTCTGTCGTTTGCGGTGGGCTCCTATTTTCATTAGTTCCCCTCTGATGGTACATTTGTGTGCTTCCCATACAACTAGTGGGTCCATCCCTGGTGTTAAGTTAAGTTTGAAGTAGTTTTTGAGAGAAGCCGTTAGTTCAGGTAGGAAAGTTGGGTCAGTAAGGATGGAGGAATTAAGTCTCCATGTCTGAGGTTTCGTGGGAGTTTTGGTTAAGTCCAGTGAGAGAGTTATTGGTGAATGGTCTGATATGGACTGTATCCCTATGCGGGCATCAGTTAAAACAGGGAGGTCATTCTGAGTGATAAAAAGAAAAAAAAAGTCTAAGCGGGTATATTTCTCTTGTGGGATCGAGTAATACGTGTAGTCACGGCCATCTGGGTTTAGTAATCTCCAGGCGTCAACTAGTTGAAGAGAGTGTAAGAGTGATTTAATGTATTTGAGTGTCTGATATCTGATACAGGTGCCGCCATTGGAGGTGTCTGATAGCGGACTCAATGGGATGTTAAAGTCCCCTCCCAGTATCAGGCACCCCGCAGCAAACCCCTGAAGCTGTTGTACTATGTGTTTACAGAAGGTTGCGTGTGCCTTATTTGGGAAATATACGTTTGCTATCGTGATGGGTGTGCCTGTGTATTTCCCTTTCAAAAAAAGGAACCTACCCTCCGTGTCTGTCAGTTGTTCTGTCAGCTCAAAAGGTGCATCCTTGCTTACCAGTATTGAGACTCCTTTGGATTTTGCATGATCATTGGTGGCATGGAATGCCCTAGTAAAATTTGAGTCGGTGAGTCTTTGTACGTGGTGGGTTTTAAAGTGCGTCTCTTGTAACAACACAAAGTGCGGATTACCTTTTTTGAGTTCCCTAAGCAATGTGGCGCGCTTTTCCGGGATGTTCAGTCCCCTCACGTTGTGTGAGATCACCGTGGGGTTACGACCCAAGGAGGCGTAGGCCATGATGCAGGCTCAGGAGTGGCTTTGTACTGGAGTGTCTGGAAGAAACACTAATAGGTCAATTAGATTCTTCTATCACGAGGGCAATGTGGCTTTTAAACCCCTAAAAGAAAAAGAAGAGAGACAAAACAGTAAAAAGAGAATTTTGACAAACTACTAGATAGAGCCCTGTCTAGAGAAACTGTAGTGATTCTGGGACACTGCTGTGAGGCCAGGTCACTTAGTGGGGAAGAGGGAGGCGGCCACTCAGAGAGTTAGACCGTAAAATTGAGGAGCACTAGGAAAAAAAATACGGAACCACAGAGTGATAAATGTATAAAAAGAAAATGAAACTACCGAAATAAGGCGAAACAAGCCTTTAGACAACACACAGCCTTAAGAGCAAAATTGTAAGAGCTATGATAAACAACCCAACCGATTGGCAACTCAGCATTCCACAAACTTGTGGGCTACCGAGCCGTCGACTCCCAATAGGGAGCTAGACGCTGCTTAGAGACCTCCTTACCCCAACTTAGCTCCTGACAGGAAATCCTCCCTTGTGGATATCTTAACTATCTGCCCAACCATCTCCTGTTTGTCGACCTTAGCAGACCAAGCTGGTCTGGTTCCGTGAAATTGCTATGTCATAGACCCAAAAAACAAAAAAAACAAATATGTGCATATACTACTTCTATTATCTAACAAGACATCATCTTCATATATTTCCCCAATCTCAAAAGTATGGTCAACCTGACGAGGAAGAACCTGAGACTTAAACAGATCTGGATAGACCTTATGTGGGGTAGTGTCCAAGTCACTGATCAGGAGACTGTGGTATGGGAGGTAGGTCTATGGGCAAGGAAGTCTCGTGCAATGCGAAAGAGTTTGTAAGTAGGATCCATGGTAAACAGCCCATGCAGTCATCTATCCCTCAGCTTGATCCCATAGTGGCGTGGGTCTCGGGTTTGGAGTGCCTGCTTTAGATCCTCCTGCTTTACCATATTTCATTTTCTTGGGAATCCTTTTCTCCGGTGTAGAAAATGGGGAGCGTGGCGGCATCCTGTCAATAGGAGGTAACGCAAAATCCGCGTACCAGTCTGGCAACTCCACATAGTCCAGCCCTAGTCCAGCACAAAAGTCCGGGAGATCTGCCGGAGTACGCAGTATATGCTGGTGACCGTTAGTAGAAACAACAAGCGCCAAGGGAAAGTGCCAAGTATATCTCATGTCTCTGTCTCTCAACTTGTCCAGTAGGGGGCGCAGAGCCCTGCGGTTTTTAAGAGTGATCTGTGACAAGTCCTGGAAGAGCATTATACTTTCTCCGTTAAAGACGATTCTTTCATTCCTCCTTGCTTTTCGCATGATTTCCTCCTTTAGCTGAAAGTTCTGGAGACAACAAATTATATCTCGAGGCGGGCCTACATCGGGGCCCCTAGGTCAGAGCACCCTATGTGCCCGAATAAATTCAATCACTGTGTCTTCTTGCCTCTCTAACAGGCTATTGAACACTCTTTGTAGAGCAGGGACAATTTGGTCATTATCAACAGTCTCTGGAATCCCTCTCACCCTTATATTGGACCTCCTGCCCCTGTTGTCAAGGTCCTCCAAGTGCCTGTTCATATCAATAAAATGTTGGGCATGAGAGATAGAAACCTTGTCCAGCCTGTGTAAAGCCTTGTCTCTCTGTCTTCCTGCTTGCTCTGTTGCTGCTAGCTTCTCAGTGAGAACAACCAGATTTGTTTTTTGGTCAGTGATTGCGGCTGAGAAAGTGGACTTTATGTCCGCTGTAAAGCAGGACATATCTGCATAAGTCAGGGGTTTGTCTGATTTGTCTGATTTCCCCCTGCACCGCTGCACTCCTCCTCAAGGTATTGTGTCGGCGCCATCTTAGGTCCAGCCACGCTGCGGCCTGCTGCAGATTTCTGATTAAACAGATCTGTAATGTTCCTCACGGCGGATGGTGTCTGCCCGCGACGGGAACGTATCTGTGGGGTATTTAAAGCTTTTTGCTTGGCATTTGCGTCTCGGAGCCGGGTTGTTAGGCTGTAAGGCTGTGTGATTGCCGGAGCTCTTCTGTTAAGCTGCCATCCAAGCCACGCGCCAAGCCACGCCCCCTTGTGTTTTAAACTTTATCATACCCGGGATGTCTACTAGACTCTTGTTTGGACAGATTTAGGTGTGTTATTCTTAAGAATTACAGGCCTACAATATAAAACGCCAAATTTCCATGCAAAAGAATTGTACCACTTTGAGCATCAAAAATCTGAAATAATCATACCGCCAGGGAGGTTAAAAGGAAAAACGAGACAGGGCTCCAGATTGAAGAGGAGAAAGAAGGGCCACCAGAAAAAGTAGTAAAGCAAATGGGCCCTGTGGTTATTTTTTTTCTTTTTACTAATATAAAACGCTGTTTGTCATCACTGGGTGTGACTCTTGGCTTGAATCTATACATGTAAGGACCTCACCCATATGTATCGATACTTGTGAATAAAGCTTCTTTGCTGCTGATCGGGAGTCTTGATTGATCTAAGGTGAACAGGAGATTTTCCTGACACCCCTCCAAAGTGTATTAATAATAGCGCCCACCATAAAAAACAAATGAATTGCAGAAAGAACTTTCACACAATTTTATCATTTGTTGCTGAAAATACCCAATTCTTATAATTTATTAAATTGAACCTAATTCTCTAATCACTATAATTATTCTTGTGAGTTGTAGCCTTTAGCAAAATAAATAAATGCATAGTAAAAAGTAAAATAAAAACAAACAGCAAGACATCCAAATAAATGTGCATATACAGTTTTGTTTTTGAAGGAAAACACTATATGGATTTATTTTCTGTAAATATGTTTGCAGTGGTTAAAAATTCAGATGTCATTGTGACCAGTTTTTTTCACTACTCAATGGTATGAAAAAATGAATTATATTGATCACAAAATCAGAAGGCTATTACAGAGCTGGGAGCTGAGAAAATTAGTTTCTAAAGGTTGTATGCAGATATAATAACAGTTACAAGAATTCAATAAATGCTCTATGTGAAATGTACTCAAAATCACTGCATGAAACATATTAAATGGGAAAGTATGTGCTTCCCACTGTGCAAAGAAGTAAATGAATAGAAATGCGATGCATCTGTTTACACCAGAGCAATAATAGATGAAATAGTTATTCTCCATAATTGTGGTAACACAAAAAAACGACACTTACATGATCATCAGATTTCCTATAAATGTTTACAGTGTATCGGTTACTCTCCAGTGTAACATTAATATGATATTTGTGATCATTATTATGCCTTCTGTGGATAAATCTTTTTTATTTATTTTATTTTTTTTACAAACTGAGATAGAGCAACCATTGTTATGCCCCGTACACATGGTCGGATTTTCCGACGGAAAATGTGTGATAGGACCTTGTTGTCGGAAATTCCGACCGTGTGTGGGCTCCATCACACATTTTCCATTGGAATTTCCGACACACAAAGTTTGAAAGCTTGCTATAAAATTTTCCGACAACAAAATCAATTGTCGGAAATTCCGTTCGTGTGTACACAAATCCGACGCACAAAGTGCCACGCATGCTCAGAATAAATTAAGAGACGAAAGCTATTGGCTACTGCCCCGTTTATAGCCCTGACGTACGTGTTTTACATCACCGCGTTCAGAACGATCAGATTTTCCGACAACTTTGTTTGACCGTGTGTATGCAAGACAAGTTTGAGCCAACATCCATCGGAAAAAATCCATGGATTTTGTTGTCGGAATGTCAGATCAATGTCCGACCGTGTGTACAGGGCATAAGAGTTACTGTCTTGTTTGTTAATAATATTTTCTAAGTATGATATGATACCAGTTAATTAATTAAACAGAACACCCAAGCACACTGTAGCATAAAAGGTTTATAAGGCATTTTAGTTACTGGCATTAAGGTTCCTAGGAATGACTAAACTAATCCACATGAGGTAGAGCTTGAGGCAGATTGGTCCACTTTGTTGGAGGCAAAAGCTTGCAGATAATAGGTGACCAAAATCACTGCAATTTTGCCAATATTATGTCACATGCTCATTTCTTAAACATTTAACAGGGATGAATTTCTATGGAGGGAACTCCAGTCTGGTGGTATCGGGTAGGTGCTGGCCAGTATTGCAAAAAGCTTTAAACAAGCCTGGTTCACTGCAGAGCGGTTCTCTTTTACTTCCTTCCTTTTTTTATGTTTCTGGTATGTTCTATTGTTCTCCTGAGCCCTGTAGTCCACCTCCTCCTGTGCTCCTTTGCTATTTTCCAAGATGGTGGCCACACTTCTGAGCATGTCTGGCAGGAAGGCCACACTTTGGGGCTTCTGATAATGCCTGGCAGGAAGTGACAACAGTGGGGATCTCCTTTGCCAGTTTCCATGATTGAGCCAGAGTCCGCAGGTCACCTCTGAGCATGCTCAGCAATGACATAACTTTCGCCCTGTCAGCTCCACTCTTAAAAGCAATTTCTGACTTTATTATTTTACTGAACTAGAGGTTTTGCTACAGAGAGAGCGTAGCCTTGCTGCTCTTCTGGTCTGTACCTTTGTATCATTTTCCTGACACATTGCATGTAAGTGTTTGTGGGCTCTCAGGCTCTCATATATGTGTCGCTCTATGATATGGTGTTTGTGGGCTATGTTAGCATGTCACTCTGTTGGGTCTGGTATCTTTTAAGTGTTACTATCCTTTTATCTATGGAGACCACTGCCCAAACAGACCACCCTCAGCTTACAAGGTAAGGGGTTGGGTAAGTAGTGAAGATAGACCAAAAGAGAGCCACATTACTGACATTGTAACTTGACAGGCCTCCCAGGTCATCAAGATCCTCGGTGAGAAAGTTACGGCTGTGCTTCCCCTTCAATGTACAGATGATCCAGAAAAACTTGCTCCATGTCCTCCTTTCTGTCACCATCACTCCCACCAAGTATGGTCACCCTCTCCATCCTATCATCTAGCGGCCATCATTCCCGCCCAGGGAATAACAAGTGATGGGTTTGTGGGGCTTCAGCCCTCCCTGATAAGCTGGCTTGCCATTCCTGCTTTGAAGAGGCAACCAAATAAAAGGATGCATGTCAGAGAGGTTACATATTTAATTCGAGAGTCCATTAGGTAGACTATCCTAGAGGCCTCTACTTCTGATTTAGAGGCAGCAGCCTGACCTGACATGTGCATTTTCATCTAAGGTCAGGATTGGTCAGGATCATAGACTCACCTGATGTTAAGGGCTAGAGACAAGGATCTGGATAAGATTTTTTCCTGTGATGCCCAAAGAAAAACTCTCTCGAGACCCTAATGATTGACTGCAACTTTATTGATATCTACGCAGAAATACTCTGAGGCTTCTCACCTCACAGACTTAATTGAGTGACCGTGTACATTGGCCACAGCCTTTTCCCTCACCCCTACACAGAGCAGCTTATATATAAAGGGAAAGGCCCCATCCTGTATGCTGTGGTCATTTAAGCTAAAACATGATTTACCCCACCCCATTTCACTATACCCCATTACACAATATCACAATATGAAAGACTGCCTGTTTGTTGGACGATTGCATGACGTAGGTTCACAGCAATAGATTCCAAATTCAAATACCACACTTAGAATCAACTCCGGACCTTTTACCTGCTTAATTGATGATGAAATAGTGAAGGGGTAGCCCATGCTTGGCAATGAAACAGCTTTTGATTCAATTGTCCATTTACTTTGGGTCCCTTGAAAAAGGGGGATGGCTATTCTTAAGAGCTGTAATTCCTAAACCCTTCCTTTGGATGTACATGCTCTCAAATTAAACCTCGGAGTGTGCACTTTCAGCCCATATCCATTATATAACTATAGCTTGAATATGTTTTGGTAAATACCTGAAAAATCTAAAATTGTGCCTGTGTCAAAATATATATGGACCTAACTGTATATACTGAATGGATGACAGCAGCAGTTTGGATTCATTCCTGTGACCTCATTTATGACATCTTGGACAATATGCACAATTTGACTCCCTGTAATAGGGGTCAATTAAGTTTGGTGAGCGCATTGTGTGTCTGCATGTGGGTGGAGAGGAACTTTCCTATACTCACTGAGGACATTTATTCATGTGTGGGATCTATACATGGACTTCACAATTTGTATGTATTTTTATAATTTAAAAGAAGATTTATTTGTTCATTCACTGTGGTGATTTATGATATGTAATTTATGATATAAGAAAGTGGTTCCTTTGTTTCTTTTTCACATTAGAGGTGTTTTTTACACTTTACAACATGCAGCTCTTTATTGTGGTTTATTTGTTTTTTGGTTACCGGTTTGCGGGGGGTTTAGAACCTTTGGCGTCTATATTTTCTTTCAGGGAGAGGAATGTGGCTACAAACATAGGAGACCAAAACAAAAGAGAGTTACTGTATATTTTAGCCAATGTTAGTACGGTATATGGTCAGTATAAAGGCCCTATTTAGGTAGGGTTTTGCAATGAGGTCAATTAAGTCTGGTGAGTGCATTGTGTGTCTGCATGCGGGTGGAGAGGAACCTTTCCTTACTCACTGAGGACATTTATTCACATGTGGGATCTATACATGGACTTTTACATGGACACAATTTTTATGCATTTTTATAATTTAAATGAAGAAGTATTTGTTTATTCACTATGGTGATTTATGATATGTAATTTATGATATAAGAGCTTGGTTTCTTTGTTTCTTTTTCACATTACTCTCCCTACCGTTTTCTCCTTTTTCCTTTTTTTTTTGCTTTCTATTTTCCATTGTTTTCTCTCACATCTCCCTTGTTTTGTATCCCTCTGCTATCCTATGTTTCTTATCATCTCCATGTCCTTACCATCTTTGGGCCCAGGCCTTTCATTCATGCATACATATCTTTATGCCAATACTTATTGATTCTACTTTACTACTTTAAAAGCCTGACAAACATACTTATATTCACAGCCTATCCTCTTTATGGACTAACGAGGTCTCTTGGGATACATCACTACACCCATGCCATGCCTGCTCTCCATTTGGCCCCTGGCGGGGTCCCATCTGACTCCGCCCCCTCAGCTCCCTGGTGAGGCACCTGCTGCCACCGTCTTGGAGCTGCACACCTGTTAGCCATGGTCAAGTTCAGTAGTGAGTATGGGGACCCATAACCCCTCCTACCCTTTGCCTTTATAATCAATACTGTGCCATATTGCCAAATATATACTTTTTTCATCTTAGGTACATTGTTACACACATCCACCCCTGAAGAGTGAGCTGGATCTCTCTAAACTAGTCGGGTAGTATGATGCCCGTGTACTATGACTGCCATTACATCTATGTACCAATATCTCTTGTTTATGTATCTTTTTTAAATTGGCAACTGTTGGTGTTATCTATGCATGTAAACAATTTTACTTGAATAAACCTTATACTGTATTTACTACTGTTATGTTTACTGGCAGAAACGGTACCCACTTCACTTAAAGTCCCGGGGCGAATCCTTCATTTTATTATGTTACAGGGATGGAAGTATGTTACTGGGGAAACCAGACCTTTCCCCTTTCTTTATATTGAACCCAGGTGGAAGACACCCACTAGCCCAAACCTGGTTTGTTGTCACCCCCGCCAGTATCTACATGTATAAACAGCTACTACATTTTGATGCTATACTAGCTATTCATCCTCCAACACATTTCTTTATCCCAGTATTGTTATACCCTGGCTCCTTGTTGTGTGATTCTTTGGTGGGCGTCAGCGTTTCTGTCTCACACTGGGAGCTGCGATGTGTATAAAGGAAGGCTTTTCTGTGTCTCCTGCTGTCCCCATCTGCTTTTGGGCGGATGGGGACACCTACACATCGGAGCCATGTTTAGGCGCCAGAGGCGTGGCGTCTGCGACTTTACGGACATCGTCGCAGCTGGACGCATTACCATCTGATGGCTTGGGGGTGTGTCTGCATTTGCGCACCTCCCTATGATGGTTCCAACGCTCACGTGTCAGCCATCCACTGTTGTTAGGGGCAGAGCCACCTTACAACTTCCCCTTTTCTTTCCCTTGTTCCCCTTCTCTTGGTGGATCAGTTTTTTAGTCTAACCACTTGCTTGTTTTTCCCACTTGGCACCCCTACAAGCTTTTACACTTTAATCAGACCTATGTTCCTGCTCACCACTTTCAGACACAGATACTTTTATACTCTTTGGCACTATTCGTATCTTCGTCATCTTCCTCTATGGAGCTACACTGGGTTCACTTATAGGTATGATTTTTATCATTCACTATATAGTATTACCATTATTATTATAGGGCGTACACACGGTCAGACTTTGTTCGGACATTCCGACAACAAAATCCTAGGATTTTTTCCGACGGATGTTGGCTCAAACTTGTTTTGCCTACACACGGTCGCACAAAGTTGTCGGAATTTCCGATCGCCAACAACGCGGTGACGTACACCACGTACGACGAGACTAGAAAAGGCCGGTTCAGAACCAAGCGCGGCACCCTTTGGGCTCCTTTTGCTAATCTCATGTTAGTAAAAGTTTGGTGAGAGACGATTCGCGCTTTTTCAGACTCGTGGCTTTCAGATCGTTTTCTGACGTTCAGTTTGTGCTTGTGGGTTTGTATCTGCTCTTCAGTGCGTGCAGTCAGTTCGTATCGGAGTTTTCTGTGTGATCTTGCCTGCTCGTTGCTGTTTTTCAGGTCGCTCTTCACAGGCCTTGCTGTTCTTCAGTGCGTTCTGTTACTTCGTTCTGAGCAGCCGACCGTTTTCTAGCCATGTTTCGTGTGCGTACTCCCCGTAGAGTTCGTGCTGTGCGGGGGCTTGGTGTTGGGGTCCTGACCTTGACACAAGTCCAGTCCATGAACAGGGTGGGGAGGAGTTCATGGACCAAGAATTGGTTGCTTCAGCGTGACCAGTTCTCTCATATGCCTTTGCTCCGTGAGATCCGTGAGAATAATCCTGATGATTTCAGGAACTTTCTCAGGATGACGGACCCCGTGTTTCACCGTTTGTTGGCTTTGCTGACCCCTTATATTAGCAGGCAGGATACCTGCATGAGGGAAGACATCACTCCGGAGCAGAGGTTGGTCGCTACCTTGCGGTATTTGGCCACAGGGAGAAGTCTGCAGGACCTCAAGTTCTCGACAGGCATCTCCCCCCAGGCTCTTCTTTGTGGACATTTACTGCTTGTGTTTGTTTGAGCTGACCCTGACAGAAATGTGTGGAGTGCAGAAAATGTCGTGATTGTGTAACCTTATACAAAGCACTGTTGGCTGTTATTTACTAAATGCAAAGACACTTTTCACTACAAGTGCACTTGCAACTGCACTGAAACTGCACTTGTAGTGCAAAGTGGATTTCCCCTTAGGAAATAACCCCCATTTTCTCATAAAACAACAATTACATCACCCCAAAAGTGTTGTAGCGTTGAGACAATAATCCACACATTCTTGATGAACAATCTTTTTAATACCTGCACAATCACATGTGCATTTACCAAAGGTTTTTCTGACAAACCAACATGTTTGTTGTATAACAATTTTTGTGGTGTCATTATCCAAAATCAAAATGTGCATTTTATTGAAAACAGGCCTGTGTAAAACCCACAAGAAAGACACAAATCTTGATCTTACAAAGTTCACATTTGGTAGAACTGGAAGGCAATATCAGACATGAGTATTTAGGAACTGTGTTTGATATTGCGTTCAGATGGGGGGAAATCACCCCTGGAAAAGCCAAATTTGGAAGATGCACACAAATTTCACAATGTCAACATGTGCTATCTGCCATCACGGGGGATCAAGGGACGTGTTTTGGGGGAGAAAGCCCTTCCTCACCGCTACTTTATTATTGAGGAAGGGGTTGCACCCCCAAAACGCGTCCATTGATCTCCCGTGATGGCAGATAGCACATGTTGACACACTGTGTGCATCCTCCAAATTTGGCTTTGGGAAAAATCACAAAAACATTTCGCACATTGTAGCACACTAAAGAAGAAAGTGATTTGGAGGGGTTTTAAACTCGCCCCAAAACATCAATGATGTTTTTATATTTTGTAATAACATCATTGATGTTTTGCTTGATGTTTTCCAATTGTAAATTACACCCCATGATCTCCCCGATCACGATCTGGGCACTTTCGGATGTGAAAGGATCTGGATCCACAACCTCACGATCACCTAAAAAGAGAGGAAACCCAAAATAAATTAGGTTTAAAAAAAATGCCGCCATCCATCTCTTATCGGAGCCTGTGGTCACAGACACTCACCTGTTGTGGTGACTACTTCCACCACGTCTTCATCCTCCTGCTCATCTTGTGTTGGGGGGATTTCCCCTTCTTCCAGGGGGGGGGGGGGCTCTGGTCTCCTCGGATGAGGGGTGTCCTCCGAGTCTTTTTCTCCCCTATGTAAAACAAAAATGGTATAATTAGCACACAGATATTTAATGTCAGAACTATAAAGATGAAACATTGCTTGGAAGTGGGGTACAATTGTCTATTTTAGCCGAGTTCCAAGATGTATATTTTTTATTGCCCTTTGTCAAGCTGCAATACTTTACCTGTTTGGTAAAAGCTTCACAGATGTAGCCCCCCCTATAGTATACACTGGGGCACCTGTGTGGCCCCCCTAATAAAAATGGTGTTCTTGTGTCCCACACTAGTGCTCCAGTGTCCAGATGTGAAAACAGCTGCTGAGTGTCCTCTCCTTACACACAATCTAGTTTGCATTTCATTCTAGTAACAAAGCCATCTACACAACCCAATTCTTTGAAGACAAGTATAGGGCGTCAAAATGGTGGCCAAATGCATATGGCCTAAACAATGTTATTTTATCGTCCGAAATAACAATGTGTGATCCGAACGAATAATGTGCCCATGAACATGAAAGTTGCCATTTTAAACTGTACAACAGTTCCTAAAAGCACATGGAGCAGCACGAACGTCATAAACATAAAGAATAGGAACACAGCACAACTACTTACTTTTTTGCAGCACTCTCCGGATCTTTCTGTACTGCTCATGTTCTCATAATTTCAGGTCCGACCACCGCTTCCTGAGCTGATCTTTCGATCGTCGTACCCTGAATTTCCGGTGCAGACTCCTGACCACTTTCGCCATGATCTTGGCCTTTCTGACATTGGGGTTGGGGTAAGGTCCATACTTCCCGTCATAGTCGGCCTTCTTCAGGATGTCCACCATCTCCAACATCTCCCCAAAGGACATATTTGAGTCCTTTAATCTCCTTCTGGATTGGGACGTTTCAGGCTCCAGCCTTTCCTCCTCCTCCTCCTCCTCGTTGCTACAATTAGCACGATCCTGCTGTCTATCCGCCATGTGCTCTTCCCCCACTGCGCCGAACGAAAAGGGGCGGGGAATAGACTAGAAAGAACGTCAGGGGCGGGCGGATTTATACGCATGCGCAGTGTGTATAAATCGTAACGCGCGCGTCTTACGTACGATCTGTGAGCGGAGGAAGGAGC
Source organism: Aquarana catesbeiana (assembly GCF_042186555.1). Lineage (NCBI taxonomy): Eukaryota > Metazoa > Chordata > Amphibia > Anura > Ranidae > Aquarana > Aquarana catesbeiana. Next base: position 413,425,085 of record NC_133326.1, on the reverse strand, counting down.
ATCGGAGACGCCGATCATGCTAACGAAGGTAGGATCTAAACTTGGGCCTATACTGCTTTGAAATGGAAGCCTATATTGTAACAAGATTAGGGGAGTTTGGCCTGACATTAGGCTTTGTCTTGTGTTGTGTCTTACAGAGAAAATGGATGGGTTCAACGACCACAATTTCCTGCCCCTGTTCATAGACAAGTACAGGGAGCTGCCCTGTCTGTGGCAAGTGAGACACCCCCACTATAATCACAAACAGAAGAGGCAGGCAGCGCTGGAGAAACTGCTGGAGTTGGTGAAGCCGGTGGTCCCCACAGCAACCATCCCTTATTTGAAAGCTAAAATTGGTGGCCTGAGGAGCACATATCTGAGGGAGCGCAAGAAGGTCACAGATTCCCAGAGGTCCGGAGCTGCAGCAGATGACATTTATGTCCCCAGGCTGTGGTACTACGAGAGACTGCGATTTCTGTCAGATCACACTGAAGTCAGGGAATCCCTCTCCACTCTTCCTTCCACTCTTCCTTCCACCCCAGCTGAGGCTTCCGATGTCCAACCTGGGCCTTCCAGCCAGGAAGAAGTGGAGGAGCCCAGCTGGAGTCAGGTAAAGCATTCTTCTACAGATTTCTGGGCAATAAAGAAATTATGTTTACTAGATGTTATTATTGATCACTAATTGCTGATTGAAAGTGCTTTACATATCAATACAAAGTAGTAGGCACCCAAAATTGGGAAAAGAATGAAAACTGCTGGGCTCAGAAGGATAGTCTGTTATATTTGTTAACATTCAATTTGCAGCAGTCAGGAGGTGAAAATTGTGTGTGATTGATGAATAAAAAACTAAAACTATGTCCCTTTTTCATACACAGGAAGACCTCAGCCAGGAGGAGGTTGTGGAATGTGGCAGCCAGGAGGAAGCGGGGATTAGTGACAGCCAGGAGGAGGCGGGGCTAAGTTGCAGCCAGGAGAAGCCTGGGACCAGTCGCAGCCTGACTGAGTCTCAGGTTCCTCCCCTCCGCCTTTCATACAAAAGGGCCAGGAAGGCCACTCCGAGTCCCGTGCAGGATTCAGCATTCAGGCTGATCCAGGAGGCTTCGGCGTCCCTCAGAGCCTTCCCCAGTCCTGAAGAGGCCTTTGCCTGCATGGCTGCCACAAAATTGCAGGGCATGCAGGAGGGCCAACACAAGATCTCTGAGGACCTGATTTATAAAGTCCTACGTAAGGGGTTGAGTGGGGAACTGACACACAAGACGGATGTTATGGAGAGGGACGATCCTCCTTCTCCTCCTCCTGCTGCCACAACTAGACCACCACAGCCAAAGCCTGGAAGGAAGCGTGGAGGGAAGACCAAAGAGTACCCTGGGTTCAGTCTGGTCTGACAGAATCTGCAGTCTCTCGTATGACCACAGCCTGGGGACACAGATGTCATCTGCTGCTTTCCGGATCTCTGGGACTTCTGGACCAGACTGCCCTCCCTTAGATAAGGACTCCTCAGGCCACCAATTTTGCTTTGAAATAATTGATGTGTGCCCTGGGGGTCCAAGGCTTCACCCACTTCTGCAGTTTCTCCAGCGTTGCCTCCCTCTTTGTTTAGTTGTGAGCCCTTAATAAAATTTTTTTATGGAAATTCTACTCTCCTGCGTGTGCTTTCATCCAAAAAGGACAGTTTGTTGGTGAGGATTCAGGTACATTTCTAAAGTACAATGTGAAATTAACAAGGGACAACAACACCAAACAATCTCCTACAGATTAAATAGAACAACATATTAGTGGAGTTGTGGGAACTTGTCACCAAAAACACACACAAACATTTTCGGGAGTACAAATCAAAATCACAAAAAAAAAAAAAAAAAAAAAAAGAGAAACACAAAAAAAGAATCTACATTAAAGTCCAAAAATAACAAAAAATGTTGTTGTCAGATGTGAGAAATCTAAATATATTGAGGGAATCCCGATAAATATAACGAAAGAAGTTTGTGAGAAGTGTGTGTGAATATGAGCATCAAAACGACTTAATTCTTGTCACATTATAAAGAAGAAGAGAGTGCGCTGTATTAAACCATTTTGAACATTGCAGCGTGACGAAAGTGCTGTATCCATTCCGAACGCTACGTTTACCAGAACGAGCTGTCCCGTGTCGGAATTTCTTCTGAGCATGCGTGGCACTTTGTGCGTCGGAACAGGCCACACACGGTCGGAATTGACGCGATCGGATTTTGTTGTCGGAAAATTTTATCTCCTGCTGTCTAACTTTGTGTGTCGGAAAATCCGATGGAAAATGTCCAATGGAGCCCACACACGGTTGGAATTTCCGACAACACGCTCCGATCGGACATTGTCCATCGGAAAACCATCGGTAACCATCTCTTTATATATGGACAATATTTTTGAGAATTTTTCCTGAGAAGTACGGTTCCTTAAATCTTTTTTTATATATATTCCATAAGAATGTCTGTCGCATCTGCTCCTGACAAGTGGGAATACCCACGAAACGCATAGAGCTGTATTTGATGCCGCAGTTACACCCCATACGGATTGATATCTATTTACTAATCACTATTACATTTTATGACGTCTTTACACTATCTGGTGGACACATATGCAGCTTGTGGGTGCATGTTCCGGTGTCAGGCCTGTCGTTATTGGCACGTGCACGTCATCCTCATATATACATACATCCATTATTTTGATCATATGCCGGTATGCATGTATTGTTCCACTCCTTATACTCAGCCCTTGTGCACGCTCCTTGTGTATACATGAAATGAACCATGTTTCAATGTCTGTAGACCTATGTCATTCAATAAATATTTTATATTGTAACTTACCTCCACTATTCAATTGCTTCATTTAAAGTCCCAATTCCCTTTTTTTCTTGATTCTTAAATTGGAGGTCAGGCATGGCTTGGATTTCAATTTCACTCTTCGCTGAGGACACACGCAGCTGAGGAGGTTGCTTGCTGTGTTTCATTACTCTTATACTCAAGATATTCACCATACTCAGGTACTTACTGTATTCACTTTTTGATACTTACTACATTTAGGCACACTTACATATCTCATACACAGTTCATCTTTTGAGCACTTATTTTTATTTTTATTTATTTTTGTTTTTTGACATCACAGATACCACCACACAATTCACAATCCACCTCTCTTTCTTGTTACTTGCTAGTATCCTTCTGCTATCCTATCTTTTCCACCATCTCCATGCCCCTACCATCCTTGACTCAGGTCTTTTACTTATGTATACATATCTTTATGCCAATACTCATTTGATTTTACTTTATTACTTTAGATGCCTGACAAACATACTCATGTCTATAGCCTATACTCTTTATGGACTAATGAGGTTTCTAGGGATACATCATTACATCACTATTGCACAATCACAGTTCACCTCTCTCTCCTCTCTTTTCTTTCCTATCTTGTCACCTGTTAGTATCCCTCTGCTATCCTATGTATCTTATCATCTCCATGTCCTTACCATCTTTGGGCCCAGGCCTTTCATTCATGCATACATATCTTTATGCCAATACTTATTGATTCTACTTTACTACTTTAGAAGCCTGACAAACATACTTATGTTCACAGCCTATCCTCTTTATGGACTAACGAGGTCTCTTGGGATACATCACTACACCCATGCTATGCCTGCTCTCCGTTTGGCCCCTGGCGGGGTCCCATCTGACTCCACCCCCTCAGATCCCTGGTGAGGCACCTGCTGCCGTCGTCTTGGAGCTGCACACCTGTTAGCTATGGTCAAGCTCAGTGGTGAGTATAGGGACCCATAACCCCTCCTACCCTGTGCCTTTATAATCATTACTGTGCCATATTGCCAAATATATACTTTTTTCATCCTAGGTACATTGTTACACACATCCACCCCTGAAGAGTGAACTGGATCTCGCGAAACTGGTCGGGTAGTATGATGCCCGTGTACTATGACTGCCATTACATCTATGTACCAATATCTCTTGTTTATGTATCTTTTTTAAATTGGCAACTGTTGGTGTTATCTATGCATGTAAACAATTTTACTTGAATAAACCTTATACTGTATTTACTACTGTTATGTTTACTGGCGGAAAGGGTACCCACTTCATTTAAAGTCCCGGGGCGAATCCTTCTTTTTATTAAGTTACAGGGATGGAAGTGTGTTACTGGGAACACCAGACCTTTCCCCTTTCTTTATATAATAATAAAAAAAAACAGGTATACCACATAATTGAGGGATCAATTGTGTCTTATCCTTTTTACTGTACAGACAATAATTTCCACACTACATTTTACACGGTACGCCCTAATGTCATTCTCTGCCTGTGGGAGAGGTCCTACAGTGATTTATTTCAACTGCAGAGGCTTAAACATTCCAGAAGAGAGAATATCACTACTACGTGAACTTAAAAAAACTAGAACACAACTAGTTTTCCTCAAGAAAACACATTTCCGCGCACACGATATTCCTAATTTGATTAATACATTTTTTACTAAAGCCTTCCATGCCACTAATCATACCTCTAAGACTAATGTGTATTTTCCAAATTCATCCCAGATTACTTTCTGTAAACATATCATAGATGAGCTGAAATGGTTTACCTTGGGATGTCTCATCCTTGGAGGCAATTTCAATGTGCCTCTGAACCCACTGATGGACACCTCAAATGGACACTCAAAAATTAACTACAGCATATTTAAAAGGCTCACAGAGCTACTACGCTCTCTGACATTAGTGGATGTATGGAGATCATTACATCCAGATGACAGAGATTATACATATTATTCAACCATGCATGACAAATACTCCCGCATTGATTACATTTTCATGACACAATACAATCTAACAGACTTCAGAGAAGCAAACATAGAGAATCAATCAATATCTGACCAATCCCTTATCTCTATACTACTGGCCTCGCCCACACCCAAAACACAGAAAGTTTTTAACTGGTGTTTAACCACTTGCCGACCATTATACTGCAGCAGGTCGGCTCGTTCCCGCAAACTGCCGTAGCTGTACATTGGTGCCTTTAACAGCTATAGCGGGCATGCATGGCGGGGGAGCTGATGCAAGTGGATGGCGGCCGCGATGTCTGCCAGCCAACCGTGATCGCTCCACAGCGAGGCAGAATGGGGAGCTGTAAATGTAAACAGACAAAACCTTGTTCTGTCAGGGGAGTAGAGAGTGATTGTCTGTTCCTAATGATTAGGAACAGTGATCTCTCTCAACTCCCAGTCAGTTCACTCTCCCCACAGTTAGAAACACCTCCCAGGGAACGCATTTAATCCCTTGATCGCCCCCTAGTGTTAACCTCTTCCATGCCAGTGTCATTTATACAGTAATCAGTGCATTTTTATAGCACTGATCGCTGTATAAATGTCAGTGGTTCCAAAAAAGTGTCAAAAGTGTTCCATCTGTCCACCGCAATGTCGCAGTCCCACTAAAAATCGCTGATCACAGCCATTACTAGCTAAAAAAAAATGATACTAAAAATGCTAAAAATCTATCCCCTATTTTGTAGACACTATAACTTTTGCTCAAATCAATCAATATACGCTTATTGTGATTTTTTTTACCAAAGATATGTAGAAGAATAGATATTGACCTAAACTGATGAAGAAATTTGTTTGTTTTTGGATATTTATTATAGAAAAATGTAAAAAATATAGTTTTTTTTTTTAAATTGTCACTCTTTTTTTGTTTATAGCGCAAAAAATAAAAACCACAGAGGTTCAAATACCAAAAAAAGAAAGCTCTATTTGTGGCAAAAAAAGGACGTCAATTTTGTCTGGGTACAGTGTCACATGACTGCGCAATTGTCAGTTAAAATGACGCAGTGCCGTATCGCAAAAAAGGCAATTTTTTGAGATATGGCACTGTGTCGCTTTAACTGACAATTGCGCGGTCATGCAATGTTGTACCCAAACAAAATGTATGTCCTTTTTTCCTCCCCAAATAGAGCTTTCCTTTGGTGGTATATGATCACCTCTGCGGTTTTTATTTTTTGATAATTTAAAAAAAAACACAATATTTTGTACTTTTTGCTATAATAAATATCCAAAAAAAAAAAAATGTCTTCATCAGTTTGGGCCGATATATATTATTCTACATATTTTTGTTAAAAAAAAAATGCAATAAGCGTATATTGATTGGTTTGCGCAAAAGTTATAGTGTCTACAAAATAGGGAAGAGATTTATGTCATTTTTATTATTATTTTTTTTACTAGTAATGGCGGCGATCTGTGATTTTTATCAGGACTGCGACATTGTGGCGGACAGATCGGACACAGATCGGACACTTTTGACACTATTTTGAGACCATAACATTTATACAGCAATCAGAGCTAAAAATAGCCACTGATTACTGTATAAATGTCACTGGCAGGGAAGCGGTTAACACTAGGGGGCGATCAAAGAGTGAACTGTGTTCCCTAGGAGTGTTCAAACTGTGGGGGGGTGGGACTGTCTGGGGAAGGAGACTGATCAGTGTTCCTACTTAGTATGAATGCACAATCTGTCTCCTCTCCCCTGAGAGAACCGGAATTTGTTTGTTTGCACATACACATCACTGTTCTCGTTCTGTCATGAGTGATCGTGGGTGCCCGGCAGACATCGCATGGGCACCTGCTATGACGTTTTAAAGGAGCGACGTATAGTTACAGCAATTTGCTCAGCCATGCCATCCTGCCACAGTATAACTGTGACGGCTGGTCGGCTAGCGGTTAAGGGAGAAAATCTTCCGGTCTGTAAGTGGTTAAATTCCTCCCTACTGACAGATCTTGAAATCCACCAGCATATTGCTGAGATATTAAGCTATTTCTCGACTAACTCTTCAGAAGAGTTAGTTCCAATAACAATATGGGAAGCACACAAATGCACACTGAGAGGCATATTTATAAAGTCGGGTACAAGTTCTTTCTTGTATTAAGAGAGGTATGGACTCCAGAGAGAGAGATATCATTTTGCCCCTGTACAAATCATTAGTAAGACCTCATCTGGAATATGCAGTTCAGTTTTGGGCACCAGTTCTCAAAAAGGATATCGGGGAACTGGAGAAAGTGCAGAGAAGGGCAACCAAACCGATAATAGGCATGGAGGTGCTCAGCTATGAGGAAAGATTAGAGGAACTGAATTTTCCATTTTTAAAAGAGGAGATTAAAAGGGATATGATCAACATGTACAAATACATAAGTGGTCCATATAGTGAACTTTCCACGGAAAGGTTTCTTCACAGTAAGAGTTGTGAAAATGTGGAATAGACTACCTGGTGTAATCCGCAATATGTAATAACAGTGCACACATACAGAGGGTAAATTAATCTGTTGCTTGTCGTGAGTCGGCAAGGTAGCCTGCCAAAGAAGGGAAGGAGAAGAGGAGTATAGGGGTGGAGTAAGGGTAGGACAAGCCAGTCACCGTAGTATAAACATATTCAAACTTTAACTGTACATTTAGGGTTTGATAAGACATCTCATTTATCTCTACATTTTGTGCTAGTGAGGGTTGTGATCGCCAGTAATTTCTCCATCTCACACTAATGGTTTGGAGTGAGAATGACATCACTAGGGGAAGGTGGATTGGAAGAGTTCCATTGTCTTGTAATTGTGATTTTCGCTGCAAATAAAAGTTGTATGACCACTACTCAGAATTTAGGTTGGAGCGTATGAATATTCAGGTGTAGGATAGCTAATTCTGGATTAGGAGCTATGTGTTGGCCACATATATCTAATAATATGTAAAAGATCTTATTCCAGAGTAGGGATGAGCTTCGAGTTCGAGTCGAACTCATGTTCGACTCGAACATTGGCTGTTCACAAGTTCGCCGAACAGCGAACAATTTGGGGTGTTCGCGGCAAATTCGAATGCCGCGGAACACCCTTTAAAAGTCTATGGGAGAAATCAAAAGTGCTAATTTTAAAGGCTAATATGCAAGTTATTGTCATAAAAAGTGTTTGGGGACCTGAGTCCTGCCCCAGGGGACATGGATCAATGCAAAAAAAAGTTTTAAAAACGGCCGTTTTTTCAGGAGCAGTGATTTTAATAATGCTTAAAGTCAATCAATAAAAGTGTAATATCCCTTTAAATTTCGTACCTGGGGGGTGTCTATAGTATGCCTGTAAAGGGGCGCATGTTTCCTGTGTTTAGAACAGTCTGACAGCAAAATGACATTTTGAAGGAAAAAACTCATTTAAAACTACCCGCGGCTATTGCATTGCCGACAATACACTTAGAAGTTCATTGATAAAAACGGCATGGGAATTCCCCAAAGGGGAACCCCAAACCAAAATTAAAAAAAAAAAATGACGTGGGAGTCCCCCTAAATTCTATACCAGGCCCTTCAGGTCTGATATGGATATTAAGGGGAACCCCGGCCAAAATGTAAAAAAAAAAATGACGTGGGGTTCCCCCTAAATTCCATACCAGACCCTTCAGGTCTGGTATGGATTTTAAGGGGAACCCCGCGCCAAAAAAAAAAAAAAAAACGGCGTGGGGTCCCCCCAAAAATCCATACCAGACCCTTATCCGAGCACGCAACCTGGCAGGCCGCAGGAAAAGAGGGGGGACGAGAGTGCGGCCCCCCCTCCCTCCTGAACCGTACCAGGCCACATGCCCTCAACATTGGGAGGGTGCTTTGGGGTAGCCCCCCAAAACACCTTGTCCCCATGTTGATGAGGACAAGGGCCTCATCCCCACAACCCTGGCCGGTGGTTGTGGGGGTCTGCGGGCGGGGGGCTTATCGGAATCTGGAAGCCCCCTTTAACAAGGTGACCCCCAGATCCCGGCCCCCCCCTGTGTGAAATGGTAAGGGGGTACATAAGTACCCCTACCATTTCACGAAAAAAGTGTCAAAAATGTTAAAAATGACAAGAGACAGTTTTTGACAATTCCTTTATTTAAATGCTTCTTCTTTCTTCTATTTTCCTTCATCTTCTGGTTCTTCTGGTTCTTCTGGCTCTTCTGGTTCTTCCTCCGGCGTTCTCGTCCAGCATCTCCTCCGCGGCGTCTTCTATCTTCTTCTCCTCGGGCTGCTCCGCACCCATGGCATGGGGGGAGGCTCCCGCTCTTCTCTTCATCTTCTTCATCTTCTTCTCTTCTTCTTTTCTTCTCTTCTTCTCTTCTTCATTTTCTTCTCCGGGCCGCTCCGCAATCCATGCTGGCATGGAGGGAGGCTCCTGCTGTGTGACGGCGCTCCTCGTCTGACAGTTCTTAAATAACGGGGGGCGGGGCCACTCGGTGACCCCGCCCCCCTCTGACGCACGGGACATGACGGGACTTCCCTGTGGCATTCCCCGTGACGTCACAGGGAAGTCCTGTCAAGTCACCGTGCGTCAGAGTGGGGCGGGGTCACCGCCCCCCCCGTTATTTAAGAACTGTCAGACGAGGAGCGCCGTCACACAGCGGGAGCCTCCCTCCATGCCAGCATGGATTGCGGAGCGGCCCGGAGAAGAAAATGAAGAAGAGAAGAAGAGAAGAAAAGAAGAAGAGAAGAGCGGGAGCCTCCCCCCCATGCCATGGGTGCGGAGCGGCCCGAGGAGAAGAAGATAGAAGACGCCGCGGAGGAAATGCTGGACGAGAACGCCGGAGGAAGAACCAGAAGAGCCAGAAGAACCAGAAGAACCAGAAGATGAAGGAAGATAGAAGAAAGAAGAAGCATTTAAATAAAGGAATTGTCAAAAACTGTCTCTTGTCATTTTTAACATTTTTGACACTTTTTTCGTGAAATGGTAGGGGCTACCCCTTACCATTTCACACAGGGGGGGGCGGGATCTGGGGGTCACCTTGTTAAAGGGGGCTTCCAGATTCCGATAAGCCCCCCGCCCGCAGACCCCCACAACCACCGGCCAGGGTTGTGGGGATGAGGCCCTTGTCCTCATCAACATGGGGACAAGGTGTTTTGGGGGGCTACCCCAAAGCACCCTCCCAATGTTGAGGGCATGTGGCCTGGTACGGTTCAGGAGGGAGGGGGGGCCGCACTCTCGTCCCCCCCTCTTTTCCTGCGGCCTGCCAGGTTGCGTGCTCGGATAAGGGTCTGGTATGGATTTTTGGGGGGACCCCACGCCATTTTTTTTTTTTTTTTTGGCGCGGGGTTCCACTTAAAATCCATACCAGACCTGAAGGGTCTGGTATGGAATTTAGGGGGAACCCTACGTCATTTTTTTTTTTACATTTTGGCCGGGGTTCCCCTTAATATCCATACCAGACCTGAAGGGCCTGGTATGGAATTTAGGAGGACTCCCACGTCATTTTTTTTTTTTAATTTTGGTTCGGGGTTCCCCTTTGGGGAATTCCCATGCCGTTTTTATCAATGAACTTCTATGTGTATTGTCGGCAATGCAATAGCCGCGGGTAGTTTTAAATGAGTTTTTTCCTTCAAAATGTCATTTTGCTGTCAGACTGTTCTAAACACAGGAAACATGCGCCCCTTTACAGGCATACTATAGACACCCCCCAGGTACGAAATTTAAAGGGATATTACACTTTTATTGTTTGACTTTAAGCATTATTAAAATCACTGCTCCTTAAAAAACGTCCGTTTTTAAAACTTTTTTTTGCATTGATCCATGTCCCCCGGGGCAGGACCCAGGTCCCCAAACACTTTTTATGACAATAACTTGCATATAAGCCTTTAAAATTAGCACTTTTGTTTATTCATGTTCGTGTCCCATAGACTTTAACGGTGTTCGCGTGTTCGAACGAACTTTTTTCCTGTTCGCATGTTCTGGTGCGAACCGAACAGGGGGGTGTTCGGCTCATCCCTATTCCAGAGTGACTTCATCGATATACAAGACCATAGTATATGATATAGGGTACCAGATTCTCTGCACTTTCTCCAGCATTGGGTCGTTTGGGATGGGTAGAACTTGGAAAGTTTAAACAGGGTAAGGTACCAAGAGTGTACTACTTTTTGGAAGTGTTCCCAGTGGGTTACACATCTGGATGAGGTGTAGGTGGTAGAGAAAGCTTTCATCCAACAAGCATCCGGGAAAGTTTTCCCCAATATTTCTTCCCATTTGGTAATGGTAGTGGTCTTGGAGAAGTAGTTCTGGGTGTGGCAAATGTCATAAAATAAGGAGATGCACCTTAGTAGGGGTGTAGATTTATGGAAGAATATATATATTGGTACTGGAATTTCCAAGCATTGGGGTAATGGGTGTTTTTGAAGGAAAGAGTGGATTCCTAAATAGTTAAATTGTGCTGACAGTGGGAGGTTAAACTGAGTAAACAGAAATTCAAAGGTGTGAAGAGATGCACCTTGGTATATGTCTCTCAGGAGAGTAAGGCCTCTAGTCTGCCATATGTGAATGTTAATGCAGGGTATAAAGTGTTGGAGCACCGATAGTGGGGTAGGAATTTTTGAGAATGATCCTTTAGGTGAAGATATAAGGGGGAACTCCGACCACAACATGAAGGAAATCTGCACTGTTGGGATGTCAGAGTTGGGGAGTGGAGCTCCCAATTTCATAGCAATGAATGTTGATTTAAAGTCTTTATGTGGGACAGCGGTGGATTCTATGAAGGCCCACGTTTTATGTTTGGGGGGTTCCACCAATATCACATTTGATCTAAGACACATGCTTTATAATAGGCCATAATATTAGACACCCCCATTCCACCGTTCTTTCTATGTCTCATCATAATGTTAAGGGAGCATCTGGAGGGTTTGTGGTTCCATATGTATTGATTTAAATGCTTTTGGACAGAGTAAAAGAAAGTCCGTAGTAATGGTATTATTAGGGTACGGAACAGGTAAAGGAGTTTAGTGAAGAGCAACATTTTCAAGGTTGCTATCCTGCCTGCAGTTGATAGTTCATGTGTCATCAGGTGGGAAAGTTGTTGGGGTAGCGATTCCAGGAAGGACCTAAAGTTATGTTTATAGAGCTGTGAGGTATGTGAAGTTAGTTGAATTCCTAAAAATGTCAAGGAGTGAAGGGACCAAACAAAGGGAAACTGTTTTGTTAAAAGAGCTTGTAAGGAAGTTGCGATGTTTACTCCTAAGATTTGGGACTTGGTGGCATTTCATTTATAGTAGGACACGGCACTAAATTCTACTAGTAGTTTTTGCATCTCAGGTAGTAATGTCTCAGGGTCAGAAAGCAAGAGCATGATACCATCCACAAAGAGACTTATTTTGTGTTCAGTACCAGCTATTGTGAGGCCTGTAATGCTGGGGTGGGCTTGGAAGCTCTCCGCCAGTGGTTCTACAAGCAGCGTGAAAATAATAGGCAATAGGAGGCACCCTTGCCTTGTTCCGTTTGTTATGTGTATGGGTTTGGAAGTAATTCCTGTGAGAACAATCACCGAGGGAGTGGAGTAGAGGGATATTATGGCATTTTGTATCCATCCTGTAATTCCAAATATGCTAAGCACTATCCTGAAGTATCCCCAGTGGACCCTATTGAACACCTTCTCTGCATCCAAGGAGAGGAGCAGAGAAGGCGTCCGAGAGGTCCTAGCCTCAGAGATTAAATTAATGAGACGCCTGGTTCCGTCTGGGGCTTGGTGGTCTGGGACAAATCCCACTTGATCGGGGTGGACAAGACAAGTTTGACAAATATCTTAACATCTGTATTTAGAAGAGATATGGGCCTGTAGTTTGCAGGGCAGGTGGGGTCTTTTTTGGTTCTTGGTATAGTTACAATCACAGCTCTTAACATTTCCGGTGGGAATTAACCACAGGAGGAGGTGAGATCAAAGATGGACCGCAGACATGGGGCAGTTTCAGTGGAGAGGTATTTATAGTATTCATTTGAGAAGCCATCATCCCCCGGGGATTTGTGATTGGTTAGTTTTTTGATGATTAAGCAGGTTTATTGAGTTGTAAAAGGTTGGGAGATAGACTGGAGTTGGTCATCATTGAGGTTAGGAAGTGTGATTTTACTCAAGAAGGTGCCAATGAGCTCAGATTGGGGCGTAAAATTATTGCTACAGAGGTCATAAAGGGACTGGTGGTAATAGTCTGCAAAGGCATTGGCTATGTCCTTTGGTTTAAATAAGATATTCTTAGATCTAGTGTGAGTAAGAGAAGTCATTTTCTGCTTAAGCTGTTTCGCTTTTACTATTCTAGCCAGCCAGGCTCCTGCTTAATTGTGGAGCCCATAATAATTGGCTTTAAGGTATTTGAGATGGTTTTCGTATTTGTTAAGGGGCAGAGCCCTTAATTGTTGTCTCAAAGGATATCCTGTGTGAGGCAGGGGTTTGGATTGGATTTATTCTCTTGTTCTTTTAGGTTGATAGAGTGCAGCATGTCTTCGATCTGTCTCCTACACTGTTTCCTCACAGATGAAGCCATTTTGAGTAATACCCCCCTCATATATGCTTTGTAGGAATTTCACAGGGTAAACCTGTTGGTTTCATGAGTGTCATTATACACAAAAAAAGTCATGACGTTCTTGCACGATCTTTTGGTACGATTTCTTGTCCTCCAAAAGTGAGGAGATAAGTCTCCACCGAGGAGGGGTGGAGACTAAACACCTCAGGGGGGGAGAGTTACAAAGTTTGTCGCCAAATTCTAGCGTGATTGGAGCATGATTGGAGCGTGATCTGACCAAGAAATTGTACCAATGTCTGCACGCAGAACATTTTGTAGAGACCCTTTCACTGTGAGGAAATAGTTTATGCGTGAATAGGAAGGGTGTGCTGCATGTCTCGGATCTGTGGAAGCAGCGCCATACATCATATAGTTCATATTTATGTAGTAAGGGAACAATGGAGTGACCGGGTCAGCAGTGGAGTCCATGTTGGGGTGCAGGATTGTATTGAAGTATCCGCCAATAATAAGGGTGCCTTGCATCACTTCCATAACTTCGGCAAACAGTGGAGTAAGGAATTTTCTCTGTTTAGTATTCGGAGCATAAAGGTTAACTAGTGTAAAGACTACTTGGTTTAGTTCGCAGATGAGGATAATGTATCAGCCTTGGGGATCTTCAATAGTGCGGATATGGCAGAATACCACTGTCTCTGATGGCAATAAAAAACTCCACAAGCCTTTTTGGGGCCATTAGCCATATACAGGTGAGGAAAATGTGGAGGTGCACTGGAGGGCATTTGTGGGCAGCAAAATGTGACTCTTGGGTGAAGATTATATCAGCCTTAAGGGATTGTGCTTCTTTCAGCAGTGCTGCTCATTTAAAAGGGCTGTTGAGGCCCTTAGAGTTTAGTGACATAAGCTTTAAAGGCATAGTGAAGGATAAGTATGAGCTGAGGTATTGTGGCAGATGAGTATATTGTTGTAAGGGAGGCAATGAAAAAGGTACCTGTCGTGTAGAGACGTCGGTGATTTGTGATTGGGGATTCGTGCTAACTCAGCAATCTGGTCAATTGGAGGTCCTCTAAGAGTGGTGAACAGTGGAGGGAGCATGTTCGGTATTCCATGTCCATCTCTGGTAAGCTTATCATAGGAGGTGACTGGGTAGGAAGTAGGAATAATAAAAGGAAAAGACAAACATAGAAAAATCAAAAACAAACATTAGTAAGAAATGCCTGTCAAAATTCAGGCTCAATGGGCAGCCGAAGCTGCTGTAGTGTGGTGGGGGTAATTCAGATTATTAGTGCTATGCACTGAACCAATAAACACTCGTGGGAAAAACAGAAGAGCAAACTGAACATTGGAGCTCCCAGCCTCACTGTAGTACAGAGGATATTGTGAAGGGGGGACGTCTAGTTGCAACAAAGAATATTCGATCAGGACCATTCCATTTGCAGGCGTTCTGGGGAGGATGAAGCAGGAGGTTGCGTATCTGCAGGGAGCAATTGCCACTCTTTAAGGATTTGGGTGCCTTTCTCCACACTGTATATGGGATATGTCTTGCCATTCGAGGTCATAAGCAGCTTTGTGGGGTAACCCCATCTGTAAATTATGCTGTTGTTGCGGAGTACCTTCGTGAGCGGATTGAGCTTAGCTGCCGCCATGATGCGTTCTTTGACATGGTAATAGTGAATTTGTGCCAGGGTGTCCCTGGTGCAGTGTCAGGTAGGAATTTGGGCTTGGGTATGCAGTGGGCTCTATCCACGCACAACTCAAAATCACTTAGAGCCGGTATAAGAGCCTTTATGAGGCGTTGTATAAAGTTAGTTAATTCGTTTGGTGGTAAAGATTCGGGGATGTTTCTGAATTTGATGTTATTGCACCTCGAGCAGTCTTCAAGGTCCACTGTTTTATTTTGGAGGTATTGCATCTCAGACTCTTGGTCAGCATAGGCATCAACAAGATCATTATGTGCAGAGTAAAGATCTGCCATCTTAGTTTCTAAAAAAACAAAAAAAATCTCTGCGCTATCATAAGAAAACCCCCCAAAGGAAGCATCAGTTCAACTGTGAAAAAATCATGACAAACAGGAAAAACAAAGAAAAAAACTGTCCTATAAAGTGAAAAAGCAAAGAGTCAGTATATGCAATAAAATCAATATATGCAGTAAACACACACATATGCATCCAATGACATCAGATCACTAGTGTAAAAAAAATAGTAGCAAAGTCCATAGATGTAAAGAAGGTAAGAGAACTCCCCTGATAGTTCTCCATGGAAATCAAGTGAGAAAGTGGAAATCAGGCACACCCTGCACAGTGATCCTTCACCACCAAACATATGCGCTTACCAGATGGGAAGCACAATAAGGCACATCTCAGGACAGTATCCAGATCAGGCAGTTTAAGCAGTAACCCACTACTGCAGATACCGCTATGGATGATAAGCGTGTAGACTGGGTCCCGGTATCCTATCTACGATAGCCTTCCGTACAACGTGGCTCCAACCATACACCAACCCGAATTAGTCACATAGGGGTAGAAGAAAGGCAGCCATAGCGTGAATCCGATAAGAAAGTTTGTGGATGGGTCTTTATCCTGAGTTTTAACAGTCAGTCCTTGTTGATTATTTTAGCAGCCCCAAGCAAACTCACAGCTCTCCAAGACAGGTGTATTGGACAGGTGTAAAGGAGTTGGTGAATACACCTGTCTTGGAGAGCCGTGAGTTTGCTTGGGGCTGCTAAAATAATCAATAAGGACTAAGCTTCTTCTAAGGCACATCCATGCTCCTTCAGCCATGGGTAAGCCGAACAGAAGCACGTCAGCACCCTGCTCCATGAAGGAGTCCGGAGCCCAATCCGGAACCCAGCTCAGCAACAACATTCCGGAGGTATTCCGGCCTTAACCCACCACGAGGAGACACAGGCCTCACAGGCATCTCAGGCCTCATACCCGGCCTCGCCTAGAACACCGCGATTCCACAGGTGGACGATCATGGCCCTTCAGCCGTAAATCCGAGCCTTCTAGATCTGCAAAGAGACCTCCAGAAAGTTGCTTTGGATATCAAACACACCCTTACATCAGCCATATAAGATCTAAAATCGGACATTCAATTGATGAACAATCGCATCGCGGAGGTGGAAGAATATTCCCAACTTCAAGCAGCTGCTATCAGGCAAGTACAAAAAGATGCATGACCTACATCTCCCAGATATGTTTGAACTCCACAGATAAGTGGGAGATTTAGACAACAGGGGACGCAGGCATAACATTAGATTCCGAGGGGTCCCTGAAGGAGTAGACTCAGCAGCCCTACCACAGACGGTGTGTGTAATATTTACCAACCTTCCCGACTGGGCCAGCTGACTCCCCCATTGAGATGGAAAGACTTCATTGTGCACTGAGACTCCCTGTGACTCCAAACCACCCAAGGACATTGTGTGCTGTATTGTGAACTTTCCTCTCAAGGAGGAGATACTCAGGAAAGCTAGAGACAGGCCGTATTCTATACAATGGCGCAGACATCAAACTGTTCCAAGACCTGTCTCAGATAACCCTACAGAACAGATGCACCTTGTACCCCCTGCTAGAAACATTACATGCATGCAACATACAGTATAGGTGGAAGTTTCCTTTCTGCCTTTCAGCTACTGCCAGTGGGCGCACAGCACTTCTTCGAACACCAGAGGATCTCCCTACTTTTTGCGAGCAACTCGACTTGCCACCAGTGGACCTACCTGATTGGGACTCCTTCTATTTCCCAACTGAGCCATGGAAGCCGGGGTCCTGCAACGCATCTCCAAAAGCACAACGGCAAATATCCAGACATCGCAGGCTGGATCCCACATCGCCTGGAGAACATATCTCACATAGAGATCTGCCACCACACGTGCTAGAACATGCTAAAACCCCACGCAGGGGCCATCGAGACAACTAACATCCTGCTCAATACACAGCAGATGAGTGAACCAGCAAGATGAAATGCTACCACACATACCAACACTTCCTTAAAACATTTGATTTCTCTTGATCCTCTTATCTGCACTATAAGAATCGCCTACAAACTCCCAGCGCACCATGAAGAAATCATTCACTTAACCTTGCCTCCAGTCAAATGGACTTTTCCAAGAATAACCTCTCCTTGCAGGTACTGTGTTCTTAAACCCACAGGTATTCCCGAGGAAGGCCTCCGCTTGGATGAGAATGCATCACAGGACTACCATCCTTATTTCCCCTCAGACTATCCCAAAACATCCCCAGAGAGTTCACCTGCCTAATGATTAATCCAGAGACTCCTTGATGTGGCTAATGCCGCGTACACACGAGCGGACTTTACAGCAGACTTTGCTCGGCGGACTTTTCGACGTACTTTACGACGGACTTTCTGAATGAACGGACTTGCCTACACACAGTCCACCAAAGTCTGTCGAATTCGTACGTGATGACGTACGACCGGACTAAAACAAGGACATTCATAGCCAGTAGCCAATAGCTGCCCTAGCGTGGCTTTTTGTCCGTCGAACTAGCATACAGACGAGCGGACTTTTCGACCCGACTCAATTTCGACAGATTAATTTAAAACATGTTTCAAATCTAAGTCCGTCCAACTTTTGTGAAAACAAAGTCCACTAGAGCCCACACACGATCGAATTGTCTGACTAAATCCAGTCCGCCGGGCAAAGTCTGCCGTAAAGTCCGCTTGTGTGTACGCAGCATAACAGGGCAGGTAACACCTATATGTATGTGCACTCTCTCAACAGGTTTCCACTACCCTCTAACATTTAGGATTGCTTGTTATTTTTTTTTTTATTTATAACAGGCAAGGGGACCCACATGGACCGACATAATACAGTATACAGTAGATCTTCATCAAACAGAGTTATATAACACACTTATATGTTACAATGAGCATAGTTATTGATAGATAAATATATACATCTTGGTATGCACAATTATATAGTTGTCAAATATCATTCTTATTTACTGTGTAACATTACTGAGGTTACCATCGGAATGTGTGCATGTTAATGACCAGAAGCTTACTACTTTAGTGGAAGAGCCATGTGTTTCCTGATTCTTGGTGAGTTAAGTTCGTACGGCCACATGATCTCCCTCCTTTCTTTTTCCTTTTTTTCCCAAGAGTTGTACAAGTGTCCTAAGATTAGGAAGAGAGAAAGAGTGAAAGGAGGAGAATAGTGGGGTGAAGGGGAGGGGGGTGAGGGAAATGTTCCCCGTTGTCATGGAGTAAATAGGGTAGGTGTTAAGGTATAACTGTGATTCTAACTATCCTGTAAGCAGAATTCAGGAGTTGAATTCGCCATGTGGATGTTCAATGAGCTGATGAGGCTTCACGTAGTGCTTGGCCCTCGTTTGAATACATGAACCTGTTCCACAACTGCCATATATGGAGAATTTTTCCTGTCTGTTTTGTGCAGTATGAATGAGGTCTTCCATTCTTTTAATTTCTTCTACTTTTTTGATCCATAAATCTATGGTTGGTGGAATTGGGGACTTCCAATATAATGGGATGCAGGCTTTAGCTGCGTCCAGGAGATGTCGGATCACAGACTTTTTGTATGTCTTTGTGGGAATATTCGAAGCATGTAAGAGGAAAAATGCTGGGTCATCATTAATGTTATAGTCTGTGAATTTCTGTACTATCCTCCGTATTGTTTGCCAAAAATTTGTTAGTCTAGGGCACGACCAGAAACATGTAGTAGTGTATCTTTTTCCGTTTGGCATTGCCAACAGAGGTCAGATGCCATCGGGAAGAATTTGTGCAGCAGTGCTGGGGTTCTGTACCAGTGTGGTAGAATTTTGTAATTTGTCTCCTGCGTCTTGGCACATATGTAGGATTTGTGTGCAAATCTAAGTATTTGTTGTTTCTTGGTTATGTTAAAACTACAATTTAGTACTTTTTCCCATTTAAGTATGCCCGGTGGGACAAAATCTGGTGGGGGTGTATTCAGTAGGCTATAAGTCAGAGAGAGCGTGTGTGGTAGTATCCCCGGGGTCGAACAAAGGTTCTCAAATGTAGTAAGAATTTGTACATTCGTGGGAGGTTGGATGGTTTTAAAGAAATGGCTCAACTGAAGCGCCCTCAAGAAGTCCAGTCTGAACGGGCCAATGGGATCGGTAAGTTCTGTGGTTATTTTCCATCGTCCTCCAGTGCTAAAGTGGGAGGCTTGGTAAAGACCTGATTTAAGCAAATTCCCAAAGACCACATCCCGCAAGCCTGGTGTAAACCGTGGGTTCCCCAAAATGGGGTATAGAGGAGAGTTTGGTGAGGACAGGGTTACCCGGGATAGAAGCCGAGCGCAGACTTGTATGGTGTTTCCTATTAGTGGATAACGTCTAATCCCTATCGGGATAGCTGAGTAGCACCAAGGAGCCCTCTGAAGAGGAACTATACTTTGATTCTGTTCTAGGTGGGTCCACAGTTTGGTGTCTTGATGACGGCACCAGTCTATTAATCTCCCCAGATGCACTGCCTGGTAATAGGCGCGGACATTTGGAAGTGCCAGGCCACCGGATTGCTTGGGGAGGACTAGTAGTTTGTCTGTGAGTCGTGGTCTCTGTTTGGCCCATACGAATTCCGTGAATGTCGACTGCACTTTCCTAAAATAGGTTGCCGGTACATTTACAGGCAATGCCTGCATAAGGTAGAGAAATTTTGGGAGTATGGACATTTTTAGTATTTTTAGTATGTTACAACGTCCTAACCAGGAGTGTAGTCCCGTACCCCAGTTGTTTAGAAGTGATAGGACCTTTTTTAGTAGTGGTGGGAAATTTAATTCATAGAGCCGTGATAGTGTTTGAGGAATTCGTGTACCTAGGTACTTCAGGGCCGTATTCGTCCATTTCAGATTAAAGCTGGATTGGAGATGCAGTAGCTGTGTGTTTGGGATTCCCACCCCCATGGCTTCTGATTTGGTGAAGTTAATCTTCAGATTGGAGAGGGTACCATATAGATCAAACTCTTTAAGTAGGTTCGGGAGGGATATTGTTGGGTTCGTAATTGAGAACATAAGGTCATCTGCATACGCCTAAATATACACAATGATTCTGCGCTACCAGAAAGGACAAATGAGCAGCTAACACAACCAGCAAGTGTAAACAATATCAGAAACCAAAATAAGTGTAGCGCTTTTGAAGAAAAATCAGATGTAAAGTCTATGGACTGACAGTTCAAAATGCATGTATCCAAAGGCAAGACATCCTTGAGAAAAAATTCTTTTCTCAAAATCCCCTGGAACAGATCTCTTCAAGGGTGTAAACCATCTGGAGTGAAAGCCCACACACCACCACTGACAGTGAAAAGGCTTACCGGACTCGGTGGACTCAACAAGGCGTACGCCAGGTGGAGTCAGACAGGCTTGGGTGGTGCTGGACTGTAGGTGGCCCAGAAGGGCAACGTTGGTGAAGTGGCTTCCACGAAGCTGTGTTCCTTGGATGATAACGAACCCGAAAATATGAGGCAAAACAAACGTGGATCGTATCCCTCGGACCATAAAATAATTTGATGGATTGAATGATATATATGTATATAAATATAGAGATAAAAAGTGTCTCCACTGGGTTCTATATCTTCAGCCAGTTGATACTAAGATAAACCACAATAAGTGTAGGACAAAGAAGGAGACTCAGTTGGGGGCAAAAGATATACTATCATCCAGCCTCTGAGATAGCTTATAGGAGTTGATCCATGTCCCATTCATATGGCTTAGTGATAGGAGATTAGAACAGACACTGTAGGTAACGAGTAACATCCACACAGCCGCTCGGGTGCAGAGCGACTGGCCGTGTAAAGCTTTACATGGCCAGTCGCTCTGCACCCAAGCGGCTGTGTGGATGTTACTCATTACCTACAGTGTCTGTTCTAATCTCCTATCACTAAGCCATATGAATGGGACATGGATCAACTCCTATAAGCTATCTCAGAGGCTGGATGATAGTATATCTTTTGCCCCCAACTGAGTCTCCTTCTTTGTCCTACACTTATTGTGGTTTATCTTAGCATCAACTGGCTGAAGATATAGAACCTAGTGGAAACACTTTTTATCTCTATATTTATATACATATATATCATTCAATCCATCAAATTCTTTTATGGTCTGAGGATACGATCCACGTTTGTTTTGCCTCATATTTTCGGGTTCGTTATCATCCAAGGAACACAGCTTCGTGGAAGCCACTTCACCAACGTTGCCCTTCTGGGCCACCTACAGTCCAGCACCACCCAAGCCTGTCTGACTCCACCTGGCGTACGCCTTGTTGAGTCCACCGAGTCCGGTAAGCCTTTTCACTGTCAGTGGTGGCGTGTGGGCTTTCTCTCCAGATGGTTTACACCCTTGAAGAGATCTGTTCCAGGGGATTTTGAGAAAAGAATTTTTTCTCAAGGATGTCTTGCCTTTGGATACATGCATTTTGAACTGTCAGTCCATAGACTTTACATCTGATTTTTCTTCAAAAGCGCTACACTTATTTTGGTCTCTCATCTGCATACGCCGACACATTGTATTGGGTTTGGTTTATCGCAACTCCCGAGATGTTGGGGTTCAGTCTAACGTGACACAAAAAGGGTTCAAGAGAAAGTGCAAAGAGGAGGGGCGAGAGAGGGCACCCCTGCCTCGTTCCATTAGTGATTGGGAACAGGTCTGAGGTCACCCCATTTGCCCTGACTCTAGCAGTCAGTGTAGTATAGACTGCCATGATCCATCTTAGCATGTTGTTACCTATTCCGACGTGTCGAAGCGTTTCAAACATAAATGACCAGTTTACGCGGTCAAACGCCTTTTCCGCGTCAGTACTTAAAAAGACACTCGGTGTTTGGGTGAGGTTGGCTGCATGAAGCAGGTTCAGGACCTTAATAGTGTTGTCCCTTGCTTCTCTGGTTGGCACGAAGCCTACCTGATCCAAATGTATTAAATGGGGGAGGTGTAATTGCAATCTGGAGGCTATTATTTTGGTGAACAACTTGAGATCCGTATTGAGCAGGGAAATTGGGCGGTAGCTTCTGAATTGGGTCAGGTCTTTCCCTTCTTTTGGAATGACAGATATCTGGGCTTGTAACGTAGAGCTATGGAACATATCCCCCTCCGTGTGGCTGTTAAACAGTTTCAACAGGTGACTCCTCAGTGATGGTAGTAATGCTTTGTAGTATTGAATTGTAAGGCCGTCTGGGCCTGGGGCCTTCCCTGATTTGGTGTTGCCTATTGCCATTTGCACTTCAGGTAGTGTTATAGGTTCTTCTAAAAGGTCACATGTCTCAGTGGATAGGGTGGGTATGAAGGAATTAGTCAAGTATTCTGTCATAAGCTCTGCTGTTGGTTGTGTCTTGGGAATGTTATATAGTTTCTCGTAGTAAGATTTAAATTCATTTGTAATTTGTTGGGGTAAAGTCAGTTTTTGGCTTGTAGGGGAGATTATGTGTGGTATATAGGATGCTGACTTTTGAGCTTGTAAGGATTGTGCTAAAAGTCTACCACATTTATTTCCAGATTCGTACACTTTTTTCCGGAAGACCTGCAGTGCCGCTTTAGCCTTAAAGTGGAGTAGTTCCGTAATCTGTGTACGGACCATGTCAAGCTCAACTCCCAGTTGTCTTGTCGGGGTCTGTTTGTGTGTAGATTCTAGCGTCTGTAATATGTTGATCAGTGAAACCATTTGTTCAGTCCGTATTTTTTTAAGTCTTGCCCCATGTTTTATGAGAGTACCACGTACAACTGCCTCGTGGGCCTCCCATACTAGACCCACATCACTCTCTGGGGTGTGATTGACTTGGAAATAATATGTTTTTTCCCTTGCTACATCGGCGAGTATCTCCGGGTCCTGCAACAGACTCTCATTGAGTCTCCAAGGTTTCCTTTGTCCCCTGTGAAAGTCAGACAGAGCATAACGCATCTGGACTGGGGCATGGTCAGACCATGTAATGGAGCCTATTGTAATGCTCCTGACTGCCTGTAGCTGTCCATGTGGTATCAGGAGGTAATCTATGCGTGAGTACGAAAGGTGTGGGCGGGAATAAAATGTATAATCCCTTTTGCCGGGATGAAAGAGACTCCAAACATCTATTAATTGTGCGGTATGCAGGGCTGAATTAATTACTTTGCGCGTTCCTCGGGATGTGGACGAGGTTCCTTCTGAGGTACGGTATCTTCTGTAGGGATGAGGGGAATAATAAGGTCACCCCCCACAATGAGTTGGCCCTCTGAGAAGGCTTGGAGTATTTTCAGATGTTTTCTGATGAAAACATCCTGATGACAGTTCGGGGCATAGAGGTTGGCTATGGTCACCTTCACGTCTCCTATCCTTTCCTTGAGAAAGAGATACCTTCCCATCGGGTCTGTTTTTAGAGCAATCAGGGACCATGGGAGTTTAGCTGATATCTGGATAGAGACACCTCTGGATTTGGCCTCTGAATATGTAGAGTGGTATACTGTCGGGTAATATCTGTTTTTTAAAATAGGAAAAGAGTTGTCCCAAAAGTGCATCTCTTGCAACAGAACGATGTCTGCTTTCATGCGTTTCATGTCATTTTGTAACATTCAACGCTTTTCAGGGATGTTCATTCCTTTAGCATTTAAGGTTACAATGTGAAGTTCATCCATGACCGCGGGGAATGAAGGGAGGAAAGAAAAGTGATTTGGGGGGGTAGGTAAAAGAAACGGTAGAGGAGTGGAAGAAAAAGAGAATAGAAGAAAGAGAAAGAAGAGGGTGTGTAGCCCTCTAGTTGTGTAGATTCTAAAGTATGAGCAAAATATTGCTTAAACGCTCTTCAGGGCGACCTGATTAATGAGCCTAGGCCTATGTGGGAGTGTGTTCAGCAAGGGTCGCGGAAGACCCCCGGACACCGCCCGTGTCTCCCCCGGCCCATCCATGTATATAGAATCAGGTAGGTGAAACTTTGTTAATGGTACAGGTGGTAAAATTTGAGAAGGTGAGGGAATCCTGGTAATCAACGTTCTTGTATAACAGTTTACTACTTATCTAACACAGATATTATAGTGAACATAGTATGCATGCAGGCTAAACATCAACTGAAACAAAAACAGAAACATCCCCCATATAAATTACCACTTCCAGTATTACCTCTCCAGAGTCAAGTTGGCATTTCTCCTATGCTACTCCTCAGTAGAAGGCGAGGGTCAATCTGCGGGTCAGGGACCGGCGGCGGGAGGAGGGACCTGACACCAAGGATGTGCCCCCTGCGTCCTCCCTCCCCCCACCCCACAATCCCCAGCCCACGCCCATCATGGCCAACGTCCCCCTCCACAATCCCACCCCCCCTCCCCCCCGGAGACACTGTGTGGTCGCACAGCCAGGGACTCCCCTAGGAGCGAGACCCCAACTTGCCTATTTAAAAGTTAAAAGTTCTCCCCTCGCAATATACTACTGTATATCCCAGTCAAACATAACACTTGAGCGTAGTATATGATAAGAATCACATGACTGTGTTCATCCGGTGGTGTCCAAGACCACGCATCCTTACCAACCGACTGATTGTTGCCCGGACCATACTTGTAATAGTAGTCTGGTTGTGGGGGGATAAAATTTAAGTTCCCATTCTATATCTGTCTGTTGTGCGTCGTATGATGGCCTTCTCCGGCGAGTCAATGATCGCTAGGTGAGACCATACAGATATGCAGCTTATGGTGTGGTATCAGCAAGTTTCCCAAGGGTTATATGTAGGCACTGTGTCTGGGGTGAGAGAACCTCCATGGGGCTTCCATCCATGTCCTGCTGGGTGGGAGGAATATAGTCATCAACTCATTCCCAACTACATCTCTCCACGGGATACAGTCCAGGGCAACTGAACAACAAAAACATTGCTTAACCAGATAAGAACCGTAACAAGGCCCCTCTGTATCCAGGGTTTCCGGGCAATGACTTAGGAAACAGTGGCTTATTTCAGATACTGGTTCAGTGGTTCCGTACAGTAGAGCCAGAGGGGGGGTACCCGCGGAGTGGCAGGGTGTTCCGTGCCAGGACCAAGTATGTGGTCCCTCATCTGCCACTGAATCCTGGCAGTGGACTATGAGGAGTAGGTGGACATTCCGGGACTGACAAACAGCAGGAGGGTAACAGTCTGTGGGGGTTAACACTGAAAATAACATAATATCAATGCCTGCAGTTCATTCTCCAGTAACTTGAAAAGTAGAAAAGTAGTGTGGTTATGACTCATGTGACCTGTTACCAGTGAGGGCCCAAGAGCGTCCCCGGTTTCTCTGAGAGCGGGCAGGCTGGTTGGGTCTGTTCGTAAGCGGGCCTGAACGGCCCGTCGGTCTCGGTATCTTCATCAGCCAATTTGGTACATGGATCGGGTCTGACCCCAAAAAGGTGAAAAAGGCAGGAAGGTCCGCTGGTGCACGCAATGTGAATGAGGATTGATTGGAGCGGAATATTACCGCCAGAGGGTACCCCCATCTGTATGTGCAGCCCTGTTGTCTAGCTGCTTCCAATGCCGGTTTCAACATAGCGTGGCGCTGCAGTGTGGCTCTGGAGATATCTGGGAGTATCTGTATGTGTGCTCCGTCGAATTCAATGTCACCATTCTCCCAGGCGCTGCGTAAGATGATCTCTTTTTGGGCATATCGATGCAGGCGACATAGTACATCGCGGGGTCTTGCAGAGTCTGTGGACTTTGGGCCTAAAGTACGATGCACCCTGTCAATTTCTAGGGTGGGCGGTGGGGTCTCTAGAATTCTATGAAATATGGCTGTAACCGTCTCCGCCAGATCCTCAGATCCCGTGGCTTCTGGGATCCCTCGTAGCCGCAGATTGTTGCGGCGACTACGGTCCTCCATTTCTTCTAGGTGGAGCTGCATCTCCTGAATTTCCATGTTGTGGGTTTCATGTGCCTGCTCCAGTGATTGTACCCGGGATTTCAGGGCGGTGGTCAGATTCTCACTGGCAGTGACACGGTGAGTGATCATATGCAGCTCCGTTTTGACCTCCTGCATGTCCCTGCTGTGTGCTTCCTCCACCCGCTGGATTAAGGCCTCAATGTCTGCTCTCGTGGGGAGGGCCTGCAGCATAGTGCGGAGGTCGTCATCCAGGCGGGTTTGGCTCTGTGAGGGGCCCACTGACCCACATCGGAACGCCGCAGGGGTCCCCATGTGTATAGCTTCATCTGTGGGGGGTGTAGGGGGGGATGCCTGTGACATTATAGGTCCTCTCTCCGTGCGACGTGCACGCGGTGCGGAGACAATGGCGCCCAGCTGCAGGACCTGCCTGCCTCTGAGATACCGCTGGATACTGTGTTGTCGGGGTTCGTGATCCTCTTGCTGCCACTCTTGTCCTGTACCGTTTAGCGGTGCTCATGCCGTGCCTGCCTGTAGTAAAAGTGTTTTTCTCAGCCAGTGGAGATCGGGTCAGACTGGGAGCTCCTTCAGCACACGTCCTTACCCGGCCATTGCTAAGCCACGCCCCAGGATTGCTTGTTAATAAGTTTGTCTGGTTGTATATTTTTTGTGATCATAAATTATGCCGTATCTATTTACGCATTGCACATTAGTGGAGGAGAGACCTAAGCATTTCCAACCATGCTATACACTGTAAATCTGAAGCGAATCCCATCCATAATACCTGATTTGAGGTTGAGACGCTTTGTGCCACACTGTTAAACATTATAGTGCCACACTCAGGATAAGGGCACAATACTATTACACAATCACAAAACGAAAACCTATTTACGGTTTTCTCTCTCCAAGAAAACTGACTAGGCTGGTCTCTCCCCACTAAGACCTATGATCCCACAAATGGAACAAGGACCTTGGTTCTTTACTATAAAGAAACGGGGCCCAAGAACTAAATGGAGATGAGAGAAGAAAATTTGTTTTTAGCCTAAAAGTGCAATACACAATCGTAAGGTTTGCTGGTTACATCAGTTGACTTGAGTTTTTAATAAGAATTCATTTTACTCATTAATTGCATATTTAGAACGATTGAACTCACGCACTGTGCATTTCATAATGACAATCAACATACCCACCTGGTTAAAATATTATACATGACATTGCTGTCTTCACAACAATGACGTACCCACCATATTAAATACCACACTTACCCTCACCGTATAATACCTGAAGATACCTTTACATACCTTACTAGTCCTCAACAGTGTCAACATACCTGATCCCTTCCCAGTTTACTGTCCCACAACAGCAGGCCCATTGGACCTTTGCTGCCACCCCGGAATCCTTCTAATCAGGTGGCTAGGTGATCCTATAACCACCTCCGGTGACACACTATACACAGAACGTGGAGATTCCACGGCTGTGTGAACCCTCTTAACCATCATATTCCATATCACACCCACTTGGGACTCATTTTTCATAACCCTTAACCTACCACTCTTTCTCCCCCCTTTTCTGATCCTCTCTCCTGTCTATTTCCCCTTACTTCCTAGTGGGGGCCCCTCTTCCTCTCTCCCATACTTACCCCCATCTCAATACCTTTAGACAACACAAACTCTCCCTGTGAACCCACTACAACCAGGTGTCATACATTAATAGCAAACAGAATGCATCCGGAACAGACATCCCAAAAGACACCAGTCTCACTGAAATGCATCTCACTAAATGTTAAAGGCTTAAACATGCCAGAAAAGAGATCGCAAGACCTTTCAGCTCTGACGAAACACAAAGCGCATTTCCTCCTACTTCAGGAAACCCATTTTAGATCAAATGTCATCCCTAAACTGGCAAATCATATATACAAGCAAGCTTTACACTCCACAAACCAAGACTCTAAAACGAAAGGGGCCTCTATCCTCATTTCCAAACATGCTGACTTCCAAATGACAGACACAATCACTGATCCTGAAGGCAGATATGTGTTTGTTAAGGGCACATATGCATCCAAACCCCTCACTCTAGCCAATATATACTGCCAAATGAGCACCAAGTATCCTTCTTCAAAAAAATCTGTGACCTCCTATCCAACTTCCAGGAAGGGATGGTGATACTAGGAGGAGACTTCAATATGCCATTGAATCCTATTCTTGACACCTCTACTGCTGCTTCTGTCCTCTCCTACTGGGCTCTCCATCAAATCAAACTCCAACTCCAAAATCTAACACTCCATGACACATGGCGTACCATGTTCCCAACCGACAAAGACTACACATTTTACTCTCCTCCACATCAAAAATACTCCAGAATAGACTATTTATTTCTATCACAGATGGACTTATCCCTTCTCACATAGGCCACTATAGAACCAATGTTTCTATCAGACCACCACCCCATCTCAATAACACTCACATTCCTGGAAACAAGGGAAACGACCAAAACATGGCAGCGGAACCCTTCCCTTCTTAAAGACCTAGAAGCACTCTCCATTCCCATAGCCAAAGGTTCTTCCTAGAAAACTCTACCCCAGATATTACACCCATCACTCTATGGGAGGCACATAAGTGCGTACTAAGGGGGAGTTCATAGCCCTAGTAACAACCAACAAAAGGAGACATCAGGAGCAAATCAAATCCCTGATCCAAACCATAAACAGACTAGAGACTGCTCACAAACAAACAACCTCATGAAATACACTACAGAAGCTACTACAAGCTTGATCCACATTACTAGATGAACTAGGTAAATGCACAAGGAGGCGGTATGTACTCCAACAGAAGGTGTTCTACGAACACGGCAATAAGAGTGGAAGACTGCTGGCAAGCACGATCCAGACATCCAAAGCATCATCTAGGATACATCACATCCGGGACAAACACGGCACTCTCCTCTCAAAAAATTAGGATATTGCCAGGCACTTTGAAAAATACTATTCTAAACTATACAACTTACTACAAAATAGTGAAGACACAACAAAAGTAAATAACCGAGCCTCCCACATAAAAGATTTCATAACTCAGTACTGCCCCAAATCTATCTCTCCCCAGCAAGCAGAAGCCATGGAAAGCCCTCTCTCAAAGTAGGAACTTCAATTAGCAATAAAACACATGAAAGTAGGAAAGATCCCAGGCCCAGATGGCTTAACACTAATATATTACAAAAGCTTCCAAGACATTTTAATTCCCGAAATGCTTAAGACTAAGGATGAGCTTTGAGTTCGACTCGAACATCGCATGTTCAAACGTTCGTCGAATTGTGAACGTTATGGGCCGTTCGCGCCAAATTCGAGTGGCGCGTCACGGCCCATAATTCACTGCGGCATTGCAGTGCATTGCTGGCTGATGATTGGCCAAGCATGCACTATGACCCACATGCTTGGCCAATCACAGCGCCGTCTTTACAGAGAGCTGTAATTGGCCAAAGCCAGGGTGGCTTTGGCCAATTATGGCTCAGGGGTTTAGTACAATCCCCACACTATATAAGGCCGCCTGTGTGGTGGCCTTGTGTAGTATGTTGCGGCGGTGGCGGAGAGATAGAAAGAGAGACAGTGTCATTTGTAGGCAGGCAAGTCAGTTAGCTGCACTTACAGTGTATTGTGTATATATATATGCATCCTAGGTGTTGTGTGTATATATATATATATATATATATATATATATATATATATATATATATATATATATATACACTATATTCAGTTTAGCTAGATCCGTTCCTGTTATTCTCTTCCTACTGACAGGCAGGCAGGTGTTTTTACAGAATTTACAGCTACCTGAAGAAAATTGCTGGTGTTCTTCTGATCCTATTAGTACCACAGGCAGGCAGCTGCAGTATTTACAGTAATGTCCCGTACACACGGTCGGATTTTCCGACGGAAAATGTGGGATCGGAGCTTGTTGTCTGAAATTCCGACCGTGTGTGGGCTCCATCGGACATTTTCCATTGGATTTTCTGTTACACAAAGTTTGAGAGCAGGCTATAAAATTTTCCGACAACAAAATCCGATTGCGTCAATTCCAACCGTGTGTGGCCAATTCTGACGCACAAAGTGCCATGCATGCTCAGAAGAAATTCCAAGATGGAACAGCTCGGTCTGGTAAAATTAGCATTCGGAATGGATAGAGCACTTTCGTCACGCTGCAATGTAAAAAATGGTTTAATACAGCGCACTCTCTTCTTCTTTATAATGTGAGAAGAATGAAGTAGTTTTGCTGCTCATATTCACACAGAGTTCTCACAAACGTCTTTTTTTATTATTTATTGTGATTGCCTCAATATATTTTGATTTGTCACATCTGAACAAATTTTTAATTTTTTTTTTGGTTTTGTATTTTTTTCAAGGCTGTTTTTTTTTTCTTTTAATTGGTTTTACTCCATAATATTTTTGGGTGTGTTTTGTGTGTCAAGTTACTACAACAACATTATTATCTTGTATTATTTAATCTCAAGAAGGTTGCTTGGTGTTGGTGTCCCTTGTTAATTTCACATTGTATTTTTGAAATATACCTGCCTCCTCACAAACAAACTGTCCTTTTTGAAGGAAAACACACATAGGCGAGTATAATTGAACCAAAAAATCCTTTATTAAGGGCTCAGAACCAAACAAAAAGGGACGCAACGCCGGATAAACATCATAAATTGGCGAAGCCTTGGGCCCCAGGGCACACATCAATTATTTTACAGCAAAATTGGTGGCCTGAGGAGTCCATATCTAAGGGAGTGCAGTCTGGTCCACAAGTCCAAGAGATCTTGAAAGCAGCAGATGACATCTGTGTCCCCAGGCTGTGGTCATACAAGAGCCTGCATCTTTTGCCAGACCAGACTGAACCCAGGGTCATCACTCTCTGGTCTTCCTTCCACGCTTCCTTCCTGGCTGTGGCTCTGGTGTTGGAGATGTGGCAGGAGGAGGAGTAAGACCTGGAGGAGGAGGAGGAGGAGGACTATGTGTGAGGTCACAAATGTGGGTGGCACATGTTATTTGGCCCCTCAACCCCTTATTAAGAGCTTCCAAAATTAATAACTCACACAGGAGTCGTTGGCCCTCTTCCATCTGCATCATTTTGCAGGCAGTTAGGCCACCAAAGTCCTCCTCCACAGTGTGGGGGGTTCTCAGGGCCTCTGTAGCCTTCCAAAAGGGGCCTATGGCAGCCTCCTCCAGGTTACTCCTCTTCCTGCCACTTTGTCTTTGAAGGTGGAGGGTAGGGACCTGGGTATCGGGCAGCCCGCTTGGCCCAGCCACCTCCTGGCTGAGACTTCCCTGTGTATGAAAAAGGGACATGGTTTTAGTTTTTGCTTCATCAATCACAATCATGAATTAGCAATCCAAACTAACATATATTTAACATCATTGATTGGACAACCATAAATATTTAGAAGAATGCTATACCTGGCTCAAGCTGGGCTCCTCCGCATGTTGTTGCCTGGAAGGTCCAGGTTGGGCGTCAGAAGCCTCAGCTGGGGGGGAAGGAAGCGTGGAAGGAACAGTGGAGAGTGCTGGCCTGGGTTCAGTCTGACCTGCCAGAAAATGCAGCCTGTCATAGTACCACAGCCTGGGGACATAAATGTCATCTGCAGCTCCTGATCTCTGGGAATCCTGGATCTTCTCGTGCTCCCTTAGATAAGTGCTCCTCAGGCCACCAATTAGGATCTTCAAATAGGTGATGTCTGCCGTGGGGATCACCGTCTTCACAAATTCCAACAAATTATCCAGCGCTGCCTTCCTCTTTGTTTGGTTCTTATAATCAGGGTGGTTTATCTGCCACAGACAAGGCAGCTCCCTGAACATATCAATGAAGATTGGCATAAAGCCCTTATCTTTCAAGATATCCATTCTCACTGCAAGACACAACACAAGACAAACCCTAATGTCAGCCTAAAGTCTTCTAAACTTGTGCAAATACAGGCCTCAATATAGAAGCAGTATAGGCCCAATGTTAAATCTTACCTTCCTTTTCACGATCGGCGCCTCCATTACTCCTTCCTCCGCTCACAGATCGTATGTACTACGCACGCGTGTTATGCTTTATGGACACTGCGCATTCGTGAAACTCCGCCCGCCCCTGACGTTCTTTCTAGTCTTATCCCTGCCCCTTCTCGTTCGGCGCAGTGGGGGAAGGGCACATGGCGGAGTCAGAGCAGGTGTGTGCTAATTACAGCAACGAGGAGGAGGAAACCCCGGAGGCAGAAACGTCCCAATCCAGAAGGAGAAGAATTAAGGCATCAAATATGTCCTTTGGAGATGTTGGCGATGGTCAACATCCTGAAGAGGGCCGACTATGATGGGAAGTATGGACTTTACCCCAACCCCAATGTCAGAAAGGCCAAGATCATGGCGAAAGTGGTCAAAAGTCTGCACCGGAATTTCGGGGTACATCGATCGAAAGATCAGCTCAGGAAGCGGTGGTCGGACCTAGAATTAAGAGAGCACGAGCAGTACAGAAAGATCCGGAGAGTGCTGCAAAAAAATAAGTAGTTGTGCTGTGTTCCTAATCTTTTTATGTTTATTACGTTCGTGCTGCTCCATGTGCTTTTCTTAACTGTTATCCAGTTTAAAATGTCAACTTTCATATTCATGGGCACATTATTCGTTCGTATCAAACATTTTTCTTTCAGCCTATAAAACACCATTGTTTTGGCCATATGCATCTGCCCACATTTTGTATGGCCTACTTGTCTGGAAATAATTTGGTTGTGTAGATGGGTTTGTAACTAGAATGAAATGCAAACTAGATTCTGTGTAAGGAGAGGACACTCAGCAGTTTTCACATCTGGACGCTGGAGCACTAGTGTGGGACACAAGAACACCCTTTTTATTAGGGGGTCCCACACAAGTGCTCCAGTGTATACTATAGGGGTGTATCCATCTGTGAAGCTTGTACAAAACAGGTAAAGTATTGAAGCTTGACAAAGGACACTAAAAATTCTACATCTTGGAACTCTGCCAAAATAGCCAATTGTACCCCACTGTCAAGCAATGTTTCATATTCCTATTTCTGCCATGAAATATCTGTGTGCTAAGTATACCTATTTTTTTTTTACATAGGGGACACCTCTTATCCGAGGAGACCATAGACCCCCCACCTCTGGAAGAAGGGGAAATCCACCCAAGCCAAGCAGAGCAGGAGGAGGAAGATGTGATGGAAATTGGCACCACAACAGGTGAGTGTCTGCGACCACAGGCTCAGGTAAGAGATGGATGCCGGCATATTTATAATACATGGTGTGTTTTTGTTTCTATCTTTATAGGTGATCATGATGTTGTGGATCCAGGGCATTTCACCTCGTAAAGTGCACAGATCCTGATTGGGGAGATCATGGGGTGTAATAGGGACTTGGCAAACATCCTGAAAAACATCAATGATGTTCAACAAAAAATGAAGAACATCATTGATGTTTTAGGGAGAGTTTAAAACCCCTATTTTTTGGGGGCTTTTTGTGATCTAAAAAGAGAGGCACACAGTGTGTCAGCATGTGCTATCTGCCATCACAGGAGATCAATGGACGCGTTTTGGGGGTGCAACCCCTTCCTCACTAATAAAGTAGCTGTGAGGAAGGGGTTGCACCCACAAAACACGTCCCTTGATCCCCCATGATGGCAGCTAGCACATGTTGACATTCGGCAATTGGTGTGCATCTTCAAAATTTGGCTTTCTTCACCCCATCTGAACGCAATATCAAACACAGTTTGTAAATACTCATGTCTGATATTGCCTTCAAGTTCTACCAAATGTGAACTTTGTAAGTTCAAGATTTGTGTCTTTATTGTTGGTTTTAAACATGCGTGTTTTATCTTAAATGGACATTTCTACTTTTTCTAATGTGACCCCAAAAATTGTTATACAACAAACATGTTGGTTTGTTTTAAAAACCTTTTCTAAATGCAAATGTGATTGTGCTGGTATTAAAAAGATTGTTAGTCAAGAATGTGTGGTTTATTGTTTCAACGCTCCAACACTTTTGTTGTGCTCTAATTGGTGTTTTCACTGACAATGGGGGTTATTTCCTAAGGGAAAATCCACTTTGCACTACAAGTGCAGTTTCAAGTGCACTTGTAGTGCAAAGTGTCTTTGCCTTTAGTAAATAACACCCAACAATGCTTTGTAATGTTACACAATCACGCCATTTTCAGGACTCACCACATTTCTGTCAGGGTCAGCTAAAAGAAACACAAATAGTAAATGTCACCAAAGGTTTGAGTAGGTAATTTTTTGTTTATTTGAAAAAAGGTTTCAGACATTGTCTGGCATATTGATAGCCCCCCTACCCGCAAAGTGTTCAAGGTATCTTAGCCGGACATCACGGGCACTCAGGGGGGGCAAGCCAGGACGGCCATTTTCAAGCGCCGTCAGGGTTGGTTCGTTTTGAATTCCAGCCTCAGGCCCAACTGAGCCTGCATAGTTGGCAGAATGTTTCCGTAAAAAGTTGTGTAGAACACAGCACGCCAGGATGATATGATTAAGTTTGTACTCTGCCATGTGTATGGGTGTAAGAAATAGGCGGAACCGGCTGGCCATGATTCCAAACGTGTTCTCCACCACTCTTCTGGCTCTGGCCAGCTGGTAATTAAAAACCCTCTTGTCCAGGGTGAGGGTCCTCATCGGGAATGGCCGCATAAGATGGTCCCCCAGCGCAAATGCTTCATCTGCAAGGAAGACGAATGGGAGTCCTTCCACATTGTCTTCTAGAGGTGGCAAGTCCAAGCTGCCATTCTAGAGACGCCTGTAGAACTCTGTATAGGCAATGACTCCACCATCTGACATCCAGCCATTTTTCCCCACGTCCACATACAGGCACACGTAAGTAGCCGACACCACTGCCAACATCGCAATACTATTGAACCCCTTATAGTTGAAATAAAATGACCCCGAGTTGGGTGGTGGGACGATGTGGACGTGTTTCCCATCAATTGCTCCTCCGCAGTTAGTAAAGTCCCACCGCTGGGCAAAGTGGGAGGCCACAGTCTGCCATTCCTGTGGCGTGGAAGGAAACTGTGGAGTCAAACAAGAAAAATAAATTAGTCATTTTGCACATAAACAGGGAAAGCAGATTAGACACAAACATTCTTGGCCAACATCAAGATAACATTTATTTGAGGGAGTTTTTAAAGACCAAAGTATAAGGTACACCTATCAGATTCCCTTTCCCCCATCCCCTCTCATGGGCCATTTCTAACATTATGGGGGGGACTCTTGGACAGGTAACCCTGTCCACTTCATTGAGAGATGAATGCCTAAATAATGGGTATTACTTTGGCCAGCCCCTCCTTAGTTACCCTATTGGCAGCCCACTGGACAGGTAAGAAGTGTCATAATACAAAGATATAAATACACATTGTACACATTTGAGCACATTTGGACATTCTGCTATTAACTATCAAGATAATAATAGAATACAAAAACTTTAAACAGTACCATTTGAAAGTATTCAGGCAAGCCCTTGAACTACATGCTTTGGGGAATTCATCCATAAATCTGACCACAAAAGAGATGGGTATAGTGTGTATGGGTTTGGCAAAGTCAGCAAATAGAGGATTGAGGATAGATAGAGAATTGGTATCATCTGACTTAGCAGTTGGGGGGAGGGAGGGTTCCAAATGATTTGGGGACCCAAAAAAAAAGCCTCTGGCACTCTGCCTGAATTTAAAGCACAAATCACATTTAAAAACATTTTAGGGGTTGTTTGGGGTAAAGCACTACTAGGGAGCTGATAAAATACACTGTTAAGTCACTACATGAGGTGAATATAGGGCCAGGAGACCATGCTGGGGAGGTAAGTGAAGGCAAATATGTATGAAGGACAAAAAAAATTAAAGAAAAATCCAGCATGCATGAGGGGACAAAGGGGACATTCACAGCATATTACAATCATGGTAATTAGGGAATGAGGAAAGAAATACAATATATTATCAAACATTAAATACAATAAAATGTGATATTAAAGGATAAAAATCTTACCTTAATATACTCCTTCTGCAGGACCTGGATGATGGCAGAACAGGTCTCTGGGATAATGATCCCCAGAGCCTGGGAGGAGATGCCTGTCGAGAACTTGAGGTCCTGCAGGCTTCTCCCCGTTGCCAAGTACCGCAGGGTGGCGACGATCCTCTGCTCCGGAGTGATGGCTTGCCTCATTCAGGTATCCTTCCTGCTAATATAAGGGGTCAGCAAAGCCAACAAACGGTGAAATACGGGGTCTGTCATGCGGAGAAAGTTCCTGAAATCATCAGGATTATTCTCACGGATCTCACGGAACAAAGGCATGTGACAGAACTGGTCATGCTGAAGCAACCAATTCTTGGTCCATGAACTCCTCCCCACCCTGTTCATAGACTGGACTTGTGTCAAGGTCAGGACCCCAACACCAAGCCCCCGCACAGCACGAACTCTACGAGGAGTACGTATACGCAACATGGCTAGAAAACGGTCGGCTGCTCTGAATGAAGTAACAGAACGCACTGAAGAACAGCAAGGCCTGTGAAGAGCGACCTGAAAAACAGTAACGAGCGGACAAGATCGCACTGAATAGTACAATACGAACTGACTGCACGCACTGAAGAGCAGATATAAATCCACAAGCACAAACTGAACAGCAGAAAACGATCTCAAAACTACGAGTCTGAAAAAGTGCAGATCATCTCTCACCAAACTTTTACTAACATGAGATTAGCAAAAGGAGCCCAAAGGGTGCCGCGCTTGGTTCTGAACAGGCCTTTTCTAGTCTCGTCGTACATGGTGTACGTCACCGCGTTCTTGGCGATCGGAAATTCCGACAACTTTGTGCGACCGTGTGTACGCTAAACAACTTTGAGCCAGCATCCGTCTGAAAAAATTCATGGATTTTGTTATCGGAATGTCCGATCAATGTCCGATCGTGTGTAAGGGGCATTAGTGTAGTGAGTCCTCTGCACAGTGTGCACCTAAAGCTACCTGAAGAAAATTGGTGGTGTTCTTCTGATCCTATTAGTACCACAGGCAGGCAGCTGCAGTATTTACAGTTAGTGTAGTGCGTCCTCTGCACCGTGTGCACCTAAAGCTACCTGAAGACAATTGCTGTTGTTCTGATCCCATTAGTACCACAGGCAAGCAGCTGCAGTATTTACAGTTAGTGTAATGCGTCCTCTGCACAGTGTGCACCTAAAGCTACCTGAAGACAATTGCTGTTGTTCTGATAATATTAATACCACAGGCAGGCAGCTGCAGTATTTACAGTTAGTGTAGTGCGTCCTCTGCACAGTGTGCACCTAAAGCTACCTGAAGACAATTGCTGTTGTTCTGATCCTATTAGTACCACAGGCAAGCAGCTGCAGTATTTACAATTAGTGTAGTGCATCCTCTGCACAGTGCGCACCTAAAGCTACCTGAAGACAATTGATGTTGTTCTGATCCTATTAATACCACAGGCAGGCAGCTGCAGTATTTAAAGTTAGTGCAGTGCGTCCTATGCACAGTGTGCACCTAAAGCTACCTGAAGACAATTGCTGTTGTTCTGATCCTATTAGTACCACAGGCAAGCAGCTGCAGTATTTACAATTAGTGTAGTGCGTCCTCTGCACAGTGTGCACCTAAAGCTACCTGAAGACAATTGATGTTGTTCTGATCCTATTAATACCACAGGCAGGCAGCTGCAGTATTTAAAGTTAGTGCAGTGCGTCCTATGCACAGTGTGCACCTAAAGCTACCTGAAGAAAATTAGTGGTGTTTTTCTGATCCTATTAATACCACAGGCAGGCAGCTACAGTATTTACAGTTAGTGTAGTGCATCCTCTGCACAGTGTGCACCTAAAGCTACCTGGAGACAATTGCTGTTGTTCTGCTCCTAGTAACACCACAGGCAGGCAGCTACAGTATTTACAGTTAGTGCACTGTGTCCTCTGCAAGGTATGCACCTAAAGCTACCTGAAGAAAATTAGTGGTGTTTTTCTGTTCCTATTAATACCACAGGCAGGAAGCTACAGTATTTACAGTTAGTGTAGTACGTCCTCTGCACAGTGTTCACCTAAAGCTACCTGGAGACAATTGCTGTTGTTCTGCTCCTATTAATACCATAGGCAGGAAGCTACAGTATTTACAGTTAGTGTACTGCGTCCTCTGCACAGTGTGCACCTAAAACTACCTGAAGAAAATTGCTGTTGTTCTGCTCCTATTAATACCACAGGCAGGCAGCTACAGTATTTACAGTTAGTGTAGTGCGTCCTCTGCACAGTCTGCACCTAAAGCTACCTGAAGACAATTGCTGGTGTTCTCATACTAATAATACTACAGGCAGGCATTTGATTCTGCTAGCTGCAGTATCAGTATATATAATACATCCCAGCTTTGTGCTGCTACATTTCACTGCAGGCCATTAGTATGTCTGGAAGGCCAACAAGGAGAGGCAGACAGTCACAAGCCAATAAAAGAGGGCAAGCAGGCTCTGTGTCGAGACGGTGCATCCTCATCAGCACGTGGCCGTGGGACACACTTGTCCCTTTGTTCAGCAGCTGGCCGTGTTGAGCTGCAACATGCGGAAGACTTGGTAGAGTGGATAACCAAGCTGTCCTCATCCTCTCTCACCCAGGCTCAGGGTACTTTGTCTGGCAAAGCAGCTGCCAATGCGGCTTCTTCCCTCGGCTCAATGGCATCAGTCACTCCTTCCCTAGCCCCACCATGTCCTCCTGAGGAGTCCTCCGAACTGTTTGACCAGTGTTGGGTACATGCTCCAGGAGTATGGCCAGCATTTTGAAGGCTCCGATGATGGTACCCAGCTAGAGGAAGGCAGTAACGTGAGCCCAGAGAGAGGGGGTGCCCAAGAAGGACAGCAATCTGGCAGTCATGTTCCCCCAGCTGCAGCATACTGCCAGCTTTTCTCCAGTGATAAGGAGGGAGGGGATGATGAGGTCACTGACTCCATGTGGGTGCTTGATAGGAGAGAGGAGGAGGCACATCACCAACGAGGCAGGATGCCCTCCAGGGGCCAGCTTAAGGGCAGCACACCGACTGCATCACACCGCAGAGCTCCGCATGTGCAGGGCGCTGCTGTCTCTGCGCGTTATTCCAAAAGTTCTTTGATGTGGGCCTTTTTTGAGACGAGTGCATCAGATCCCACCACTGCTATTTGCAACATATGTCTCAAGCGTAAATCTCGTGGCCAAAACATCTCCCGCTTGGGCACCACATGCTTGACCAGACATATGTTGACCTGCCATGCAGTTCATTGGCAAGTGTACCTAAAAGACCCACACCAAAGAACAAAGAGGACCTCTCCTTGCTCCTCATCAGCTGGGATCTCCAACCCCACTATGCCTTCAGTCTTCTCTGAGACCTGCACTGAGAGGAATGAAGGTGTAGAATTAGGTGTGTCACAGCCAAGTACTTGGGGGCAATCTGCTATCGGTACACCAACGTCAGATTGTACCAGGCAAATATCCCTGCCCCAGCTGCTGCACCGCCGAAAGAAGTTCGCGCCCAGCCATCCACATGCCCAGCGACTAAATGCTAACTTGGCTAAATTGCTAGCACTTCAACTGCTGCCTTTTCAGTTGGTAGACTCTGCCCCCTTCCGGGAGTTTGTGGAATGTGCGGTTCCTCAGTGGCAGGTTCCCAAACGCCACTTTTTCTCACGGAAGGCGATTCTGGCTCTCTACCGGCATGTGGAAGGCAATGTCTTGGCCTCGCTGGACAGGGCAGTCAGCGGTAAGGTGCATATTACCGCTGACTCATGGTCCAGCAGGCATGGACAGGGATGTTGCCTATCTTAAATCGCGCACTGGGTGACTATGCTGGCAGCTGGGAAGGATGCAGGACAAGGTGCAGTAGTGTTTGAGGTTGTTCTGCCACCACACCTCCAAAATACTACTAGTGGTGATTCTGCCACACCTCTCTCTTCCACCCCCTCCTCATCTTCTTCCTCCATGGCCTCTTCCTGTGCTGATTTGAATTCAGAACCAGTGGTGCTCTGTAAGTGTTCAAGGGGCTAGGCAAGCACGCAGGCCAAAAGATGCCATGCGGTGCTTGAGCTGGTGTGGTTGGGGAACAGGAGCCACACTGGGGCAGAGATTCTGTCAGCTCTGCAGGGGCAGGTTCAGAGGTGGTTGATGCCACGCCAGCTTAAGGCAGGCATGGTGGTTTGCGACAATGGCACCAACCTCCTCTCCGCCCTCCGACAGGGACAACTGACCCATGTGCCCTGTTTAGCTCACGTCCTTAACTTGGTGGTGCAGCGGTTCTTGGACAGGTACCCGGGCTTACAGGATGTCCTGAGGCAGGCCAGGAAAGTCTGTGTGCATTTCCGCAGGTCATATAATGCCAGTGCTCGGCTGGCTGACCTCCAAAAGGAATTTAACCTGCCCAAGAACCGCCTAATCTGTGACATGCCCACCAGGTGGAACTCAACGTT
This sequence comes from Aquarana catesbeiana, assembly GCF_042186555.1. Classification (NCBI taxonomy): domain Eukaryota; kingdom Metazoa; phylum Chordata; class Amphibia; order Anura; family Ranidae; genus Aquarana; species Aquarana catesbeiana. The sequence goes on along the minus strand of NC_133326.1, from coordinate 413,384,630 downwards.
GGCCATGCTGCAGCGGCTGCACACGCAGCAGAGGGCCATCAATGAGTACCTGTGCGACTATGGCACCAGGACAGGCTCAGGGGAGCTTGTTTTTTTTCCCCACACCAGTGGGCCATGATCAGGGATGCATGCACTGTCCTGTCACCATTTGAGGAGGCCACAAGGATGGTGAGCAGTGACAGTGCATGCATCAGTGACACTGTCCCCCTTGTCCACCTGTTGGAGCACATGCTGCGTGGAATAATGGACAGGGCACTTGAGGCAGAACAGAGGCAGGAAGAGGAGGACTTCCTTAGCTCTCAAGGCCCCCTATCCAGACAGTGTTCCTGTGTGCCCGCCGATCACACAGCAAGAGGACGAGTAGGAGGAGGAGGAGGAGGAGGAAGAGGAAGAGGAGGATTGTGTCAGCATGGAGGTGGAGCCTGGCACTCAGCATCAGCAGCAGTCTTTAAGGGATCATTTACAGTCCCAAGAAACCCATGGACTTGTACGTGGCTGGGAGGAGGTGGCTGCGGATCATGTCGTCCTTAGTGACCCAGAGGACTCTGGACCGAATGCCTCAGCAAACCTACGCTGCATGGCCTCCCTGATCCTGCAAAGCCTGCGGAAGGATCCTCGTATTTGTGGTATCAAGGAGAGGGATCAATACTGGATGGCAACCCTCCTTGATCCACGTTACAAGGGTAAGGTTGCGAACCTTATCTTGCCATCACAGAGGGAGCAGAGGATGAAACACCTTCAGGAGGCCTTGCAGAAACGTCTGTGCAACACGTTCCCAGAGACTGGGAGGTTACAAACTCCTGTTCCTGGACAATGTGTTGCTGAGGCTTCGGTCAGTCAAAGAAGGAGCGGTGGAGAAGGTGGCTGTCTGACCGATGCGTTCAGACAATATTTTAGTCTGCAGCCCCAAGGTATGATCGGTTCCAGCAACCATCGCCCGCGTCTGTTTTACATGATGCAGGAATACCTAGGGGCAAGATCTGACTTGGACACCTTTTCCACCAAAAATCCTCTGGGTTACTGGGTCTTGAGAATGGATCACTGGCCAGAGCTTGCACAGTATGCAATTGAGCTACTGGCTTGTCCTGCATCCAGCGTTCTTTCAGAATGCACATTCAGTGCTGCTGGAGGTTTTGTAACCGATCACAGGGTGTCCGATCACACCTGTCCACCGACTCGGTTGATCGACTGACCTTCATAAAAATGAATCAGTCTTGGATCACCACCAGCTACCCAGCACCTGATGCTGATGTAACCGAATAATTTTTTTTTAAATGTCAGATCCCTTCAAGACTGCCTATGCTGATGCTGAGTGACTATCCTGTTATGCTGAGTGACTATCCTCTTCCTCCTCAATGATCATGCTGATAGCTTGTAAGAATATTTTTGGTTCTGGGCGCCACCACCAGTGGCTAAGGCCCAATTTTTCAGCCCCTGTTTAACAGGGGCGTGTAATTACAATTTTTGATGCAATATTTTGTAAGGAGGGTTCGTTGCTGCACTCAACTAGAGTATCTGTGAGTGGTTGCAGTGTTGTGGCACCAGTGCCTAAGGCCCAATTTTTCAGTCCCTGTTTAACAGGGGCATGTAATTACAATTTTTGATGCAATATTTTATAGGAGGGCTTATTCCTGCGCTCCAACTAGAGTATCTGTGAGGGGTTGCAGTGTTGTGGCACCAGTGCCTAAGGCCCAATTTTTCTGCCCCTGTTCAACAGGGACATGTAATTACAATTCTTGATCTAATATTTCACAGCAGGGCCCGTTTCTGCGCCCACCAAGAGTAACTGTGAGGACTTACAGTGTTGTGGCACCAACACCACCACCACCAAAGGCCCAATTTTTCTGCCCCTGTTCAACAGGGGCATGTAATTACAGTTCTTGATCTAATATTTCACAGCAGGGCCCGTTTCTGCGCCCACCAAGACTAATTGTGAGGGCTTACAGTGTTGTGGCACCAGCACCACCACCACCAAAGGCCCAATTTTTCTGACCCTGTTCAACAGGGGCATGTAATTACAATTCTTGATCTAATATTTCACAGCAGAGCCTGTTCCTGCACCCACCAAGAGTAACTGTGAGGGCTTACAGTGTTGTGGCAACACCAACACCTAAGGTCCCAATTTCTGCAGAGTATATAGGGCAGGCCCCTACTTTCAAACATCCAACTTACAAAAGACTCCTACTTGCAAACGGAAGTAGTCAACAGGAAGTGAGATGAAATCTACCCCTAGGAAGGTAAATTCTCTCCTGTAAGAGTTAATATGGGAAAAACATGTCTCCTTTCCACTGATGCTTTATTACCAATCCTTGTTTCACTAAAAACCCCAAATTGTCAAAAAACGTTTGTCATTGGGACAGAAAGTGAGGTAAAATCTTCGGAAGAGGTGCACAGACAGCAAAAAAAATGTCATAGAGGTGATAACCCTTCCCTATGTTTTCCAAAAAGCTTAAAATAGATCTTTTTGCTGGAGCTAAACACGTTAAAAATGTAACAGTTCAAAATTACAAACAGATTCTACTTAACAACAAACCTACAGTCCCTGTCTTGTTTGCACCGCCTGTATTCTGCTGTTCAGAGTATATAGGGCCTGGGGGCCCCACGCCTTTCCTTTTTTTAATTTGGGTGCGGGGTTCCCCTTAACATCCATACAAGACCTAAAGGGCCTGGTAATGGACTGGGGGGTACCCATGCCATTTGTCTCACTGATTTTCATCCATATTGCCAGGACCCAACATTACATTAAAGCTGCAAGCAGTTGACTTTAATTCCTTTAAAAATGTCATTTTGTGCAGGGACTGTTCTAAGCACGGGAAACACGCACCACTTTACAGGCATACTATAGACACCCCCCAGGTACTATATTTAAAGGAATATTTCCAGAAAAAATACCCCACCCCAACATCCCCCAAGCATAAATCCTCCTCCCAGTACAAATTCTCTCCCCAAATCTTCCCTTCCAGCACAACATGCTCCCCATCCTGGAACAATCCCTCTCCCCTTGTCCTCTTTCCTCCAAGCCCCTCCTACACAAGTCCTCTCCCCAGTTCCATCGCATATCTTCCCACCTAAATCCCCCCTGCCAGTACAAACTTTTCCCCCACAAACACAAATCCTTTCCCCCCTTTCTAATCCAAATTCAAACCTCCATACTGTCCCAGTTTTAATGGGCCTTTCCTGAGATTTAAACAAAATCTCAGCGTCCCATGAATCCGGGCTGAATCCTGGAGCCCAGTGCTGGAACAAGGCCTGGCACTAGGCTCCACTAACTTGTCAAGCAAGAGCTAGTGTGGGCCTCCAAGGTAAATGTCTTCCATCTCTCGGGGTCCCAGATGCCATGATCATGCCCTCTGTGAGAAGGAGAATATCTGGGAGGGAGAGGGCTAGTGTTGGAAGAGGGGTGCTAGTGCTGGAAAGGGGGGGAGGGCTAGTGCAGGAAGAGGGGGAGAGGGCAAGTGCTGGAAGTGGGGGGGGGCTAGTGCTGGAAGAAGGGGGGAGAGGGCTAGTGCTGGAAAAAGGGGGAGAGGCGTGCAAATGTTCGGTCCGTTCGCAGGTTCTGGTGCGAACCGAAAGAAAAAAGAAGTAGATATGGTGCCGTTCCAGGCCTGATGGATTCAGGTGTGTGCTGCTCCCTTAATGGGAGGAAGGTATTAGGTGGGGAAAAAAAAAAAAAAAAAAGGAAAGAGATGATGTAGGTGGTGCCTATTGAATGAGTGTCTTCAAGTCCTATACCGCCAAATGCACAGTGCAATTGGGCATATTATTGTGAAGCTGTGTGTAAACTCCTAAATGTGCATGAGTGTCAAGCTGTATGCCTGACTTAATAAAGTGCAATGTGTGGGACACCAACTTATTTCATAAATAAATAAAATTAAAGTGCAATATTCCTAATCATTTTATACATATAAACAATTACACAGTAAAATCAATAGTGTAAGTTTAAAGTGCTGATGTGAATCAGCACTTTACTGAACATCAGCACTTTAAACTTACACTATTGATTTTACTGTGTTATTGTTTATATGTATATAATGATTAGGAATATTGCACTTTAATTTTATTTATTTATGAAATAAGTTGGTGTCCCACACATTGCACTTTATTAAGTCAGGCATACAGCTTGACACTCATGCACATTTAGGAGTTTACACACAGCTTCACAACAATATGCACAGTTGCACTGTGCATTTGGTGGTATATGACTTGAAGACACTCATTCAAATGGCACCACCTACATCATCTCTTTCCTTTTTTTTTGTCCCCACCTAATACCTTCCTCCCATTAAGGGAGCAGCACACACCTGAATCCATCAGGCCTGGAACGGCGCCATATCTACTTCTTTTTTCTTTCCTCATTATTACACTCCACCTAGTGGAAGTAATTGGTAGCGGCAGCAGTTCCAACATATATTTTCTAATACCTTTAGCACGTATCCCATTGCGCGGGTGTTTCTTCCTTTTCCTTTATCTGGTGCGAACCGAATTGGGGGATGTTCGGCTCATCCCTACATATTAGCCTTTAAAATTAGCACTTTTGATTTTGAATGTTCGAGTCCCTTAGACTTTAATGGGGTTCTAAATTTAGCGCAAACTTTCGGTCCGTTCGCAGGTTCTGGTGCGAACCGAACCGGGAAGGTGTTCGGCTCATCCCTACTCATGTGTAGTTATAAATGCTATGGTACCCCTTGATCAGATAGTGTTGCAAACAGGTATAAATCCGGGTCTAATCATGTTATTCACTAATGTTTCAACATGTGTGACCAATGTTACCAGCAATCTAACATCTTATCACTGGAAAAAGTGGAATCACACTCACCCTCTTTCCTCCCCTTTATATATAAAGGAGGTAAGAATCCATACGGGAAGGAAAGCTAAATGGACTGGGTCCTCCATGATAGGGCTCATAGACTCAAGTATACTTATAACCAATGATTCATAAATTACTAATAGCACATGTTTTGGTGTTGCATACGTATGTGCTATGTATTTAACTCCTAAAGTAAATAATAACACCCATATACCTATAGCTAATACCTGTGCCAACACCTCTTTATCTAATCAAGAAATCCAAGTAACTTTCAATATTACCACACCCAATGTATTTACCTGTAATCCTAGTTCACATAACAGAAAGAAAAGAGCCTGGTATGACACACTCCTGGGAGGAACAGGAAACATCCTTGGAGTCCTGAATGGTTACATATTTACATAGTTACATAGTAGGTGAGGTTTAAAAAAGACACAAGTCCATCAAGCCCAACCTATGTGTGTGATTATATGTCAGTATTACATTGTATATCCCTGTATGTTCTGGTCATTCAGGTGCTTATCTAATAGATTTTTGAAACTATCGATGCTCCCTGTTGAAACCACCGCCCATGGAAGGGAATTCCTTATCCTTGCCACTCTTACAGTAAAGAACCCTCTACGCAGTTTAAGGCTAAATCTAATTTCTTCTAATTTTAATGAGTGTCCACGTGTCTTATTAAACTCCCTTCCATAGAAAAGTTTTATCCCTATTGTGGGGTCACCAGTGTGGTATTTGTAAAAAGAAATCATATCCCCTCTCAAGCGTCTCTTCTCCAGAGAGAATAAGTTCAGTGCTCGCAAACCTTTCTTCATAACTAATACCTTCCAGTCCCTTTATTAGCTTTGTTGCGCTTCTCTGTACTCACTCCATTTCCAGTACATCCTTCCTGAGGACTGGGTTGAATGGTATTGATTTAGATATTGTCAGAAATTTACTTGCAGCTGCTGGAAAGGATAGTGTGGATGCTCTCCATATATTGGGTGACTGGAGCCCTAAGCTCTTGATGCCCCAGTTGGTACAGTTGAACCTGGACAAATCTATGGTGACTCAGCTTGGTAGTTTGACTATGTTAACAGATGACTTGACCAAGGGTCTTGCAAATTGGACCGTGTGTGCTGTGAGGTTCCTCCACATGAGACAACAAAGAGAAGTACTGGAGAATAGGCTCACATCCCTGAGTACCAGACAGTTGAGGTCCCTCTTCAGGATTCCTGTAGATTATTGGGTGATGTCTTTCCCTCGGGATATGGTGTGCCATACCAAGATATTTAAGAAGGTATCTAGTTTTTATTGTGTAGGACATTTTAAGGTGTTTGTTCCTAGAGACTATGAAGTCACCATGTGCAAATTCTTTATTCTCCCTTTTGCTTTGCCAGATGTAATCACTAATACTGTTGCATGGTGGGAACCAAAGTACGATGGATTTTATATATCTGTAGGTTCAAATAAAACTTAAAGCTTAGATGACTGCCAGAAGACTGATAAGGGCCTTATATCTACCCATAGCTCTCCAGTGTTTGAAACATGTCTATTATCTAGGCCAAATGCCAATATGTGTACTTGGACTATATATCTCCAGGGATACATTGCCTTTATGGAAGTTGGCCCACAACAAGTGTGTCTAGCAATAGAAACATGAGTAAATATAGCTGAGGTAGCTGATCATTTACCCTTTTCAGGATGCATACATAACATTTAACTTTTGTATTGGCATGGTCAAGTCTATGTATTGGAAGGGGTTACAGAACACTTCCAAAGTATTTTACTGAAGACCAGATGCAACCCAATAGGTGATTTTTCAATACCTATAGGTCCAATTGTAGAAACACTCAAACAACAGAAGAAATCTTAAGACATAAAATCTGACAGTACATCATGGTGTAAAAACTACCATCATGAGGGGTAAACTTGAAGCAGCCACTACTCAGTTATCACAAGATACACATCATTCTTGGTATAATGTATTAACAGGGTGGTCACCCATAGGAAGTAAGGTAGTGAAAACCTTTTTCTACCCACTTGCTGTCTGTGTTGTTGTTTTGGTGATGCTTGTCCTGTATAATTGCTTTTTGGTATACACTATAAAGAAGAAAATTAACAAAATGATCAATAAGGCTGATAATCAAGCATGGGCAAGCTTATTGCCAAAATAATGTGAAAGAAACATATTTATGATAAAAGAGGGGATTGAAGGGTTAATGATGTTTTTATGCTGTATATTTCTCTGTTTTTCATCTAACATCACCTATCATAGTCAATAAACTAGCCAAAGGACAGTGGCAAGTGGCTGCAGGCTGGGAAAAGTGAAAGCGTAGTCAAGGAACAAACCAAAGGTCAGTAACAAGTGGTGGTGGAGATAACAGGAAGTGCAAAGGCATGGCTTAGATTTGAAGTTCATGTGAGGAGCAAAAAGTTCAAGGTTCACCAGAAACAAGGTACACAACAAGATTATCAGACATATCAGGTTCAGACATGATGCTGCCCAGCATTTCACATGGCTCAGCAAGGGGAGCTACTGCCAGACACAGCAGAGGTCATGGATTCAGACCCCAGTCCTGACTGTATTCCCTTTCTCCCAGGACATCCCCTGGATGCCCTAAGGGCAGGTTTGTGAGGAAACCTCTGGTGGAATTCTCTTGTTAATATAAGTGCATGAATGTCCTCCTCAGGTTCCCAGGAATTTTCTTTTGGCATATATCCTTCTCATTGAACCAGATACTGTAATTTGTTCCTAAAGAAACCAGTCAGGGACCAGCACTGCTGGAGCTGAGGGACTCTCCTAGCTGCCGGGGGAAGAACTCCTCCAGTGAGAGTGGGGGGGGCAGCAAAGGGAAAGGAAAGACAGATTCTGGTGGTAGGGGACTCAATTCTTAGAAGGACAGAGAGGGCAATCTGTAACCAAGACCTGAAGCGCCGAACACTATGTTGTCTACCGGGCGCTCGGGTTCGGCACGTCATGGATCTTGTGGACAAATTACTGGGAGGGGCTGGGGAAGACCCAGCTGTCATGGTGCACGTTGGCACCAATGACAAAGTCAGAGGCAGATGGAGTGTCCTAAAGAACAATTTTAGGGACTTAGGAGCTAAATTGAGGAAAAGGACGTCCAAGGTAGTATTCTCAGGACCGTAACATCGAGCCACACCAGAAAGGCAGAGGAAGATTAGGGGGGGGGGGGTCCAGAGGCAGAGATAGCCAGCGTGGAAGATATTCCAGAGGGTAGTATTGGGGGCATTAGTGGTAGGTTAACCAAAGCACAAAAACACAAGGTGAGTATAGTAGTAAGTCCTAGTTGCAATCTCGAAACACCCAATACAAGGACAATATGCGACCGGTCTAAACTATGTGGCATGTATGCCAGGAGCATGGCGGACAAGATGGGTGAACTAGAGTTACTGTTGTACGAGGAGGATTTGGATTTTGTGGGAATTTCAGAGACCTGGTTCAACAGCTCTCATGATTGGCTGGCAAACATTCAAGGGTATACCCTATACCGCAAGGATAGAGAGGGTAAAAAAGGGGGAGGGGTATGCCTATATATCAAGAATAATGTACAAGTGAATGTGAGAGATGACATCACTGAGGGAGCTAGAGAGGAGGTGGAATCCTTACGGGTAGAGCTCCAAAGGGATGAAGCTAAGGGGAAAATAATACTGGGAGTATGCTATAGGCCCCCTAACCTGAGGGAGGAAGTGGAGACAAATCTCCTATCACAATTTGGATTAGCAGCAAGGATGGGAAGTGTTATCATAATGGGGGATTTTAGATATCCAGACATAGACTGGGCGGAGGGAACCGCGCATTCATTTAAGGCTCGCCAGTTCCTTAATGTCTTGCAGGACAATTTTATGGGTCAGATGGTAGACGCACCAACTAGAAATAAAACATTACTGGATCTACTGATTACCAACAATACAGACCTGATCACGGATGTGGAAATACGGGGCAATTTAGGTAACAGCGATCCCAGGTCAATTAGTTTCAGTATAAATCACACAAATAGGAAACATAAAGGGAATACAAAGACACTGAATTTCAAAAGAGCCAACTTCCCTAAACTACAAACCTTGCTAAAAGGTATAAATTGGGATAAAATATTAGGAACAAAGAATACGGAGGAGAGATTGGTTTGCTTTAAGAGCATATTAAATAAGGGCATTAGGCAATGTATCCCATTGGGTAATAAATTTAAAAGAGTGAACAAAAGTCCTGGATGGCTTAACTCCAATGTAAAAATGCATGTAAAAGCAAAGGAGAAGGCCTTCAAAAAATACAAGGCTGAGGGATCATCCTCAGCATTCAGACTTTATAAAGAATGCAACAAGAAATGTAAGGGTGCAATTAGGACAGCTAAGATAGAACATGAAAGACACATAGCGGAGGAGAGCAAAAAAAATCCCAAGAAATTCTTTAAGTATGTAAACAGTAAAAAAGGGAGGACAGACCATATTGGCCCCATAAAGAATGAAGAAGGACATCTGGTTACAAAGGATGGGGAGATGGCAAAGGTATTGAATTTATTTTTCTCCTCGGTCTTCAAGTGTGAATCGGGGGGCTTCAGTAACCAAAACTGCAGTGTTTATCCTCATGACACAACACAGGAAGCACCTCCATGGTTAACAGAGGACAGAATTAAAATTAGACTTGAGAAACTTAACATTAATAAATCACCGGGACCAGATGGCTTGCATCCGAGGGTACTTAGGGAACTCAGTCAAGTGATTGCCAGACCGTTGTTCTTAATTTTTATGGATAGTCTACTGACTGGAATGGTACCAGCTGATTGGAGAAAAGCCAATGTAGCACCAATATTTAAAAAGGGCCCAAAATACATCCCTGGGAATTACAGACCAGTTAGCCTAACATCAATAGTATGTAAACTCTTGGAGGGGATGATAAGGGACTATATACAAGATTTTAGTAATAAGAATGGTATCATTAGCAGTAATCAGCATGGATTCATGAAGAATCGTTCTTGCCAAACCAATCTATTAACCTTCTATGAGGAGGTGAGTTGCAATCTAGATAAAGGAAGGCCCGTAGACGTGGTGTATCTGGATTTTGCAAAAGCATTTGACACAGTTCCCCATATACGTTTACTGTACAAAATAAGGTCCGTTGGCATGGACCATAGGGTGAGTACATGGATTGAAAACTGGCTACAAGGGTGAGTTCAGAGGGTGGTGATAAATGGGGAGTACTCGGAATGGTCAGGGGTGGGTAGTGGGGTTCCCCAGGGTTCTGTGCTGGGACCAATCCTATTTAATTTGTTCATAAACGACCTGGAGGATGGGATAAACAGTTAAATCTCTGTATTTGCAGACGATACTAAGCTAAGCAGGGCAATAACTTCTCCGCAGGATGTGGAAACCTTGCAAAAAGACCTGAACAAATTAATGGGGTGGGCGACTACATGGCAAATGAGGTTCAATGTAGAAAAATGTAAAATAATGCATTTGGGTGGCAAAAATATGAATGCAATCTATACACTGGGGGGAGAACCTCTGGGGGAATCTAGAATGGAAAAGGACCTGGGGGTCCTAGTAGATGATAGGCTCAGCAATGGCATGCAATGCCAAGCTGCAGCTAACAAAGCAAACAGAATATTGGCATGCATTAAAAAGGGGATCAACTCCAGAGATAAAACAATAATTCTCCCACTCTACAAGGCTCTGGTCCGGCCGCACCTGGAGTATGCTGTCCAGTTCTGGGCACCAGTCCTCAGGAAGGATGTACTGGAAATGGAGCGAGTACAAAGAAGGGCAACAAAGCTAATAAAGGGTCTGGAGGATCTTAGTTATGAGGAAAGGTTGCGAGCACTGAACTTATTCTCTCTGGAGAAGAGACGCTTGAGAGGGGATATGATTTCAATATACAAATACCGTGCTGGTGACCCCACAATAGGGATAAAACTTTTTCGCAGAAGAGAGTTTAACAAGACTCATGGCCACTCATTAAAATTAGAAGAAAAGAGGTTTAACCTTAAACTACGTAGAGGGTTCTTTACTGTAATGCCCCGTACACATGGTCGGACATTGATCGGACATTCCGACAACAAAATCCTAGGATTTTTTCTGAGGGATGTTGGCTCAAACTTGTTTTGCGTACACACGGTCACACAAAGTTGTCGGAATTTCCGATCGGCAACAACGCGGTGACGTCAACCACGTACGACGAGACTAGAAAAGGCCAGTTCAGAACCAAGCGCGGCACCCTTTGGGCTCCTTTTGCTAATCTCGTGTTAGTAAAAGTTTGGTGAGAGACGTTTTGCGCTTTTTCAGACTCGTAGTTTTCAGATCGTTTTCTGCTGTTCAGTTTGTGCTTGTGGGTTTGTATCTGCTCTTCAGTGCGTGCAAGCAAGTTCCGCTTGACTTTAATTAGTCTTTGTGTTCTTGTTCGTTCGTTACCGTTTTTCAGGTCGCTATTCACAGGCCTTGCTGTTCTTCAGTGCGTTCTGTTACTTTGTTCTGAGCAGCCAACCGTTTTCTAGCCATGTTTCGTATACCTACTCCTTGTAGAGTTCGTGCTGTGCGGGGGCATGGTGTTGGGGTCCTGACCTTGACACAAGTCCAGTCCATGAACAGGGTGGGGAGGAGTTCATGGACCAAGAATTGGTTGCTTCAGCGTGACCAGTTCTCTCATATGCCTTTGCTCTGTGAGATCCGTGAGAATAATCCTGATGATTTCAGGAACTTTCTCCGGATGACGGACCCCGTATTTCACCATCTGCTGGCTTTGCTGACCCCCTATATCAGCAGGCAGGATACCTGCATGAGGCAAGCCATCACTGCAGAGCAGAGGTTGGTCGCTACCCTGCGGTACTTGGCGACAGGGAGAAGCCTGCAGGACTTGAAGTTCTCGACAGGCATCTCCCCCAAGGCTCTGGGGATCATTATCCCAGAGACCTGTTCTGCCATCATCCAGGTCCTGCAGAAGGAGTATATGAAGGTAAGATTTTTATCCTTTAATATCACATTTTATTGTATTGAATGTTTGATAATATATTGTATTTCTTTCCTCATTCCCTAATTACCATGATTGTAATATGCTGGGAATGTCCCCTTTGTTCTCATGCATGCTGGATTTTTATGTAATTATTTTTTTTTGTCCTTCATACATATTTGCCTTCAATAACCTCCCCAGCATGCTCTCCTGCCCTATATTAACCTCATGTAGTCACTTAACAATGTATTTTATAAGCTCCATAGTAGTGTTTTACCCCAAACACCCCCTAAAATGTTTTGAAATGTGATTTGTGCTTTAAATTCAGGCAGAGTGCCAGAGACATTTTTTTGTGGAGTCCCCAAATCATTTTTATTAACTCTCCCTCCCCCCAACTGCTAAGTCAGCTGATCCCAATTCTCTATCTATCCTCAATCATCTATCTGCTGACTTTGCCAAACCCATACACACTATACCCATCTCTTTTGTGGTCAGATGTATGGATGAATTACCCAAAGCATGTAGTGCAAGGGCCTGCCTGTATAAAATGGTATGGTTTGATGGTACTGTTGAAAGTTTTTGTATCCTATTATTATCTTGATAGGTAATAGCAGAATGTACAAATGTGCTCAAATGTGTACAGAGTGTATTTATATATTTGTATTATGACACTTCTTACCTGTCCAGTGGGCTGCCAATAGTGTAACTAAGGAAGGGCTGTTCCAAGTAATACCCTGTATTTAGGCATTCATCTCTCAATGAAGTGTAGAGGGTTACCTGTCCAAGATCCCCCCCCCCTATAATGTTAGAAATGGCCCATGAGAGGGGGGGGGGATATGATAGGTGTACCTTATACTTTGGTGTTGTAAAATTCCCCTTAATAAATGTTATCTGGATGTTGGCCAAGAATGTTTGTGTCTAATCTGCTTGCCATGTTTATGTGCAAAAATACTAATTTTTTTGTTTTCCTCAACAGTTTCCTTCCACGCCACAGGAATGGCGGACTGTGGCCTCCCACTTTGCCCAGCGGTGGGACTGGGGAAGAATGGCCGGATGTCCGATGGTGGAGTCATCGCCCAGACGGAGTTTTACAGGCGTCTCCAGAATGGCAGCTTGGACTTGCCACCTCCAGAAGACAATGTGGAAGGACTCCCATTCGTCTTCGTTGCGGATGAAGCATTTGCGCTGGGGGACCATCATATGCGGCCATTCCCGATGAGGACCCTCACCCTGGAACAGAGAGTTTTTAATTACTGGCTGGCCAGAGCCAGAAGAGTGGTGGAGAACACAATTGGAATCATGGCCAGCCGGTTCCACCTATTTCTGACACCCATCCATATGGCGGATTATAAATTTAATCATATAATCCTGGCGTGCTGTGTTCTACATAACTTTTTACGCCAACATTCTGCCAACTATGCAGGCTCAGTTGGGCCTGAGGCCGGAATTCTACATGATACAACCCTGACGGCGCTTGAAAGTGGCCGTCCTGACTTGCCCTCCCTGAGTGCCCGTGATGTCCGGTTGAGATACCTTGAGTTCTTTGTGGGCAGGGGGGCCATCAATATGCCAGACAATTTGTGAAGCCTTTATCAAATAAAAAAAAAAGCTAATCTTTGGTGACATTTACTGCTTGTGTTTGTTTTAGCTGACCCTGACAGCAATGTGGGGAGTCTTGAAAATGGCGTGATTGTGTAACCTTTTATACAAAGCACTTTGGGTGTTATTTACTAAAGGCGTAGACACTTTGCACTACAAATGCACTTGAAACTGCACTGAAACTGCACTTGTAGTGCAAAGAGGATTTGCCCTTAGGAAATAACCCCCATTTTCACAGAAAACAGCAATTACATCAGCACAAAAGTGTTGTAGCGTTGAGACAATAATCCACACATTCTTGATTAACAATCTTTTTAATATCTGCACAATCACATGTGCATTTAGAAAAGGTTTTTAAAACAAACCAACATGTTTGTTGTATAACAATTTTTGGGGTGGCATTATCAAAAATAGAAATGTCCATTTAAGATAAAACAGGCATGGGTAAAACCAACAAGAAAGACAAAAATCTTGAACTTACAAAGTTCACATATGGTAAAACTTGAAGGCAATATCAGACATGAGTATTTAGGAACTGTGTTTGATATTGCGTTCAGATGGGGTGAAGTCACCCCTTGAAAAGCCAAATTTGGAAGATGCACACCAATTTATGAATGTCAACATGTGCTAGCTGCCATCACGGGGGATCAAGGGACGTGTTTTGGGGGAGCAACCCCTTCCTCACAGCTACTTTATTATTGAGGAAGGGGTTGCACCCCCAAAACGCATCCATTGATCTCCCGTGATGGCAGATAGCACATGGTGGCATCCTCCAAATTTGGCTTTTCTAAACATCGCTAAAATATTTTTAAGATTGTAGCACACAAAAAAACAAAGTGATTTTGTGGGGTTTTAAATTCGCCCCAAAACATCAATGATGTTATTATTTTTTTGAATAACATCATTGATTTTTTTCTTGAGGTTTTCCAATTCTAAATTACACCCCATGATCTCCCCGATCAGGATCTGGGCACTTTCTGATGTGAAAGGATCTCGATCCACAACATCACAATCACCTAAAAATAGAGAAACCAAACAAAAACAGGTATCAAAAATCTGCCGGCATCCATCTCTTACCTGAGCCTGTGGTCGCAGACACTCACCTGTTGTGGTGTCAGTTTCCACCACATCTTCTTCCTCCTGCTCAGCTTGGGTTGGGGGTATTTCCCCTTCTTCCAGAGGTGGGGGGTCTCTGGTCTCCTCGGATGGGGGGTGTCCTCCGAGTCTTTTCTCCCCTATGTAAAACAAAAATGGTATAATTAGCACACAGATATTTGATGGCCGAAATATAAAGATGAAACATTGCTTGGAAGTGGTGTACAATTGTCTATTTGGGCAGAGTTCCAAGATGTAGCATTTTTATTGTCCTTTGTCAAGCTTCAATACTTTACCTGTCTTGTACAAGCTTCACAGATGGAGACACCCCTATAGTATAAACTGGAGCACCTGTGTGGGCCCCCTAATAAAAAGGGTGTTTTTGTGTCCCACACTAGTGCTCCAGCGTCCAGATGTGAAAACAGCTGCTGAGTGTCCTCTCCTTACACAGATTCTAGTTTGCATTTCATTCTAGTAACAAACCCATCTACACAACCAAATATTTTTCATACAAGTAGGCCCTAAAAAATGTGGGCAAATGCATATGGCCTAAACAATGGTGTTTTATAGGCCGAAAGAAAAATGTTTGATACAAACGAATAATGGGCCCATGAACATTAAAGTTGCCATTTTAAACTGTACAGCACTTAAGAAAAGCATATGGAGCAGCACGAACGTAATAAAGACAAAAAGAATAGGAACACAGCACAACTACTTACTTTTTTGCAGCACTCTCCGGATCTTTCAGTACTGCTCGGGCTCTCTTAATTTCAGGTCCGACCACCACTTCCTGAGCTGATCTTTCGATCGATGTACCCCGAAATTCCGGTGCAGACTCTTGACCACTTTCGCCATGATCTTGGCCTTTCTGATATTGGTGTTGGGGTAAGGTCCATACTTTCCGTCATAGTTAGCCTTCTTCAGGATGTCCACCATCTCCAACATCTCACCAAAGGACATATTTGTGGCCTTAAATCGTCTCCTTCTGGATCGGGACGTTTCCGGATCCGGGCTTTCCTCCTCCTCGTAGCACGCACCTGCTCTGACTCCGCCATGTGCTCTTCACCCACTGCGCGGAACGAAAAGGGCGGGGAATAGACTAGAAAGAACATCAGGGGCGGGCGGAGTTACACGCATGCGCAGTGTGTATAAAGCGTAACACGCGTGCGTATTACGTACGATTTGTGAGCAGAGGAAGGAGCATTGTAGGCGCCGATCGTAATAACGAAGGTAAGAGACAAACTTGGGCCTATACTGCTTCTAGATTGAGGCCTATATTGTAACAAGATTAGGAGAGTTTTGGCTGACATTAGGGTTTGTCTTGTGTTGTGTCTTGCAGTTAAAATGGATATCTTGAATGATACAGACTTCATGGCAATATTCATTGACATGTTCAGGGAGCTGCCTTGTCTGTGGGAGATCAACCACCCACATTATAGGAACCAAACAAAGAGGAAGGCAGCACTGGATCAATTGTTGGAAATTGTGAAGCAGGTGATCCCCACGGCAGACATCACATATTTGAGGATCCTAATTGGTGGCCTGAGGAGCACATATGTTATCTGAGAGCCAGAAAGTCCAGGATTCGCAGAGATCCGGAGCAGCAGATGACATCTATGTCCCCAGGATGTGGTACTATGACAGGCTGCATTTTCTGGCAGGCCAGACTGAACCCAGGTCATCACTCTCCAGTCTTCCTTCCACGCTTCCTTCCCCCCCAGCTGAGGCTTCTGACGCCCAACCTGGGCCTTCCAGGCAACAACATGTGGAGGAGCCCAGATTGGGCCAGGTATAGCATTCCTCTAAATATTTCAGGTTGTCCAATCAATGATGTTAACTAGATGTTAGTTTGGAGTACTAATTTAGGATTGTGATTGATGATGCAAAACATTAAACCGTGTCCCTTTTTCATACACAGGGAAGTCTCAGCCAGGAGGTGGCCGGGCCGAGCAGGCTGCCTGATATGCTGGTTCCTCCCATCCACCTGCAAAGAGAAAGTGGCAGGAAGAGGAGTACCCTAGAGGAGGCTGCCATAGGCCTCTTTTGGAAGGCTACAGAGGCCCTGGGAGCACCACACACTGTGGAGGAGGACTTTGCTGGCATAATTGCCTGTAAAATGCAGCGGATGGAGGAGGGCCAACAACTCATGTGTGAGTCATTAATTTTGGAGGCTCTCAATAAGGGGTTGAGGGCCCAAATAACATCTGATACCCACCTTTGTGACCTCACACATGGTCCTCCTCCAGGTCCTCCTCCTCCTCTTCCTTCTCCTCCAGGTCCTACTAGTCCTCCTCCTCCTCCAGGTCCTACTCCTCCTCCTGCCACATCTCCAACAGCAGAGCCACAGCCAGGAAGGAAGCGTGGAAGGAAGACCAGAAAGTGATGGCCATGGGTTCAGTCTGGTCGGCCAAAAGATGCAGCCTCTTGTGGTACCACAGCCTGGGGACACAGATGTCATCTGCTGCTTTCCGGATCTCTGGGACTTCTGGACCAGACTACACTTCCTTACATATGGACTCCTTAGGCCACCAATTTTGATGTTCAAGAATTGATGTCTGCCCTGGGGGTCCAAGGCTTCGCTAATTTCTCCTGTTTATCCAGCGTTGCCTCCCTCTTTGTTTGGTTCTGATCCCTTAATAAAGGATTTTTGGTTTCAATTCTACTTGCCTATGTGGGTTTTCCTTCAAAAAGGACAGTTTGTTTGTGAGGATTCAGGTACATTTCAAAAATACAATGTGAAATTAACAAGGGACACCAACACCAAACAATCTTCTTGAGATTAAATAATACAAGATATCAATGGTGTTGTGGTAACTTGACACACAAAACACACACAAAAATATTCTGGAGTAAAACTAAAAATAAAATAACACAAAGATCAGCCTTTGAAAAAATACAAACCTAAAATAAAAAATAAATCTGCCTTTAAAAAAAAAAAAAAAAAAAACAACACAAACATATTTTTGTCAGATGTGACAAATCAAAATATATTAAGGGAATTCCGATAAATAATAAAGAAATAAGTTTGTGAGAAGTGTGTGTGAATATGAACAGCAAAACTACTTAATTCTTCTCACATTATAAAGAAGAAGAGAGTGCGCTGTATTAAAACATTTTTTACATTGCACCGTGACGAAAGTGCTGTATCCATTGCGAACGCTAAGTTTACCAGAGCGAGCTGTTCTGTGTCGGAATTTCTTCTGAGCATGCGTGGCACTTTGTGCATCGGAACAGGCCACACACGGTCAGAATTGACGCGATCGGATTTTGTTGTCGGAAAATTTTATAGCCTGCTCTCAAACTTTGTGTGTCCGAAAATCCGATGGAAAATGTCCGATGGAGCCCACACACGGTCGGAATTTCCGACAACACGCTCCGATCGGACATTTTCCATCGGAAAATCCGACCATGTGTACGGGGCATAAGAGCGGCAAGGATGTGGAATTCCCTTCCACAGGCAATGGTCTCAGCGGGGAGCATTGATAGCTTCAAGAAACTATTAGATAAGCACCTGAATGACCGCAACATACAGGGATATATAATGTAATACTGACACATAATCACACACATAGGTTGGACTTGATGGACTTGTGTCTTTTTTCAACCTCACCTACTATGTAACTATGTAAGATACAGAAATCAAGAATTTTCTTAACCAAAAATTCTGCTTCACCTTGCACCTCAACAGGTAGAGGGGGTGGACAAATTTTCATAGAAAAGTGGTTTTCATTAAATGGTTTGAGCAAGAATGCATGAAATATGGGGTGAATCTTCATTATGTCAGAAGGTTTTTAAATTAAAAGTGGCTGGGTTAATTTGAGCTGAAATCTGGAAAGGTCCCACAAACTGTTGGCCCAGCTTTGCAGAAGGAAAGTGTACTTTCACATTTGTGGTTGAAAACCAAACTTTGTCACCCACATGAAAGGTAAGAAGTGATTTGCAATGTCTGTCAGTAGCCTTTTGTAACATTCCTCAGCCTCCTTTAGCCGTTTCCCGACCGCCTCACAGATATACTGTGGCAGAAGGGCACATACAGGCAGATTAACGTACCTGTACGTTGCCCTTTAAGAGGCGGCTGACGGGAGCTTCGTGACCGTGATCACAGATCTCATGGACTCGATGTCCGCGGGCATACCCGCGATCGTCTCACGATGAGGTAGAATGGGGAGATGCTAATGTAAACAAGCATCTCCCAGTTCTGCCTAATGACACTGTCACTGATCACCGCACCCTGTAATCGGGAACAGTGATCAGTGACATGTCACACACAGCCCCTCCCCCCCACAGTTAGAATCACTCCCTAGGACACACTTAACCCCTACAGCACCACCCCTTCACTGCCAGTGACATTTTTACGGTAATCAATGCAATTTTTTAGCATTGATCGCTGTATTAATGCCAATGGTTCCAAAAATGTGTCAAAATTGTCCGATGTGTCCACCATAATGTCGCAGTCATGATAAAAATCGCTGATCGCCGCCATTACTAGTAAAAAAAATTATCAATAAAAATGCCATAAAACCATCCCCTATTTTGTAGACGCTATAACTTTTGCGCAAACCAATCAATAAACCCTTATTGCGATTTTTTTTTACCAAAAATATGGAGAAGAATACGTATCGGCCTAAACTGAGGCAAAGAAATTTTTTTTATATATTTTTTGGGGATATTTATTATAGCAAAGAGTAAAAAAATAATGCATTTTTTTCAAAATTGTCACTATTTTTTTGTTTATAGTGCAAAAAATAAAAACCGCAGAGGTGATCAAATACCACCAAAAGAAAGCTCTATTTGTGGGAAAAAAGGACGTCAATTTTGTTTGGGAGCCACGTTGCACGACCGTGCAATTGTCAGTAAAATGACGCAGTGCCGTATCGCAAAAAGTGCTCTGGTCAGGAAGTAGGTAAATTCTTCTGGGGCTGAAGTGGTTTAAAATCTTGATCTATTTCTTCTGAATCTCCTGCAATGTAGTTAATTTGTTGGTAAGAGCAGGAATTAGAGTTGTGGTGGAGAGATCAGGCATTAAAAGACTCTGAACAGTGGAGCTATGTTATTATTATTATTATTTATACAGGACTTGTATAGCGCCAACAGTTTGCACAGCACTTTACAACAAGAGAGCAGACAGTACAATTACAATACAATTCAATACAGGAGGAATCAGAGGGCCCTGCTCATTAGAGCTTACAATCTAAAAGGGAGGGTCAAGTCATACAAAAGGTAATAACTCTCGGGGATGAGCAATAGAGATAGACAAAATAAAAGTATGGTTGTTAGGTTGGGGCAGGATAGACTTCTAAAAAAAAAGAGTTTCAGAGATTGTCTAAAAGTGGACATACAGTGCATTGAAAAAGTATTCATATCCCTTGACATTTTCCACATTTTGTCATGTGACAACCAAAAACATAAATGTATTTTATTGGGATTTTATGTGATAGATCAACACAAAGTGGCACATAATTGTGAAGTGGAAAGAAAATGTTTTTCTAAGTGTTTTTGGGTATATCAGCTTTGCACATCTAGAGAGTGAAATTTTTGCATATTCTTCTTTGCAAAATAGCTCAAGCTCTGTCAGACTGGATGAAGAGCATCTGTGAACAGCAATTTTTAAGTCTTGCCACAGATTCTCAATTGGATTTAGGTCTGGACTTTTGCTGGGACATTCTAACACATGAATATGTTTTGATCTAAAACATTCCATTGTAGCTCTAGTTGTATGTTTAGGGTCATTGTTCTGCTGGAAGGTGAACCTCCGCCCAAGTCTCAAGTCTTTTGCAGACTCTAACAGGTTTTCTTCTAAGATTGCCCTGTATTTGACTCCATCCATCTTCCCATCAACTCTGACCAGCTTCCCTGTCCCTGCTGCAGAAAAGCACCCCCACAACATGATACTGCCACCACCATGTTTCACACATGGTGTGTTCAGGGTGATGTGCAGTGTTAGTTTTCCGCCACACATAGCGTTTGGCTTTGAGGCCAAAAAGTTTTCTGACCAGAGCACCTTCTTCCACATGTTTGCTGTGTCCTCCACATGGCTTATCACAAACTGCAAGTGGGACCTTCTATGGCTTTCTTTAAACAATGGCTTTCTTCATGCCACTCTTCCAGATTTGTGGTGTGCATGACTAATAGTTGTCCTGTGGACTGATTCTCCCACCTGAGCTGTGGATCTCTGCAGCTCCTCCAGAGTTACCATGGGCCTCTTCGCTGCTTCTCTGATTAATGCTCTCCTTGCCCAGCCTGTTGGTTTTGCTGGGCAGCCATGTCTTGGTAGGTTTGCAGTTGTGCCATAGTCTTTCCATTTTCGGACGATGGATTGAACAGTGCTCGATGAGATGTTCAAAGCTTGGGATAGTTTTTTATAACCTAACCCTGCTCTAAGATTCTCCACATCTCTATCCCTGACCTGCCTGGTGTGTTCCTTGGTGTTGTTGGCTGTTTGTTCACTAAGGTTCTCTAACAAACCTCGGAGGGCTTCACAGAACAGCTGATTTTATACTGAGATGAAATTACACACAGGTGGACTCTATTTACTAATCAGGTGACATCTGAAGCCAATCGGTTCCACTAGATTTTAGTTAGGGATATTAGAGTAAAGGGGGCTGAATACAAGTGCACGCCACACTTTTTACATATTTATTTGTAAACAATGTTGAAAACCATTTATCATTTTCCTTCTACTTCACAATCACGTGCCACTTTGTGTTGGTCTATCACATAAAATCCCAATAAAATACATTTATATTTTTGGTTGTAACATGACAAAATGTGGAAAATTTCAAGGGGTATGAATACTTTTTCAAGACACTATAGTAAGAGATAGTTGGACAGATTGGGGTAGGGAGTTGGGAGAGGCTCAGGAGAAGTCCTGGAGGTGAGCATGGGAGGAGGTCGCAAGTGAGCTAGAGAGCAGTAGTTCTTGCGAGGAATGAAGAGAACGTTTTAGTCGGATTTTTGAGGCTAGGTTAGTGATGTAGCTGGGGGAGTTGTGATTGGCTTTTTAAGTTGTTGTTAGTATTTAGGGATGAGCCGAACACCCCCCTGTTCGGTTCGCACCAGAACATGCGAACAGGAAAAAAGTTCGTTCAAACACGCGAACACCGTTAAAGTCTATGGGACACGAACATGAATAATCAAAAGTGCTAATTTTAAAGGCTTATATGCAAGTTATTGTCATAAAAAGTGTTTGGGGACCTGGGTCCTGCCCCAGGGGACATGGATCAATGCAAAAAAAAGTTATAAAAATGGCCGTTTTTTCAGGAGCAGTGATTTTAATAATGCTTAAAGTCAAACAATAAAAGTGTAATATCCCTTTAAATTTCGTAGCTGGGGGGTGTCTATAGTATGCCTGTAAAGGGGCGCATGTTTCCCGTGTTTAGAACAGTCTGACAGCAAAATGACATTTCGAAGGAAAAAACCCATTTAAAACTACTCGCGGCTATTGCATTGCCGACAATACACATAGAAGTTCATTGATAAAAACGGCATGGGAATTCCCCACGGGGGAACCCCGAACCAAAATTTAAAAAAAAAAATGACGCGGGGGGTCCCCCTAAATTCCATACCAGGCCCTTCAGGTCTGGTATGGATATTAAGGGGAACCCCGGCCAAAATTAAAAAAAAAAAAGACGTGGTATTCCCTCTAAATTCCATACCAGACCCTTCAGGTCTGGTATGGATTTTAAGGGGAACCCCGCGCCAAAAAAAAAAAAAAAAAAAAAAACGGCTTGGGGTCCCCCCAAAAATCCATACCAGACCCTTATCCGAGCACGCAACCTGGCCCCCGGAATTTAAGAACCATCAGATGAGGAGACGCCGTCACACAGCGGGAGCCTCCCTCCATGCCACCATGGGTGCGGAGCGGCCCGGAGAAGAAAATGAAGAAGAGAAGAAGAGAAGAAGGAAGAAGAGAAGAAGATGAAGAAGAAGATGAAGAGAAGAGCGGGAGCCTCCCCCATGCCATGGGTGCGGAGCGGCCCGAGGAGAAGAAGATAGAAGACGCCGCGGAGGAGGTGCTGGACGAGAACGCCGGAGGAAGAACCAGAAGAGCCAGAAGAAGAAGAAGATGAAGGAAGATAGAAGAAAGAAGAAGCATTTAAATAAAGGAATTGTCAAAAACTGTCTCTTGTCATTTTTAACATTTTTGACAGTTTTTTAGTGAAATGGTAGGGGTAAGTACCCTCTTACCATTTCACACAGGGGGGGCTGGGATCTGGGGGTCCCCTTGTTAAAGGGGGCTTCCAGATTCCGATAAGCCCCCCGCCCGCAGACCCCCACAACCACCGGCCAGGGTTGTGGGGATGAGGCCCTTGTCCTCATCAACATGGGGACAAGGTGTTTTGGGGGGCTACCCCAAAGCACCCTCCCAATGTTGAGGGCATGTGGCCTGGTATGGTTCAGGAGGGGGAGGGGCCGCACTCTCGTCCCCCCCTCTTTTCCTGCTGCCTGCCAGGTTGCGTGCTCGGATAAGGGTCTGGTATGGATTTTTGAGGGGACC
Source organism: Aquarana catesbeiana (assembly GCF_042186555.1). Taxonomy (NCBI): domain Eukaryota; kingdom Metazoa; phylum Chordata; class Amphibia; order Anura; family Ranidae; genus Aquarana; species Aquarana catesbeiana. Next base: position 413,361,689 of record NC_133326.1, on the reverse strand, counting down.
CCACGCCTTTTTTTTTTTTTTTTTTTTGGCGCGGGGTTCCCCTTAAAATCCATACCAGACCTGAAGGGCCTGGTATGGAATTTAGGGGGACTCCCATGTCATTTTTTTTTTTAATTTTGGTTCGGGGTTCCCCTGTGGGAAATTCCCATGCCGTTTTTATCAATGAACTTCTATGTGTATTGTCGGCAATGCAATAGCTGCGAGTAGTTTTAAATGGGTTTTTTCCTTCGAAATGTCATTTTGCTGTCAGACTGTTTTAAACACGGGAAACATGCGCCCCTTTACAGGCATACTATAGACACCCCCAGCTACAAAATTTAAAGGGATATTACACTTTTATTGTTTGACTTTAAGCATTATTAAAATCACTGCTCCTGAAAAAACGGACGTTTTTAAAACTTTTTTTTGCATTGATCCATGTCTCCTGGGGCAGGACCCAGGTCCCCAAACACTTTTTATGACAATAACTTGCATATAAGCCTTTAAAATTGGCACTTTTGATTTCTCCCATAGACTTTTAAAGGGTGTTCCGCGGCATTCGAATTTGCCGCGGAACACCCCAAATTGTTCGCTGTTCGGCGAACTTGCGAACAGCCAATGTTCGAGTCGAACATGAGTTTGACTCGAACTCGAAGCTCATCCCTATTAGTAATATGAATTTAAATCATTGGGTGAGCAGAAGTCAGAGGAGGGGTAAAGTGGATGAGTCTGTTAGCAGCATTCATGATGGATTGAAGGCGGGGTAGCCTAATGGAAGGTAAGGTGTTGCAGTAGTCAGCCTCAAATTGGAGTACCAGAGGAACCGTTTCATGGGTAACAGGTCCTGATGATAAAGGTGAACCATCAACCGTCTCCATAACACATACCACCATTACTTCCAAAGATTCCCAGTCTCTCCTTCCTCTTTTCTGTAAGTCTGTGATCAATTTGGATACATAATTGGATGAAAGTCTCAAGATCCTGAGGGGTCTCATATTTTACCTGTTGAGAGAGTCCTTGCTGGAACCGACTCTTTTTCACTGCTGGGTTCTAAGTGGTATCTGGGATCCATTGGAATCCAGCTGTGTCGTCAGCTACAGAGTGTCTATTCTGCTGCAAACTATGCAACTTAGCTTTGGCTGTAGCTCAGCAGTTGGGCTCATAAAAAAACGGATTCATTGCAGTCACAAAAGTCTCAAAATTAGTCAGAGTGGTGCTATCCTGTTCTACCTGAGGGGAGGCCCAAGCCAGGGCTTCCTCAGTCAGGAAGTTGATAAAAAATGATACATTCTTTTTCTCAGAAGTAACTGCAGTGGGTTGCATTTGGAAATACAGTATATGCTACACTGATTATGGAAACCTCTGTAATGGCAGCAGTCTCCATTGAACTTGAATGGTACAGGCATACTTGTGTTAGCATCATCTCAAGAACGTACATCCAGCAATTGTCTCTGCAGACCATATATTTCCTCCTGTTGTCCTTTGACCACACTTTCTAGTTCAGCAAGTTTCTCTTTGTAGGTAACACTAAACTCATGTAGCTCTGCAATCTGCTGCCTGAAATGAGCCACAACATTTTCTATAGTGGTCTCCATGTTTGGACCAGATTATTCTGTCCAGGCTCAGAGACCAATAGTAAAATCAGTAGAGAAACTCCTACTGACCAGCTGGATAAGTACACAAGCAGGTCAGCCTGGTGGATGATGCAGGCTCATCTGAGGTGCGAGGTACTGTATAAGCATTTACCAGTATTCAGGAGAACTCCTAATGGTGGAGATGTGTTTTACTGCGTGTTAGTACCAGGTTCTTTGGATCACCACACCAGGAGATGACCAAGCTGATGTCCGGTATAAGATATATCAGATAGGGATCAAGCAGAAGTAAAGTCAATAAACAAACCAAATGTCAGTAACAAGTTGTTACAGGTTGGGAACAAGCAGAAGTGTAGTTGAGGAACAAGCCAAAGGTCAGTAACAAGTGATAGTGGAGATAAGGACAGCTGCAGGTAAGCAAAAGAGCTTACCTGCCTACCTAACCTAAAAAATATTGGTTGGAGAGAGCACAATAATCTGGCATGGCTTAAACAGAAATACACTGAAAGTAAATGGGAAGAACAAATATGAAAAAGCTGGGAGACATACTGGTTTTAACACAGATCAATTGAACATATACAACATTTGTACAGTACATGCAGGGTGAAGGGAGAGGGGTGGGTTGCAGGGTCACAAAATAAGGATGAAGGTAAGAAGGTGGAGGGGATATGGAGTGACAGAAGAGGATGGGTTGGGGGTGATGGGGGGTAGGGGAAGATACAGGAGGGATGAGAGGAGGTGGTGCAGAGTGATATGAGAAAAGGGACTGCTGTTGAATGAAAAAAATCAGAATGACAAGAAGTGGGGTGCAGTATTGCAGGAGGTGGAGATGGTTAACCGCTTCCCGTCTGGTCACTGTAGGTATACAGCTGGGTGATACAAGTGTCCTTCTGGTATGATATACTGGTACATCCTCCCCATTTAACCGCTCCTACGTGCCCCCGGGTGTGCATGGTGACATTATTTGTGATCATTGTGTCCCTGTGCACCACTGATTGGGGTACAGAGCCAGTAATCACAAATGTAAACAGAAGTCACATGTTGCAGCCATTTAGTCAGTCTCAGTGAATGAGTATGGGGTACATAGTATCCCTACTCATTCACCAAAAAAATGGCCAAAGTTAATAAAAACCCAGAGCCAGTTTTTGACAAGTACTTTATTAAAAAATACAAAAAGAAATGCAAAACAATGTCCCCAAAAGGTAATCCAGTATCAATCATGATGAACACCACCCACCAAAAAAAAAAACATTCGCTCCTAACTGACAGCTTTGATTCCCACCCACCGCTAAATAAACTAAGGGATAGGGTCACCCAGCTTTGTCACCAGGTGACCCCACCCCTTGTGACCTCATTGACCCAGTATGCCCATCAACGACTTCACAAGGCAGCAAGGTAACCCAGTGATATCATTGAGTGAGGCCATTTCAGAGGCCACATGCAAGATTGAAAATGCAGAGAGAGTGCGTGCAAAGTGAAACCCAGAATGTAAACTGTGGAACTCTGGAATGGAGAAATAACTGGTGACAGCAAGTCAGCTGGCGATGCATGTTCCTATTTGAAAGGTAGGGAATAGGGTCCATTTTTTAATAGAAGGAGAGTCTCTGCCAAATTTATCAATGTAAAATGTTGCTAGTCTGCACTCACTGGGGAAAATGGTGAGAAAATGTCAAGCCCTGTGATCAAGTGAATGCGTGATATAAGATGAAAAAGAAATTTAAAAAATATGTATAAAAAACACAAAGGAGTCCTGGTTAAATGGCTTCAGAGTGCACAACCTCACAAATAGTTCCAGACATGCTAAAAAGCAGGGCCTGCAGGACAATAAGTAAATTAGACTTTTCAGAATACTGACATTTTCAGGCATATAGAGCTGTTGTTATGAAGCTGACCTGTTTAAGTATTTACAGTGAGCAGACTATCATGGCACACAGTACTCATAATTCATTTCTGTGTGTATCAATATACTGGTACTTTTTTAAAGTTAGCAGTTGTATTACAGGCATACCCCACTTGTAATTTCCTTGATGTCTTGACTTATTTTTTTAATCTTTTCTCATCACTTTGGAGGATAGATAAAACTTTTTCCCCCTGTCTTTTACTTGGTGAAATAATAGATACTGCCATTGTCTGAACTGTCCAAGAATATTGACTTTTCTTCACCTGAACAAATAGGCATCTATACACGTGAGTGAGTTCTTACGTTTCGTAAGCATAAACCAGGGGTTTTATTTACTTTTTGCCATAGGATGTTTGCATAGGTGTGCGCACAGGGTGTGCCAGCACACCCTAATCGTCCTGTGCACATAAAGCCAGCTATAGATGGGTTGAATCTCGGACAGTTCAACAAGGACTGAGTGAGATTCAATCCATCTATGGGCAGGCTGGTTGTACCGAAGTCAGTCAATCGATAGGTTTTTTTGCATGCAATCACTGCCAGCAGCTATAGCAGTCAGCATTGATCATTGTGTTCTGCTGGCAGGGAAAGGCTCTATTGCTCTGTGTGCCGGCGGGGAGATGGGAAAGATTTCTCTGTGACTGACTCTGTCATAAAAGAAGTGCTTCTGCAGTTTTCTTTCACTATGTCGGGGGGAGATCAATGTGTCGGCACCTTTATATATATATACATATATATATATATATATATATATATATATATATATATATACAGTATATCACAAAAGTTAGTATACCCATCACTTTTTCACTTTTTTGTAAATATTTTATTATATCTTCATGTGACAACACTGAAGAGATTACACTTTGCTACAATGTAAAGTAGTGAGTGTGCAGCTTGTATAACAATGTAAATTTGCTGTCCCCTCAGAATAACTCAACCCACGGCCATTAATGTCTAAACCGCTAGCAACAAAAGTGAGTACACCCCTAAGTGCCAATGTCCTCATTGGGCCCAATTAGCCATTTACCCTCCACAGTGTCATGTGACTCGTTAGTGTTACAAGGTCTCAGGTGTGAATGGGGATCAGGTGTGTTATGTCACCGGGTGGCCCCGCCCTTGTCTATATAACAGCTGTCAAAGCAAAAAGATGGCAGTCGCGGGAAGACACTTTTTTGGTGAAACGGTAGGGGTACAATATACCCCATAACCATTCACATGGGGGGCAGCATCTGGGTGCCCCCTTATTAAAGGGGGCTACAGATTCCAATAAGCCCCCCCGCCTGCAGACCCCCACAACCACCGCGCAAGGGTTGTGGGGATGAGGCCCTTGTCCCCATCAACATGGACTTAGTCCCCCTGAGTCATGATTGGCCAAAGGCACCCTGCCTTTGGCCAATTTTGGCACTCTCAGCAAAGCGCGCTGTGATTGGCCAAAACATGCAGGGGTGGTATGGGGCATTCCGCGGCACTCAAATTTGCCATGAACGCCCCATAATGTTCGGTATTCGCCGAATGGGCAAACACCCGATTCTCGAGTCGGCTCATCCATACTCACTAAATACACAGCCATAGATTGTTCATTTGGCAGAGTGTGTGGAGCTGAGCAATCAGATAACAGTCTATGTGGATAGAGCTGTAATATTAGATACTGAGATAAGGGGTGTGTAAGATAAATAGAAAGCTTTTTTATTTCTGCAAGAAAAGTACACTAATGGTAATATGGTACATAGGGGAGCTGGAATTTAGAATTAAAAAAAAGAAGAAAAGGTGAACTTATCCTTTAATGTGTTAATGTGTGGTTCAGAACTTTAAATAAGTGTAAAACCAAAATTGACAGGCAAGAATGCAGTCAAGATATGGTAATGCTATGGAACAGGGCTTTTAGACAGAGTCATAACGCAATATAAAGTAAGGGCAAGTAACAGGCAACTAATTGCAGAATCCAGTAGACATTCTGGAGTCATAATCCAATAGCAAAAATTTAACATCAAAACAAGAGTACAAAAAAAACAGGAAAAAGACATGTTCAGGCGCTGATCAGGTTTGCTCTTGGCTTAAAAAGAAAAACATCTTTAATATATTTTTAATTGGGTTCCACTGCCATTGAAAAGAAGCTAAACATAATTTGTGCAGCATGGGCAATCTCTGTAACATAGTTAATGCATTTTATATACTGCACAACATGCAGGAAAAAATACAAAGTCACGCTTATACTTCTTAGTCATTCTAATTACTCTATTTTTTTTATATTAGCGTCAATATGGTTGTTCCCTGAAATTAACTCTCCTTTGTGTTCTGTGTGTTGAATATTGTCTAAGTCACAGTAAATTTCCCTGAAAGCTTTTCAAATTTGATTACTCTTATGATGCAAATTATTTTGTCTCAAATAAAAGCTATTTAAGAAGCATTCTGCTGTTATTTGAGAGGAACAGCTAAAAGCTTTTACTCCATTTGCTGCCAAATCTGTGCATTTTAGATTTACTTAATTTCCATTGAATATAAGGACTATTTCTGATAGGGTAAAGGTGCTTTTAGCTTACATTTATTTTGCAGTGAAAGACTGCTGTTGATAAGGTCACATTTGCTAATATCTGTATGTAAATAATGAATAGTATAATTAAAAATATAGATAATTGTTTTATCACAGAAAAAAATCATATTCCTTATACCAATTTATATTTGAAAATACAACCAGCATGTTGCCATTTTTAGTTTCCAAATTGCAAACATTGCCATTAGGGATGAGCCGAACACCCCCCTGTTTGGTTCGCACCATTAAAGTCTATGGGACTCGAACATGAATAATCAAAAGTGCTAATTTTAAAGGCTTATATGCAAGTTATTGTCATAAAAAGTGTTTGGGGACCTGGGTCCTGCCCCAGGGGACATGGATCAATGCAAAAAAAGTTTTAAAAATGGACGTTATTTCGGGAGCAGTGATTTTAATAATGCTTAAAGTGAAACAATAAAAGTGTAATATTCCTTTAAATTCTGTACCTGGGGGGTGTTAATTGTATGCCTGTTAATGGGCGCATTTTTCCCGTGTTTAGAACAGTCTGACAGCAAAATGACATTTCAAAGAAAAAAAGTCATTTAAAACTACTCACGGCTATTAATGAATTGTCGGTACGACAATACACATAAAAGTTAATTGATAAAAACGGCATGGGATTTCCCCACAGGGGAACCCCAAACCAAAATTTAAAAAAAAAATGGCGTGGGGTCCCCCCAAAAATCCATACCAGACCCTTATCCGAGCACGCATCCTGGCAGGCCGCAGGAAAAGAGGGGGGCGAGAGAGCGCCCCCCCTCCTGAACCGCACCAGGCCACATGCCCTCAACATTGGGAGGGTGCTTTGGGGTCCCCCAAAGCACCTTGTCCCCATGTTGATGGGGACAAGGGCCTCATCCCCACAACCCTTGCCTGGTGGTTGTGGGGATCTGTGAGCAGGGGGCTTATCGCAATCTGGAAGCCCCCTTTAACAAGGGGATCCCCAGATCCCAGCCCCGTTACGTAATGGGTGACCTTGCCCCCTCTGACATCATGGGGAATGCCACAGTCCCTGTCAAGTCCCCGTGCGTCAGAGGGGGGCGGGGTCACCGGGTGGCCCCGTCCTCCATTATTTAAGAAGTGTCAGAAGACGGGAAGCGTCACACAGAGGGAGCCTCCCATCATGGATGCGGAGCAGCCTGAGAACAAAGGGAAGAAGATGGAGGAAGATGCCGGATGAGAACACCGGAGCAAGAAGCAGAGGATAGGAGGAAGAACCAGAGGAAGAAGAAGATGGAGGAAGAAACCCGAAGGAAGATAGAAGAAAGAAGATAGAAGAAAGAAGATGGAAAGAAGAAGACTTTAAATAAAAGGAATTGTCAAAAACTGTCTCTTGTCAGTTTTAACATTTTTGACACTTTTTTTGTGAAATGGTAGGGGTACTCTTGTACCCCTTACCATTTCACATGGGGGGGCCGGGATCTGGGGGTCCCCTTGTTAAAAGGGGCTTCCAGATTCCGATAAGCCCCCCGCCCGCAGACCCCCACAACCACCGGGCAAGGGTTGTGGGGATGAGGCTCTTGTCCCCATCAACATGGGGACAAGGTGCTTTGGGGGGGACATATTGCTGTCAGACTGTTCTAAACACAAGAAACATGGGCCCCTTTACAGGCATACTATAGACACCCCCCAAGTACGAAATTTAAAGGAATATTACACTTTTATCGTTTCACTTTAAGCATTATTAAAATCACTGCTCCCGAAAAAACGGACGTTTTTAAAACTTTTTTTGCATTGATCCATGTCCCCTGGAGCAGGACCCAGGTCCCCAAACACTTTTTATGACAATATCATGCATATAAGCCTTTAAAATTAGTACTTTTGATTTCTCCCATAGACTTTTAAAGGGTGTTCCACAGCTTTCAAATTTGCCGCGAACACCCCAAATTGTTCGCTGTTCGAACTCGAAGCTCATACCTAATTGCCATGTACAGTAAATATAATGTCAGTAAAGACTTTGTTAAAATGTACTTCCTGGCCCATCCTCAGGTCAGCACATAACAGGTTAACACCTCCTTTGGAGCCCCACATGGCCACATGTTCCAAGCTGAATAAAAGACAGCCCCTCACCAACTAAGATGTTCTTTTTTTGGTCAGCTCCAGGCCATCTGTTGATTGCAGTTGGTATGTAATTTGTTTGCTGAACCCCCCCGCCAAACCTTCCACTCCATGTTCAGCCTCTCATGGAGTTGAAGACCCTGAATGCTGGAGGTAAATCCTTCTTAAAACTGGGTGCCCTTTGTGCCAGGGCTGCGGGCAAAATTATGCTTAAACAGCATTGATATTGTACAGGTGTGGTATTATAAGAGCTTTGCAATGTAATCATTGCCTCTCCTTTGGGTTTTTTCCTGTCTTTTTATATGAAGCTTGCCGCACTGCTCTCCTGGCTTTATTGTTAGTCTGAGAGCGGCTGTGAATGATGTCACAGGGGGCAGGGAGATGGGCAGCACAGGATGGACTTCGTGTTCCCTCTCTGAAGTTCACACCTCAGTTTATTGGGCCTTATTCTTCACAGGATTAAAGCGGGGTTCCACCCAAATTTTTAACAATATCTGTATGTATTCTCTTCCTTGCCTAGATGCTGACATGCCGTTTAAAAAAATTTAAAGTGCTGTAATTACCTTTTATTTTTCTATTTTTCTTTGCACTTCCTGGTTCTCCTCCCGTGGGAGTAGGCGTGTTTCTAGCCTCTCCCAGACTCCTGGGAGCTAGTCTCAGGCTTCCCAGGATGCCACTGAGCACGTGTGGGAATGAGCGGTGAATGCTGGGAGCACAGCATTCACCACATCCAGGAAATAAATGCTTGTGGGCTTCAAATGCCCACAATGAAGATGGAAACCGCCTGCAATGAATAATATAAGTTATTCTTTCCAATGAAATCTGACACAGGCAGACATATTACACACAATATGTGAGTATGTAATGCTGAGAAGAAAAGTTTGTGAATGAACTAAAAAAAAAAAAAAAAACGATAGATAGGTGGACCCCCGCTTTAACTTAGTGGCTTACGCATTAGACCGTCCTTCTAATGTGCGTATCTCAAATGTATTTCCTGTCTCTTTATCAAAACCTTTGGTCTGCAACTGCTTTACCACCTCTGTGCCTCATCCTCACCCTGTACAGGTTGAGAACCATGAGGAGTATGAAGTACAATCCATTGTTGACTCCTGTAGGTTCCGTGGGCGCATACAGTACCTGGTGCATTGGAAAGGGTAAGGTCCGAAGGAACGCTCTTGGGTCTCATCCTCGGACGTACATGCCCCTGTCTTCCTCCATGATTTCCATAGACATTTTCCCCTCAAGCCTGGTGGTCCTCTGAGGGGGAGGGGTCATTGAGGAGGGGGTACTGTCAGGGCTGGGCTCAGCCCTTCCTTCTCAAAGCTGGCTACTCAGATGTCGGCTACAGTACCTGCTCACGAGAATGTGTTTCCAGCACGATCCCAGCGACAGGGTACTGTACATCTCCCGCTGGCTGCAATAGGAAAAACACATTTTCCTATTGCAGCTAGCGCGAGAGAAACTTCCCCTCCAAGGGCATACCAGGCCCTTAAGTCTGGTATGGATTTTAAGGGGAACCCCCTATGTCAAAAAACGGCGTGGGGGATCCCCTCAAAATCCATACCAGACCCTTATCTGAGCACGCAGCCCAGCCGGTCAGGAAGGGGAATCACTTACTTATAGTTCATCGACAATATAGACAATATATAAGTATCCATAAGGTTAAAAATTGTAGGCTCCCCACCAGCATCCACTCGAGGACCTAATTGAAACCCCCTGGTCTGTATGAAAGAGTTGCCCAAGGGGGATGACCAAAACAGGCGCTGAAGAACGCCGCACCCTGGACCCAGGTGCAGGGCCTATGCCTATGCTGGGGTCCAATATGTAGGAGACCTGCGATCAAAAAGCACAATAGTAAATGGACTCGTTAATGTAACGAAGATATGTCCATTAAAAAAGAAGCAGCACTCTGTCGGAGATGACCTACCTATATGTAAAGGTGCAGATTATATACCGGTGGGTAATCTGGTAAGTATGAACACTGGCAGGTGATCGATCTCAAAACCAGGACTGCTGCAATATTGGGATGGCCAAGGCAAATATGGACATAAAGCATAGGGAAAGAAAGAGGCAAAAGAGCCCCAAGTTACTAACAGACATTCAAGATGAACAAAATCAAGGATACAAAGCGTCAGATGTAGAGAATTCACTTACTTTAACACTTGTCTAAAGGCATCCCAACCAGATCGTCCTTACCCTAGCCTGCTCAAATGCTAAATGAGCTGGGCTAAATATAGCTCAGCTAATACAACCATCAGCTGACTCACACTTGGAATCAGCTGGATGGAGGTGTGCCTCGATCGAGTCCTCCCAATGGGCCCCCTGAGATATTATTTTCTGTAGAAATACGGGTTTGATAATGGACAACTATACTGGTAGTAATTGGGACAATCTCATATCTGGATATCTTGATGAATATGGATAAAATGAGCATATTGACTCTGAGGTCAATAGTCTGTTTTTGAAACTTACCAGAACCCTTGAGAAGAAATCATCCATGTTTTGGCAGATTAAGTCCTTTAAGGACTATATTAAGGATAATATGAATCCCTTGGAACTCAGGGTCCAGATCTTTCCCAATCTGGAGGGTCTGGATTCTGATTTCAAGAACGCATGGGAAAAAATACTACGTACATGCTCCAAAGACATGATTCAAAATCTCATTACGCAATATGAAGAACGTTCAGGTGTTCTGGATGGGGATAAAGAAAATATATGTTTACGACTCCAACCATTCCAAATACATAAAATGTTTGCGGACAGAGGATCTAAACTTAAGAAACATCTAGAGGATTACAACAAGGACATCCTTACTAAAAAAGAGGGCAAATATAGCAGGGATTGATTTGCTTGAGGATGACTGCGCCTATAAATGGAATCAACAACAATTAAAAAAAATAATAAATTTAGGAATCGTAAGGATCATTATTCTGCAATTTCTAAGTCATCCTCGAGTTTATCATCTGTTTCCTCACAGGTCTCCTTGAAGAACAAAAAAGCACCTCGTCACAATCGAGGTGACAACCACTCACAAGAACCTAAAGTCCATAATGAAAGTGCACCTGGGTGCTCGTCTGGAATACCCTTGGGTCCAGGTAGGACACCGATTGTGACGATGGGCTCTACTGTTCCCCCTTCTTTGCCCTCTCATGGAGGTAATGGTAATTCACCCCCTGTTACCAGATCCAAAACCACACAAGGGGTGGATAGACATGGTATTGTCCCTTTAGTGGAGACGCTTTTAAACAAACCTACCAACAGGGTGTAGTGGAGGACAATGAAGAACATTTTGTTGGGACAACTGATGGACCCAACACATCCTTCAACATTGTTAACCTCTCCTCTTATACATTGACTGACAGTGAAGCCCGGATACTCCAGAAAGGTCTTGGGTTTTGCCCAAATTAAAATATGGATAAGTTTGAAATAGTGAAAGATTTAGAACTTTTTGCATGCAAACTTATATTGAAAAACATGTATCAGAAACCCCAGGGATCTATTGACTTAACACCTAAAGAAAATCAAGCTATTGACCAGTTGGTGTCACTCTTGGAAGAGAGCGACACCACTGATCTAATCGATCGTATCAATCTACCTATGGTGCTTTCATTCCCCATGGACACCAATGGTAGGTCGGCACATGAGTCCAGTAAAGGGTCAAAACTAAAGAAAAAATCTATACAGTTTTCACCCCCTAACTTCAATCCCAATATTTCAACGTTCTTGAAGTTGGTTAACATGGAAATCGATAAACTTTCCATCCAATCTCCAAGGGTAACCAATGTCAATACGGCAGACCAACAGGCTTTGAAGAAGCTAAGTGACAACAAATCTATAACTATCAAGCCATCTGACAAAGGGGGCAATATTGTCCTCATGGACAATGCCCAATATACCCCCATGTGCCTCAAAATCTTAATGAACAAAAACTGGTATAAGAAGATCACCAGAGATGTTGTGGACAGACTCAACCAGGAGTATTACTCGCTGGTTGACTCAGCCTACAACAACAATGTCATCAGTAAGACTACATGGGAATACATCAGAGTAAAATTTCCGGTTGTACCAACTTTTTACTCCCTACCCAAAATCCACAAGGACAGTTGCAATCCGCCAGGTAGACCCATTGTATCGGGAAAGGGATCCATCAGTGAAAACGTGAGCCGTTTGATTGATGAATATCTAAAACCTCATGTCATAAGTTTACGTTCTTTCGTAAAAGACACAATTCACTTCCTAAAGATTATTGAAAATCTTGTGGTGCCCGATAACGCTTACCTAGTCACCATTGATGTAGAAGCCCTCTGCAGCTCAATCCCTTACTCTAGGGCAGGAGTGTCCAAACTACGGCCCTCCAGCTGTTGCGGAACTACACTTCCCATGAGGCATTGTAAAACTCTGACATTCACAGACATGGCTAGGCATGATGGGAGTTGTAGTTTCTTAACAACTGGAGGGCCAAAGTTTGGACACCCCTGCTCTAGGGGATTGGCAGCTGTCAAACACGCCATTTATCAGAGAGGGGATGGTGACTGGGCATACAATGAATTTATCCTGCATTTACTTCAATATATCTTGTACCCCAACATTTTCACTTTTGATGGCTCCCACTTCCTCCATGTACAGGGAGTAGCGATGGGGACCTGCTGTGCCCCATCCTACGCGAACCTGTACCTGGGGGAGTGGGAGAATACATTTCCATGGACCATTTTCTGATATGGTTCCGGTATATCGATGACATTTTCACAATTTGGGATGACCCTCTAAAACTTTTACATCAATGTCTCGACAGCATGAACAAAAATCGATTCAACCTCACCTTCACGATGTCATCTAGTTGTAGTGAGATCCCCTTTCTGGATGTCATGGTCTCAAGAAGTGAGGATGGTACACTCAGCAGTGGCCTCTTGTGGATCCACAAGCCAGGAAATCCAGGCAGACCCATTATAACAGGTATGAATACACTTACCGAACATATCTCAGGCCTTGTAGAAAACATGTTAAAACCTTTAGTCATGAACACTGCAAGTTTCCTGCAAGACACCACTGATTTTCTGAACAAGCTTAACAATATACAACAATTACCACTTAATACACTTCTAGTCACTATGGATGTAGAATCTCTGTACAGTAACATCCCTCACAAGGATGGGTTGGCGGCATGTCACAGATTCTTATCATCCTCACCAGACCACAAATACACTGCTGAGGATGTGACACGGCTCATTGAATTCATTCTTACACACAACTACTTCACTTTCAATAATGACATCTATCTCCAGTGTATGGGTACTGCTATGGGAAGCAAAATGGCACCCCAATATGCAAATTTATTTATGGCTGACCTGGAGGACAAATTTCTGAACAGCATACAACAAAAGCCATACAGATATTATCGCTATATTGATGATATATTCATGATATGGGCTGAAGGTGAAGAAAATCTAAACCAATTCTTCTCATTGATCAACACTTTTCACCCATCTATCAAACTAAAAATGGACTATTCGAACACACATGTCAACTTCCTGGACACTACAGTATACATCAGGGATGACAAGCTACACACGTCGATATACAGAAAACCGACTGACCGATGCAGCTATCTTCATAGTTCCAGTTTTCACCCCCAACACACCAAACGGGCCATCATACACAGCCAGGCCATCAGATACCACTGAATTTGTTCAGACCCAGAAGACAGCGATAAACATCTCAGAACACTGGCAGACTCCTTCCATATGAAAGGTTACAAAGACAAAACCATCAACAACAGCATAAACACAGCCTTGAAAACCCGAAGAGAAAATCTCCTCCAATACACAGAGAAAAAAACAAATAACCGAGTACCTCTAGTCACCACATACAACCCAGCACTTGAAGGGATCAAAAAGATAATCAAAGATTTACAACCCATTATAACAGAGGATGAAACTCTGAAAGGAATATTCCAACAACCCCCATTATTGGCTTTCAGACAACCACCCGACCTCAGACACAAACTAATCAGCAGGAAACTTCACTCTGATTATGAAGTCACAAATAATGGTAGCAAACCCTGCAATAAAAAACGCTGCAAACTATGCAACCAGATAAATCTATCCAAAAGTGTTACACACACAAATGGGACCTTCAAAATCATGGGATCTTACAGCTGTACCTCAAGTAATGTTGTGTACCTCATCCAATGCAAAAGGTGCAGCAAAGGATCTTATGTTGGTGAAACAGGACAGAAGTTGCAAGCGAGGATGAATTTGCACAGACATACCATCAAAGAACATAAAGAAGACAGTTTATGCACACCTGTGGGACATCATTTCTCACAATCGGACCACACTATAGAAGACCTCAATGTCTTAGTTCTTAAAGGGAATTTCAGAACTATCCAGGAAAGGAAAACGTTTGAACTAAGAATGATACTTCTTTTTGACACGAAGAATAATGGCCTGAATTTAGATATTGGTTTCCTTACACATTATGCTAAAGTTTTACGACCGCTCTGTGACTAGTACCCCCCCCCCTGCATTCCCCCCTAGCTCTCCCTCTGTCTTATCTCACTAACTCTGCTGCTATCTTTATTACCATTGATTTGTATGTGTTTGGTTTTCTCTTTTTTTTTTGTTTTTTTCTTCTTCTTTAACATTCTGCTTAAAAAATTGTGAATCAGTACTGCTTGGACCTTGAAGAAGGGGACATACCCCGAAAGCTTGTCCTGAAAAATTGTATGTTAGTGCAAATAAAAAAAGTATCACGACAGTACACAAATTTTCTCTGTCACAATTGCACTAATACGGCTACAATCAAATCTTCTCTGTTCAGGTAGATATGTTGCACTGTATCCAATTATATTAATTATTCTGTAACATACAGTTTTTGAGTGTTTTCCATCATTACCTGTTCCTTAGATTTGGCCATTGTCTCCATGGCAGTTTCATGGGTGGCTCTTCTGCCTATCATCCACTCATTTTAATATTTTTCACACTAGCAGCATGATTGCCACTACGGGTTTAGTTCTTATACATAGATTGGGCTAGGGGGTTGACATAGGCAGTTCCCCTTTTTCCCCTTTTAGCCTTTAATACTATTTGGTAAATGTACTTAGTTCCATACCCTTGTCATACATCTTTCCACTTTCATTTTTAACTGTGACCCCGTGTGTGCGATCAGCTCATATGTTGATAGTCCATACAAGGCGCTGTGCTCTATGTGTATGCCCAGCACGGCTAAGAGGTTCTCCTTTGAGGAAACTGCAGGAGGGGTGCCTATTTTCCATCCTGACATCCTGACATCCCTCCCTCCCAGCCCTGGGTCAGCCGTTCTGACTGTCCCCAGGGCTTGCTAGCCGTGCTGGTGGGAGTCGATGGCGGCGCGTCACTCCTCGGTGCAGCTGCATGACATGTGTCCGCGATTGTGTTCCAATGTGGTTGGCGGGCATGCGCGGAGCATCTCTGATGCCAGCGCGGTGGATAGGCGGGCCGTAGCTGACTCTCAGGGGGCCCATTGGGAGGACTCGATCGAGGCACACCTCCATCCAGCTGATTCCAAGTGTGAATCAGCTGATGGTTGTATTATAGCTGGGCTATATTTAGCCCAGCTCATTTAGCATTTGAGCAGGCTAGGGTAAGGACGATCTGGTTGGGATACCTCTAGACACGTGTTAAAGTAAATGGATTCTCTACATCTGATGCTTTGTATCCTTGATTTTGTTCATCTTGAATGTCTGTTCGTAACTTGGGGCTCTTTTGCCTCTTTCTTTCCCTATGCTTTATGTCCATATTTGCCTTGGCCATCCCAATATTGCAGCAGTCCTGGTTTTGAGATCGATCACCTGCCAGTGTTCATACTTACCAGATTACCCACCGGTATATAATCTGCACCTTTACGCATAGGTAGGTCATCTCTGACACAGTGCTGCTTCTTTTTTTAATGGACATATTTTCGTTCCATTAACGAGTCCATTTACTATTGTAAAGGAAAAAAAAAGAGAGAGAAAAAAAATGTAGCGCATACTAAACATATTGCAAAATTCTGTTATGACAACAAAATAAGTCCATGTGAATAAGTCCTTGGAACCTAATAAAATATAATCAAGATGAAAACCACCAAAACCATATATAAACATGTAGCGCTGACAACTTTTGTTTTTAGCCATATGTGTGTTATACAGGACATAAGTTGTTATAGTGCCATCTTGTGGACAATTGAAAAGGTACAACACTTTTATGTTTCATGCTTAAGAGAAGTGACATAGAAGTGATTGATTGTTTACTTCTGAACATTAACTATGACCTACCCACAATGCTCCTGGACAAGAGTAGAACTGAACTGCATTGTGGGAGGATATAAAAGGGCTGGGAGCAGCCATCTTAAGTCTCTTATTCCTGGGACGCGTGGGCTGCCTGCAGAGCTCTGTGGGTGTGTGTGTCCCACAGGGTTGCGGCCTACTTTGTGAGGGAGCGGAGCAGCAGCAGGGATCCTGTCACCGTATCACAGTGTGCTGAAGGAGCAGAAGTGATTGTTCCTGAGACCCGTGGAGGAGGTAACCGAGGACTCCTGGTCGTTACTGAACGGAGCAGTGTGACGGCATGGCGGTGGTTCCGTACGGACTGAGAACTGTTGAAACAGAGGCATCCATCTGCCTGGATCCTGGGTGGTGAGAGGGTTAACGCCCAGAAGTTTTTTTAAATACTACACACACTTAGAACTGTTACAGAGTGTCGCTGGGACTGATAGTCCCACGGAACAAGTTCAGTTGGAGAACATTACATCTGCATAGACTTCAGTATTCAAGAATTGATATTAGATGTTTATCTCCTTCGTATAAGAACACTTAACCAGTCTTCTGGATTATAACTGCTTTAGTGCATTACCTTACACTGCGCAACACCCAAGAGGAACCCCTTTTGTGGATTACAATTACAAATTCATAAGCTAGCGAAGACTGAAGACGTCAAGACTATCTCTTTTACTGCAGGGCCCTGCACTTAGTTACAGAGGATAGTGACTTTACAGTTTAGAGCCGTGGGAACTCCCTGGTATAAATATAGATATATACATATACTTAAGTATATTTGTGTATGTTACTCAGACTGTTATAACTGTTTACTATACTGTGGCACTACGTTGGTGTGATAGTGTAGTTATTCTAATAACCTTTTATATAAATATACTATTTACTCAAAGAAAGAAGTTATTTTTGGTTATTACTGAAGTTTGTGTGCAGTGTTGTTATTTCTCCTGCAGGTGGAGCTACAGACACCCAGGTAGAGGTAAATATAAACATAAGTGTATATTGTGGGTTAAAGGCAATACTCATATCATTAAAACACTGCGCTACAGTTGTGTCAAAGGGATTGAACAATTTAAGAGGGGTAAAGAGACAAGAGGACAGGCCCACTTTAAACCAGCAGCTCCACCGAGAGTTATTGCTACAAACACAATTAACAAAGTGATGGAGTGTCCACTGTGAATAAATACAAGCATGATCACTCAGGGATGGTGGGTATCCAAAGGCTGGTAAGGGTAAAGTGGATTGATGGGTAAGAACACCGTCACAAAGGTCTGCATCAATAGATGAATGATAAATGCATACTCTTACCGGATCCGGTGGACTCCCTTGTCAGCGACATGGAGTCTTAAAGGCAATGTGCCCAGCAGGGCAGATGGAGGAATATCCAGGCAGTTGGAAGCTTCCGAAGTGGATTCCACAGGACCTCCAAGGATACTCAAAGTAGATCGCCACCACAGGAGAAGTTCAAAGCAGAGAGTATAGGTGAGCCGGAAGTACCAGGAGCTTTCAGTGCTATGTGAGTACAGACTACATACAGATTACTAGGGAATGTTCCTTTTGTATCCATATCTGTGTTCAAGTGTATTATGTTTTTGCTTTTTCTTTGTAAATAAAATTATATTTTTTTATATGTTACTATCATTGTGTTAGTGCCTTTAAAATCCCACTTTAGGGGAACCCCCTTTCCTCCCTTTATAGCAACCAAAAAGTGTCCCTTTATGTGAAAAGTGGTTTTAGACCAGGTAAAAAACAGCGATAGTAAATTAGAAAACCTGCAGAATTGAGTGATAGTGAATCGTGGGGAAATGTATTTTATTATTATATTATTATTTTTTATAATTATTTATATTTATTTATTATATTATAATTTATGATTTTGTGTTTCAAACTTCATCATACCTGGGATATCTACTAGACTCTTAGTGGACAGATTTAAGTGTGTTATTGCTAAGAATTACAGGCCTACAGTATAAAACACCAAATTTCTATGCAAAATAATTGTACCACTTTGAGACGCAAAAATCTGACATATTCATACCGCCAGGGAGGCCACAGACTTGCTTGGCTAACATTCCTTCTGGCTCCAAATCCTGCTTGCTGTTCTACTATGCTCCTCTCTGCTCAGTCTGAGGCTGTGGAACTCTGTGTAAGTGGAACTGGTATAAGTGGTGAGTTAAAAACCAGAGGGAGAGTGAACAAGTCTTGCTTTTTGTTTGCTGGGTTGCATTTTTGGGGCTTTTCCTTTAGTTTTTCAATCACCTTTTTCTGTCACTTTTTAAATAGCTTTTTTTTTTTTTCTCTGGTTCCTTCAGGCTATCAATTAAGAGGGGTGGTTAATTGCTCACAGGTGCCTATATAACTGTGTGTAGGATTCATTCTGAGTGTGCTCAGTCTGAGGCTGTGGAACTCTGTGTAAGTGGAACTGGTATAAGTGGTGAGTTAAAAACCAGAGGGAGAGTGAACAAGTCTTGCTTTTTGTTTGCTGGGTTGCATTTTTGGGGCTTTTCCTTTAGTTTTTCAATCACCTTTTTCTGTCACTTTTTAAATAGCTTTTTTTTTTCTCTGGTTCCTTCAGGCTATCAATTAAGGGGGGTGGTTAATTGCTCACAGGTGCCTATATAACTGTGTGTAGGACTCATTCTGAGCGTGCTCAGTCTGAGGCTGTGGAACTCTGTGTAAGTGGAACTGGTATAAGTGGTGAGTTAAAAACCAGAGGGAGAGTGAACAAGTCTTGCTTTTTGTTTGCTGGGTTGCATTTTTGGGGCTTTTCCTTTAGTTTTTCAATCACCCTTTTCTGTCACTTTTTAAATAGCTTTTTTTTTTCTCTGGTTCCTTCAGGCTATCAATTAAGGGGGTTGGTTAATTGCTCACAGGTGCCTATATAACTGTGTGTAGGACTCATTCTGAGCATGCTCAGTCTGAGGCTGTGGAACTCTGTGTAAGTGGAACTGGTATAAGTGGTGAGTTAAAAACCAGAGGGAGAGTGAACAAGTCTTGCTTTTTGTTTGCTGGGTTGCATTTTTGGGGCTTTTCCTTTAGTTTTTCAATCACCTTTTTCTGTCACTTTTTAAATAGCTTTTTTTTTTCTCCGGTGCCTTCAGGCTATCAATTAAGGGGGGTGGTTAATTTCTCACAGGTGCCTATATAACTGTGTGTAGGATTCATTCTGAGTGTGCTCAGTCTGAGGCTGTGGAACTCTGTGTAAGTGGAACTGGTATAAGTGGTGACTTAAAAACCAGAGGGAGAGTGAACAAGTCTTGCTTTTTGTTTGCTGGGTTGCATTTTTGGGGCTTTTCCTTTCGTTTTTCAATCACCTTTTTCTGTCACTTTTTAAATAGCTTTTTTTTTTTCTCTGGTTCCTTCAGGCTATCAATTAAGGGGGGTGGTTAATTGCTCACAGGTGCCTATATAACTGTGTGTAGGACTCATTCTGAGCGTGCTCAGTCTGAGGCTGTGGAACTCTGTGTAAGTGGAACTGGTATAAGTGGTGAGTTAAAAACCAGAGGGAGAGTGAACAAGTCTTGCTTTTTGTTTGCTGGGTTGCATTTTTGGGGCTTTTCCTTTAGTTTTTCAATCACCTTTTTCTGTCACTTTTTAAATAGCTTTTTTTTTTTCTCTGGTTCCTTCAGGCTATCAATTAAGGGGGGTGGTTAATTGCTCACAGGTGCCTATATAACTGTGTGTAGGACTCATTCTGAGCATGCTCAGTCTGAGGCTGTGGAACTCTGTGTAAGTGGAACTGGTATAAGTGGTGAGTTAAAAACCAGAGGGAGAGTGAACAAGTCTTGCTTTTTGTTTGCTGGGTTGCATTTTTGGGGCTTTTCCTTTAGTTTTTCAATCACCTTTTTCTGTCACTTTTTAAATAGCTTTTTTTTTTTTCTCTGGTTCCTTCAGGCTATCAATTAAGGAGGGTGGTTAATTGCTCACAGGTGCCTATATAACTGTGTGTAGGACTCATTCTGAGCATGCTCAGTCTGAGGCTGTGGAACTCTGTGTAAGTGGAACTGGTATAAGTGGTGAGTTAAAAACCAGAGGGAGAGTGAACAAGTCTTGCTTTTTGTTTGCTGGGTTGCATTTTTGGGGCTTTTCCTTTAGTTTTTCAATCACCTTTTTCTGTCACTTTTTAAATAGCTTTTTTTTTTTCTCTGGTTCCTTCAGGCTATCAATTAAGGGGGGTGGTTAATTGCTCACAGGTGCCTATATAACTGTGTGTAGGACTCATTCTGAGCATGCTCAGTCTGAGGCTGTGGAACTCTGTGTAAGTGGAACTGGTATAAGTGGTGAGTTAAAAACCAGAGGGAGAGTGAACAAGTCTGGCTTTTTGTTTGCTGGGTTGCATTTTTGGGGCTTTTCCTTTAGTTTTTCAATCACCTTTTTCTGTCACTTTTTAAATAGCTTTTTTTTTTTCTCTGGTGCCTTCAGGCTATCAATTAAGGGGGGTGGTTATTTGCTCACAGGTGCCTATATAACTGTGTGTAGGACTCATTCTGAGCGTGCTCAGTCTGAGGCTGTGTAACTCTGTGTAAGTGGAACTGGTATAAGTGGTGAGTTAAAAACCAGAGGGAGAGTGAACAAGTCTGGCTTTTTGTTTGCTGGGTTGCATTTTTGGGGCTTTTCCTTTAGTTTTTCAATCACCTTTTTCTGTCACTTTTTAAATAGCTTTTTTTTTTTTTCTCTGGTTCCTTCAGGCTATCAATTAAGGGGGGTGGTTAATTTCTCACAGGTGCCTATATAACTGTGTGTAGGATTCATTCTGAGTGTGCTCAGTCTGAGGCTGTGGAACTCTGTGTAAGTGGAACTGGTATAAGTGGTGAGTTAAAAACCAGAGGGAGAGTGAACAAGTCTTGCTTTTTGTTTGCTGGGTTGCATTTTTGGGGCTTTTCCTTTAGTTTTTCAATCACCTTTTTCTGTCACTTTTTAAATAGCTTTTTTTTTCTCTGGTTCCTTCAGGCTATCAATTAAGGGGGGTGGTTAATTGCTCACAGGTGCCTATATAACTGTGTGTAGGACTCATTCTGAGCATGCTCAGTCTGAGGCTGTGGAACTCTGTGTAAGTGGAACTGGTATAAGTGGTGAGTTAAAAACCAGAGGGAGAGTGAACAAGTCTTGCTTTTTGTTTGCTGGGTTGCATTTTTGGGGCTTTTCCTTTAGTTTTTCAATCACCTTTTTCTGTCACTTTTTAAATAGCTTTTTTTTTTTTCTCTGGTTCCTTCAGGCTATCAATTAAGGGGGGTGGTTAATTGCTCACAGGTGCCTATATAACTGTGTGTAGGACTCATTCTGAGCGTGCTCAGTCTGAGGCTGTGGAACTCTGTGTAAGTGGAACTGGTATAAGTGGTGAGTTAAAAACCAGAGGGAGAGTGAACAAGTCTTGCTTTTTGTTTGCTGGGTTGCATTTTTGGGGCTTTTCCTTTAGTTTTTCAATCACCTTTTTCTGTCACTTTTTAAATAGCTTTTTTTTTTCTCTGGTGCCTTCAGGCTATCAATTAAGGGGGGTGGTTATTTGCTCACAGGTGCCTATATAACTGTGTGTAGGACTCATTCTGAGCGTGCTCAGTCTGAGGCTGTGTAACTCTGTGTAAGTGGAACTGGTATAAGTGGTGAGTTAAAAACCAGAGGGAGAGTGAACAAGTCTTGCTTTTTGTTTGCTGGGTTGCATTTTTGGGGCTTTTCCTTTAGTTTTTCAATCACCTTTTTCTGTCACTTTTTAAATAGCTTTTTTTTTCTCTGGTTCCTTCAGGCTATCAATTAAGGGGGGTGGTTAATTGCTCACAGGTGCCTATATAACTGTGTGTAGGACTCATTCTGAGCATGCTCATTCTGAGGCTGTGGAACTCTGTGTAAGTGGAACTGGTATAAGTGGTGAGTTAAAAACCAGAGGGAGAGTGAACAAGTCTTGCTTTTTGTTTGCTGGGTTGCATTTTTGGGGCTTTTCCTTTAGTTTTTCAATCACCTTTTTCTGTCACTTTTTAAATAGCTTTTTTTTTTTTCTCTGGTTCCTTCAGGCTATCAATTAAGGGGGGTGGTTAATTGCTCACAGGTGCCTATATAACTGTGTGTAGGACTCATTCTGAGCGTGCTCAGTCTGAGGCTGTGGAACTCTGTGTAAGTGGAACTGGTATAAGTGGTGAGTTAAAAACCAGAGGGAGAGTGAACAAGTCTTGCTTTTTGTTTGCTGGGTTGCATTTTTGGGGCTTTTCCTTTAGTTTTTCAATCATCTTTTTCTGTCACTTTTTAAATAGCTTTTTTTTTTTCTCTGGTGCCTTCAGGCTATCAATTATGGGGGGTGGTTATTTGCTCACAGGTGCCTATATAACTGTGTGTAGGACTCATTCTGAGCGTGCTCAGTCTGAGGCTGTGTAACTCTGTGTAAGTGGAACTGGTATAAGTGGTGAGTTAAAAACCAGAGGGAGAGTGAACAAGTCTTGCTTTTTGTTTGCTGGGTTGCATTTTTGGGGCTTTTCCTTTAGTTTTTCAATCACCTTTTTCTGTCACTTTTTAAATAGCTTTTTTTTTTTTTTTCTCTGGTTCCTTCAGGCTATCAATTAAGGGGGGCGGTTAATTGCTCACAGTTGTCTATATAACTGTGTGTAGGACTCATTCTGAGCGTGCTCAGTCTGAGGCTGTGGAACTCTGTGTAAGTGGAACTGGTATAAGTGGTGAGTTAAAAACCAGAGGGAGAGTGAACAAGTCTTGATTTTTGTTTACTGGGTTGCATTTTTGGGGCTTTTCCTTTAGTTTTTCAATCACCTTTTTCTGTCACTTTTTAAATAGCTTTTTTTTTTTTTTTTCTCTGGTTCCTTCAGGCTATCAATTAAGGGGGGTGGTTAATTGCTCACAGGTGCCTATATAACTGTGTGTAGGACTCATTCTGAGCATGCTCAGTCTGAGGCTGTGGAACTCTGTGTAAGTGGAACTGGTATAAGTGGTGAGTTAAAAACCAGAGTTTAAAACAGGAGGTTATAACAGGGGTCATAGTACCTGTGTAGTGTGAGTACCTGAGTGTTTTCTTAGTAGTGTGTGTGGATCGTTAGTATTTCTGTATTGTGTACTTGAGTATTGCGAGTGCACTTAGGTCTGCCACTGTTCTGCGATTGCACATAGGTCTGTGAGTACCTGGGTATTGTCTTGTTGTGTACCTGTGTATTGTCTTGAGTATTAGTGCCAGGAAACTAGCTGTTAGGTAATTTGGACAGGGTAAAATCTGCAAATCCTCACTAAATTTAATAGGTACGATGCCAGGCGGGTGTGGAGAGGCGAATCTTTGTACATCTTGCTGCATGTATGCGTTCCTTGATCATCCGATCGAGGGCGAATACTGCTGTGCAAAATGTAAGCACATTGTTTCCCTGGAAGCCCAGGTTCTGAATCTGGGGAAGCAACTGTCAGCACTGAGAAGTCCCTCCATACTAAAGGAGAGCCAAGAACATACACAGCAGGTGGCGGCAGGGGCCAGCACAGAGGCGGGTGGAGACAAAGAGGTGCAGGCACTAGCAAAGAGTAGATGGGTGACAGTCAGGAGGGGTAGAGGGGGAAGTGCCAGGGAGGCTGATCCAGGACTGGAGCATCCCAATAAGTACGCTTCATTGAGTGACATTGGTGAAACCAGTCAGGGACCAGCATTGCTGGAGCTGAGGGACTCTCCTAGCTGCCAGGGGAAGAACTCCTCCAGTGAGAGTGGGGGGGCAGCAAAGGGAAAGGAAAGACAGATTCTGGTGGTAGGGGACTCAATTCTTAGAAGGACAGAGAGGGCAATCTGTAACCAAGACCTGAAGCACCGAACAGTATGTTGTCTACCGGGCGCTCGGGTTCGGCACATCACGGATCTTGTGGACAGATTACTGGGAGGGGGCTGGGGCACCAATGACAAAGTCAGAGGCAGATGGAGTATCCTAAAGAACAATTTTAGGGACTTAGGAGCTAAATTGAGGAAAAGGACCTCCAAGGTAGTATTCTCAGGAATACTACCGGTACATCGAGCCACACCAGAAAGGCAGAGGGAGATTAGGGAAGTAAACAAGTGGCTGAAGAGCTGGTGTAGCAAGGAGGGGTTTGGGTTCCTGGAGGACTGGGCCGACTTCTCAGTCGGTAACAGGTACTATAGAAGGGACGGACTGCACCTAAATGAGGAGGGTGCAGATCTGCTAGGAATGAAGATGGCCAAAAAGTTAGAGGGGTTTTTAAACTAGGCGATGGGGGGAGGGTCCAGAGACAGAGATAGCCAGCGCGGAAGATATTCCAGAGGGTAGTATTGGGGGCATTAGTGGTAGGTTAACCAAAGCACAAAAACACAAGGTGAGTATAGTAGCAAGTCCTAGTTGCAATCTCGAAACACCCAATACGAGGATAATATGCGACCGGTCTAAACTATGTGGCATGTTCACCGATGTCAGGAGCTATGGCGGACAAAATGGGTGAACTAGAGATACTGTTGTACATGGAGGATTTGGATTTTGTGGGAATTTCAGAGACCTGGTTCAACAGCTCTCATGATTGGCTGGCAAACATTCAAGGGTATACCCTATACCGCAAGGATAGAGAGGGTAAAAAAGGGGGAGGGGTATGCCTATATATCAAGAATAATCTACAAGCGAATGTGAGAGATGACATCACTGAGGGAGCTAGAGAGGAGGTGGAATCCCTATGGGTAGAGCTCCAAAGGGATGAAGCTAAGGGGAAAATAATACTGGGAGTATGCTATAGGCCCCCTAACCTGAGGGAGGAAGTGGAGACGGATCTCCTATCACAAATTGGATTAGCAGCAAGGATGGGAAGTGTTATCATAATGGAGGATTTTAATTATCCAGACATAGACTGGGCGGAGGGAACCGCGCATTCATTTAAGGCTCGCCAGTTCCTTAATGTCTTGCAGGACAATTTTATGGGTCAGATGGTAGACGCACCAACTAGAAAGAAAACATTACTGGATCTGCTGATTACCAACAATACAGACCTGATCACGGATGTGGAAATACGGGGCAATTTAGGTAACAGCGATCACAGGTCAATTAGTTTCAGTATAAATCACACAAATAGGAAACATAAAGGGAACACAAAGACACTGAATTTCAAAAGAGCCAACCTCCCTAAACTACAAACCTTGCTAAAAGGCATACATTGGGATAAAATATTAGGAACAAAGAATACGGAGGAGAGATGGGTTTGCTTTAAGAGCATATTAAATAAGGGCATTAGCCAATGTATCCCATTGGGTAATACATTTAAAAGAGTGAACAAAAATCCTGGATAGCTTAACTCCAATGTAAAAATGCATATAAAAGCAAAGAAGGCCTTCAAAAAATACAGGGTTGAGGGATCATCCTCAGCATTCAGACTTTATAAAGAATGCAACAAGAAATGTAAGGGTGCAATTAAGACGGCTAAGACAGAACATAAAATACACATAGAGCGGAGGAGAGCAAAAAAAATCCCAAGAAATTCTTTAAGTATGTAAACAGTAAAAAAGGGAGGACAGACCATATTGGCCCCATAAAGAATGAGGAAGGACATCTGGTTACAAAGAACGGGGAGATGGCAAAGGTATTGAATTTATTCTTCTCCTCAGTCTTCACGAGTGAATCGGGGGTCTTCAGTAACCAAAACTGCAGTGTTTATCCTCATGACACAACACAGGAAGCACCTCCATGGTTAACAGAGGACAGAATTAAAATTAGACTTGAGAAACTTAACATTAATAAATCACCGGGACCAGATGGCTTGCATCCGAGGGTACTTAGGGAACTCAGTCAAGTGATTGCCAGACCGTTGTTCCTAATTTTTACAGACAGTCTACTGACTGGAATGGTACCAGCTGATTGGAGAAAAGCCAATGTAGCACCAATATTTAAAAAGGGCCCAAAATACATCCCTGGGAATTACAGACCAGTTAGCCTAACATCAATAGTATGTAAACTCTTGGAGGGGATGATAAGGGACTATATACAAGATTTTAGTAATAAGAACGATATCATTAGCAGTAATCAGCATGGATTCATGAAGAATCCTTCTTGCCAAACCAATCTATTAACCTTCTATGAGGAGGTGAGTTGCCATCTAGATAAAGGAAGGCCCGTAGACGTGGTGTATCTGGATTTTGCAAAAGCATTTGACACAGTTCCCCATAAACGTTTACTGTACAAAATAAGGTCCGTTGGCATGGACCATAGGGTGAGTACATGGATTGAAAACTGGCTACAAGGGCGAGTTCAGAGGGTGGTGATAAATGGGGAGTACTCAGAATGGTCAGGGGTGGGTAGTGGGGTTCCCAAGGGTTTTGTGCTGGGACCAATCCTATTTAATTTGTTTATAAACGACCTGGAGGATGGGATAAACAGTTCAATCTCTGTATTTGCAGATGATACTAAGCGAAGCAGGACAATAACATCTCCGCAGGATGTGGAAACCTTGCAAAAAGACCTGAACAAATTAATGGGGTGGGCGACTACATGGCAAATGAGGTTCAATGTAGAAAAATGTAAAATAATGCATTTAGGTGGCAAAAATATGAATACAATCTATACACTGGGGGGAGAACCTCTGGGGGAATCTAGGATGGAAAAGGACCTGGGGGTCCTAGTAGATGATAGGCTCAGCAATGGCATGCAATGCCAAGCTGCTGCTAATAAAGCAAACAGAATATTGGCATGCATTAAAAGGGGGATCAACGCAAGAGATAAAACGATAATTCTCCCACTCTACAAGGCTCTGGTCCGGTCGCACCTGGAGTATGCTGTCCAGTTCTGGGCACCAGTCCTCAGGAAGGATGTACTGGAAATGGAGCGAGTACAAAGAAGGGCAACAAAGCTAATAAAGGGTCTGGAGGATCTTAGTTATGAGGAAAGGTTGCGAGCACTGAACTCTCTGGAGAAGAGACGCTTGAGAGGGGATATGATTTCAATTTACAAATACTGTACTGGTGACCCCACAATAGGGATAAAACTTTATCGCAGAAGAGAGTTTAATAAGACTCGTGGCCACTCATTACAATTAGAAGAAAAGAGGTTTAACCTTAAACTACGTAGAGGGTTCTTTACTGTAAGAGCGGCAAGGATGTGGAATTCCCTTCCACAGGCGGTGGTCTCAGCGGGGAGCATTGATAGCTTCAAGAAACTATTAGATAATCACCTGAATGACCGCAACATACAGGGATATACAATGTAATACTGACATATAATCACACACATAGGTTGGACTTGATGGACTTGTGTCTTTTTTCAACCTCACCTACTATGTAACTATGTAACTATGTCTGACTATCCGTTTTGGTTCCTAAACTCTGGCTATGTTTTGACTATGTTTACTCAGTTTACCTTTTTCATATTATTATTAAACAAGTGGGATTTAACTGTACTTCTGTCTCAGTCTGATTCATGGTTTCTGACACTATACTATCTCTCTCCAAAGCACTGGCTTTTTCAAGGCTCTGTATCTCTGTTATCAGCCTGATAACTTCTGACAAGTTCTCTGACACAGGAGATAAAAGCAGCCTGAAATTTGTTGTGGGAGGTTGCTATAAATAGATTAGCAGACAGCTTGCCGTCTCACAGCAGAGCTCTGCCCATTTCTTCCTTCCTTTGCCAATGTGGAGTGGAGGGTGTGTGCCTTTCCTCCAATCAGTTGTCTTGGCTGTATGGCAAGATTTCACACTCAGTGCTGAACAGAGAAAATATGTAACACGATCTGCACTTTCTGAAGAATATATATAGCTGAAGACAGCAGATATATATGTAAAATGTATGTAGGGAGATT
Organism: Aquarana catesbeiana; assembly: GCF_042186555.1. NCBI lineage: Eukaryota > Metazoa > Chordata > Amphibia > Anura > Ranidae > Aquarana > Aquarana catesbeiana. The sequence continues at coordinate 413,333,571 of NC_133326.1, read as the reverse complement.
TTTATTCATCCCTGTGTATCATCCAAGGCTGTTCCCTTCACTGGGTATATGTGAGGGTTTACATCCGCTGTAACACAGGGGGTGTAACAAACGCCACTAATTAGCTTGAAGTACACACACCTATATGCATCTCTGCCCATAATACCTCAGTGCCATTTCATGCTTCATTAGCATCAATGAGGTCCTCACTCTGCTCAAATTACTTTGAGATAATCTCTCACAAGGACATACACCACCACCTTTATATTACACCCTTTTTCTCCAAAAGAACATAGCAAGGAATATTATTAGCCCAATCGTGTGAAGAATAAAGTCAAGATTCAGCAATACCAATTAAATCATAGTCTTCATGCACCAAAGCTTCCAACTCTCCTATTTTGCTTGGCATTGGTGAAGAAACACTTTAAGCCATGGTTGCATTTTACACTTGTGTTTATCTTTTTTTTGTACAAAGTACTGTAATTTCTGATGTTTGTAACATTGGAATCTGGAGTTCTCTACCATCTTCCCTAATTCTATCCTCCATTATTGTATGACCCTTATCTGACTTGTCTGCTGCATTATATTTTAAATTATTGGATGTGTACTGAAGACTGCCTAGTACAAAAGTTAATTTCATTTGAGGGACTTTTTGAAACATTTAAGGTTAGATCATTTAATATAGTCAATGCTTTTCAGGGAAAAATCCTCCCCCTTTTTCAAGGAGGATGGCTGCCTTGTACCATCAGTAGATGTTAGTCTTCATTAAGCCCTAAAACAGGTTCCCTGATGCTTTACAACGTAATTTTATTAACGTCAACTGCTCAAACCCTGAATAAGAGGGAAGTTTTTTCCCCCAAAATTTGTTGGCTGCAATTGATGCTTTTAACCATTAAATGTTTCGGGGGCGTGGCCTAGCGCATGGAGCCGTAGGTCGCACTTCACAGCGGCTCCCGGTCCTACGGATCTCCACGGAGCTACAACAAGGACATCCCGCCTCACACCGCTCCTAAACCGCACAGATGGGCAAAGGAAAGCCCAAGGAGCACCCCAAGCCCGTCGGCGATCGTACACAGAGCGATCTGGGCAGATTTGTGACCAGAGCTTCTGCGGCCTACAGCTCACAGGGACAGCCTAAGATGGCGCTGGCACCTCCGTCCCCCGCCCACTCTGAGCCTTCAGACATCACATAGGTACGCTCCAGGGCTCGCTCTGCCTCACTGGCTGATCTTGAGCCCACGCTACAGAGCCAGCACAGCCCACACAGCCCCTACAATCATTCACAGACATCCCTGAACTCAGGAGACGGATGGGACTTAGAATGCGATCCCTCCATACATATATACGCTCCCTCCCAACAAAAGCCGATTTTGAGCATTACACCGCCCGCATGGAAAAAGCATACAGGCAGGAGATTGCGGAGCTTAAAAGGGACATGGGAATCCGATTTGAGGACGTGGAAAATACCACGGAGGGCATATGTACTACTCTGCAATCCCATGAGGAAATCTTGAACTCTCATACTGTCCTAATCCGACAGTTCATGTACCACCAGGACGATATTGAAAACCGTAACAGACGGAACAATATTAGAATACGCGGTATCCCTGAAACCATTGAGCATAAAGACCTGGCAGAGGTTGTAACCTCTATCTTTAATCAAATACTTCAGCAACCCAAAGACACTCACATTGAATTAGACAGAGTACATAGGACCTCCGGTCCCCGCAATCCAGACTCTGCTTATGTCCGTGACACCCTGTGTAGAGTGCATTTTTATAAGGTAAAAGAAAACATCATGCGAGAGGCAAGCACCCAGGACTCCATCAGGCTAAATGACACCCCTGTCATGCTACTCCCTGACCTCTCCCGCCAAACGCTAGCCATGAGGCGCTCTCTGAAACCCCCTACTTCAATCCTGCAAGAGAGACAAATCAGATACCAATGGCGCTTTCCGTTTCAACTGCGAGTTCAACACGAGGGCAAGACGGCCATCTTCCGTACCCTAGGAGACTTACCACGATTCCTGAGCACCCTGGAACTTCCGCAGGTTTCCCTACCAGACTGGCCTCTCCCAACTACCACACCTGGTCTTCCATTCAGCACGCAATGGCAGAAGACCGGCAGGCTCTTTTTTTTTCCCTCCCTCTTGCTTCGTCAACAAGAGACAAATTTATGTCTGGACTTCCAGATCTACCAACATAACATTGTTTGCAGATGATGCGCACAAGTTTTTTAAATTTTTTCTTTAGTTTTTGTTTTTTTGGCCGTGTAGCGCATCCTCCTATACACACCAGCTTTTTTCTTTAATATTTTCTCGCTCCTCATGTCTAAAGTTAATTGTTGTTGATGTGGGGTGGGGGAGGGGGGAGGACTGGCTGTGATAAGGGAAGAATATATTTGTTCTGGTACTGCTGACGATAACCCTTGATTTACTATAATTACAATGTTGCACTGGTGCCTTCCTTCCACACTAGGCTTTATTTCATTCCTCCCAGTATGTAAGGGAGTTTTCGTCCCCCTCCTCCCCCTTCCACCTATGAGACTCCCCGTGCGCTGTTTGAGCACACAGAGGACTCCCATGCTTCATAAAGCATTTTTGAAGTGGTGCGGAAGAAAGGCAGACGTGTCATATTAGGGCCGCCACATTACGCCCATACCTAGAGATGTTTGTGAGCGTTGTCCTCAGGTTATTTGTGCTTTCTATACGGTGGGGATCCCGGGACTGGGGGGCGCTTTGTGCGCTTACCACGTTTGAACCCCACTTAGGACCAATAGTGCTTATTACCGCACTGTTCACGTTATTTAGTATTTTCTATCCAGTTAATATGCGATTATACCCCATGATTTGTTTTAGATTACCACTCCGTGGTTTCAATCTCTTTTTCCACCTTTGTTTCTCATGGTGGCTCTTTCCGTCTACCTGGTGGATGTGTTTTGTTTTTGCATGCCTGAGACGGTTTCTGCCCACCTTCTTTGCTTTTCTCACTTCTTCTATTCCCACTCCTTCTCTTTACCCAACCTTCGTTCTTTTCCCCTCTCTCTCCCTCTCCCCCCATGCAGGGCAGGTCCTGGGTCACGTAGGGATCATTGGAGTTCTGGCGAGAGATCTTGGGCTTGTTTCCGCCCCATTGCTCTCATGTCTCCACTAGATCACATTACCTTAACCTCCTTTAATTGCAGAGGTTTTAACACCCCTGAGAAAAGGAGCCAAGTGTTATATAATTTCCACAAAGCCAAAACTCAAATCTTACTCCTTCAAGAAACGCATTTTAAGGGCTCGGCCATCCCAGCCTTGAATAACCCCCATTTCCATAAATGGTTCCATAGCACTAACCCACTTACTAAATCCAAAGGAGTGTCTATAGCTTTCCACAAATCCTTTCACCCAGAAGTGTTGGATACCTTGATAGACCCTGACGGTCGCTTTATCTTCCTTAAACTAAAATCTAACCTCTCTATTTTTACAGTTGCTAATGTGTATGGACCAAACCAGGACCAAGGGAGTTTTTTCTCCATGTTTATAGACAAACTAATCTCGTTTGGGGGCCCCTGTTTTATTGTAGGAGGAGACCTCAACGTGACCCTTTCACCAGCCGTGGACACCTCCTCGGGTAAGTCTGCTATATCACACTCCACCCTCACACATATCAAATCGCTCTTATACTCTGCCCAATTAGTGGATGTCTGGCGGGTTCAACACCCATTCAAGAGAGACTACAGCTGTTATTCGGTCGCTCATAACTCATATAGTCGCATTGACTATATCCTAGTATCCCAATCCCTACTTGATGTCCCTATACAAGCTTCCCTGGGTAACATCCTGTGGTCAGATCACGCCCCAGCCCATTTAAGTTTAGCCCACCCACCTAAAGCACACAAAACATTTTCCTGGCATCTAAATGACAATTTACTAAAAGATAGCCTTTGTGTGACAGACATCCAGCAGGCAATTTGAAACTTTGTTCATGACCACCGTTCAGATGACACTAACCCCCTTACCAAGTGGGAAGCCATGAAATGTGTGTTACGGGGAATTTTCATCCAATATGGTGCACGGTTAAAGAAGGCTAGATCGACCGACATCGTCAAACTACTATCTTCTATTCACACCTTAGAAAGCACACATAAGAAAGACCTCGCGCATAGTACCTTTGTGGATCTCTCCAACGCCCGCAGAGACCTACTCCGCATCCTTGATGCAAACACTCTTATAGCCAGAGACAAAGGACGAAATCATCACTACATGCTAGCTAATAAATGCGGACAACATCTAGCTAAGGTTCTGCACCCTCGTCCCCCCCGACGCCCCATACCGTTCATTTGCAACACAAACCAACAAAAGATCAGAACTCCTAGGGGCATTGCAGATGCTTTCCAACACTATTATTCTCAATTATATAACCTCCCCACATGACCTCAACAATCCCCACGACAAGACTCACAACCCCCTTACATGGAAAATTATATCTCAGAAACAGCCCTCCCACTAATAGATCCCCCCACTTCCACAACTTTAGAGGAAGTCCTGACGTCTTCGGACTTCCTATTGGCTATTAAAGGATTGAAATCTGGTAAATGCCCGGGGCCAGATGGCTTCTCACCCAGATTCTACAAATTATTTGCCCACTCATTAGCCCTACTTCTCGCAGCAGCGTTTAACTATCTAGATGATGATCATCCCCTCTCCAAATCCCTCCTATCTGCCACCATCTCAGTAATACCTAAACCCGGAAAAGACCCCTCTCAATGTACTAGTTATAGGCCTATTTCCCTCCTTAATGTGGACGTTAAACTCTTTGCCAAGATCCTAGCCAATCGCCTCTCACCCCTCCTACCCTCCATTATACACAGAGACCAAGTGGGCTTTGTCCCTGGTAGGGAGGCCAGGGACAATACCACAAAAATGATCCACCTGATTTCTTATATACGCAAACACAACCTGAAGGCCTGCATCCTCTCTTTCGACGCTGAAAAGGCGTTTGACCGGGTTAACTGGCAATTTCTACGCCTCTCGCTAGAACAGATTGGACTCGGTCCCTCATTTATATCCAAGGTGATGGCGCTCTATTCTCATCCCACAGCCTCTGTCCTGGTCAATGGTTCTGCATCTACCCCATTCGTGATATCCAATGGAACAAGGCAGGGTTGCCCGTTATCTCCCTTGCTCTTTGTCCTAGTGATGGAGCACTTGGCTACGGCCATTAGGCAAAACAACAACATTATGGGAATACCAACGCCATCATCTGAAGTTAAACTTTCACTCTATGCAGATGACCTCCTTGTCTACATTCAACAACCCCATACCTCCCTACCCTCCTTAATGCAAGAGTTCCGCAGATTTGGAGACTTAAGTAATTTTAAGCTCAATATGTCTAAGACAGAAGCCCTTAACATATCCCTAACTCCCTCTACCCTCACACAATTACGGACTAACTTTCCATTCCAGTGGGCAACAAAGGGCATCTCCTACCTTGGAGTCACCATCCCATCCAACCTAGCCGACCTATACAACCTCAATTACCCTCCTCTCCTATCCCGAATCCAGAAAGAATTAGATACATGGCATCAGACTCCACTACCCTGGTTCGGCCGTATCAATACATTAAAAATGGATACACTCCCTAAACTTCTATACGTCTTCCAGATGATTCCGATACTTATCCCCCAGCGGTTCTTTGCTTCTCTACGATCTATGTCTATACGCTTTGTCTGGCAACATGGGATGTCTTGTATCCGACATGCCCTGCTGACATACCCTAAAACCCGGGGTGGGGTTGGCTTCCCAGACTTCGAAATGTACCACAGGGATGCAGTCCTATCTAGGATCCTCGAGTGGTTCCCTCGCCCGTTCCCCAAGGCATCCACTGCCATAGAACAAGACCTCTCCACTTCTGACCTTCGAGCTCTGCTCTGGGGTTATGGTCGAGGGCTCTCCACCCTAGCCAATTGCTCTCCATTAACAACTGCAGCACTACACCTGTGGTACAGAAAGGGATTATTAACAATATTATCTTCTGACCCCTCGCCACTTACTTCGCTCTTCGATCATCCAGACCTCCCCCAGGGTATGGGCTCCAATCTAGTGGGCCCATATTCACGAGATGCCTGGCCTACAGCCAACTCATTCATACACCCTAACACGGGTATGCCGGTTCTCCCGGGAGACAAAGGTAATTGGCTTACAGCCCTACGCATCTCCTCCTTTTGCTCTGACCTATTCTCTTCTATCCACACTCATTGATCCCTAACAGACTTCAAACAGCTGTGTTCTCTCTCGGAAACACCCAGACATCTACTATCCACCATTTACAAATTATTACACTCACTGACTCACGATCAACTTCCACCCTACACGAGGAGATGGGCCATTGACCTAGGCAAAGATCTTTCACCAGATGACTGGCAAAAGTCTTTTCACTTTATACACAAGTCCTCCATCTCTTGCCATATACAAGAGAAAAATTTTAAGCTCTTGGCACGATGGTATAGGGACCCCCAATCGTTACAAAAAATGTTTCCCTCTACTGCCACGACTTGCTGGAGATGTGGAGATCCAGAAGGAAGTTATCTCCACATATGGTGGAACTGCAACGCCATCCAGCCATTATGGTCACAGGTTTTTGCCGTATACAGTAGCCTCTACGATAGACCTACGACGCCCACGGCTGAAGTGGCGCTGCTGTCCATGTTACCAGGTTCAATACCCTCTCAGAAACGACCCCTGCTTCGTTTTTTTCTCTCAGCAGCTAGGCAACTCATACCACTTTACTGGAACACTACTACTACCCCACTGCTGTCCTCCTGGGTCTCCATTGTTAATGATATCATGCGAATGGAGGAGATGATCGCCTTAGACAATGACACCTACGATAAATTCAAAACTATGTGGCTAATCTGGATTAATTATGCCACCTCAAATGCTCTGAAAAACCTGCTAAAGCCACCTGACTCAATAAATCCCACCCAGAGCTCCCGATGTGTTGCCCCAGGGCCTGCCAGCTCGACTTGACCCTTCTACTCTTACTTGCTCCCTACCTTCTTTCCTCCCTTCTCTCTTTTTCTTTATTTCACCATTCTCTCTTTCCCCTCTCTCCTACGATATAAACAGCAGACGTTGAAATTAACGAACTGTAGTTGTTCTATTACATGGTTCATACATTATTCATGGGATCGAAAATAAACCAAACTAATATTCATTCATTTTTACATACTCTCCTCTTTTATATGTATAGTTTGTACACAGGCGAACTGATTGCTACCATGCCAATTGCTGTATATTACGTTTTGCCAATGTTTAATGGCTCTGTATAACCTTGTAAACTTAATAAAAATATATTTGACCCTAACCATTAAATGTTTCAAAAAGTCCTTCAAGTGAGATTTACTTTTGCACAAGGAGCTCCACACATCCAAGAATTTACCATCTGGTAGGTGATTTCTTTGTCGCTATTAGGGATGGATGAATGGTTCGGCCCAAGCATAAGTTCGGGCCGAACTTTGGTTGTTCGGATGTTCGGCATTCGGCGAACAACGAACATTATGAGGTGTTTGCGGAAAATTCGAAAGCTGCGGAACCAACGTTAAAGTCTATGGGACATGAACATGAAAAACCAAAAGTGCCAAATTTGTATGCAAGTTATTGTCATAAAAAGTGTTTGGGGGCCTGGGTCCTGCCCCAGGGGACACGTATCAATGCAAAAAAAAGTTTTAAAAGGGGCCGTTTTTTCAGGAGCAGTGATTTTAATAATGCTTAAAGTGAAACAATAAAAATGAAAATTTCCTTTAAATATTGTGCCTGGGGGGGGTATCTATAGTATGCCTGTAAAGTGGGGCAGTTTTCCAGTGTTTATAACAGTACCACAGCAAAATTACATTAGTTACATAGTTAGTAAGGTTGAATAAAGACACCAGTCCATCCTGAGTGAGTGTCTACAGTTGTCCCTATCCCTGTACATTGTGTCTCATTAAGATGTTTATCTATTATATCATTATGTATTTAAGATACCCATATAGCGCTGTCAATTTATACAATGCTCCACACATACATCGCACACTCACATCAGTCCCTACCCTCAAGGAGCCCACAATCCAAGGTCCCTAACTCACATTACTATACAAGGGCCAATTTTGGACAGAAGTCAATTAACCTACCAGCATGTCTTTGGAGTGTGGGAGGAAACCCACACAGGGACAGGGAGAACATGCAAACTCCAAGCAGGTAGTGTCCTGGTTGGGATTCAAACCAGCGACCCTTTTTACTGCTAGGTGGAGTGCTATCCACTACACCACTGTGCTGCCCTGTTACATTTATAAAGGAAAAAATGACTTTTAAAACTGATCGCGGCTGTAATGAATTGTTGGATCCCTTCAATATAGATAAAACTCATTGAAAAAAATGGCATGGGTTCCCCCCAGTCCATTACCAGGCCCTTTGGGTCTGGTATGAATATTAAGGGGAACCCCGAACCATAATAAAAAAAAATTGCGTGGGGTTCCCTTAAGGTCTGGTATGGATTTTAAGGGAAAACCTGCACCAAAATTAAAAAAAAAAATGAGGTAGGGGTCCCCCCAAAATCCATACCAGACCCTTTACTGAGTATGCAACCTTGCAGGCTGCAGGAAAAGAAGAGGGGGCGAGAGAGCGCCCCCCCTGAACCGTACCAGGTCACATTCCCTCAACATGGGGGGTGCTTTGGAGTCGCCCCCAAAGCACCTTGTCCCCATGTTAATGGAGACAAGGACCTCATCCCCACAACCCTTGCCGGTGGTTGTGGGGGTCTGCGGGTGGGGGGCTTAATGGAATCTGGAAGCCCCCTTTAACAAGGGGACCTCCAGATCCCGCCCACCATATGTGAATTGGTAAGGGGGACCCCTACCAATTCACCAAAAAAGTGTCAAAAATAGTAAAAATGACAGGAGACATTTTGGGGCAAGTCCTTTAATAAAAAATAAAAAAATAAAAATGTCCTGTGATGTAAATCCATCTCACGCCGCCCGACGAACTGTAAAAAGAAAAAAAAAAAGCAACAGCTCTGCCTCCATGGCTCCTGCACACTGCATGCTTCTCGCTTTGACAGCTGTTATATAGCTGAGGGCGGGGCATCAGAGGGGGCGGGGTCACTTATTTACATCACTGGGTGGCCCCGCCCTCACCTGTATAACAACTGTAATCGAAAAAGAAGCGTGCAGTGTGCAGAAGCCTCCAATGGGGGTGGAGCTGTTGCGTTTTTTTTTTTCTTTTTTCGGTTTGTCAGGCGGCGTGAGATGGATTTACATTGCGGGACATTTTTATTTTTTATTTTTAATAAAGAACTTGTCCCAAAGTGTCTCCTGTCATTTTTACTATTTTTGACACTTTTTTTGTGAATTGGTATGGGTACCCCTTACCAGTTCACATGGGGGCAGGATCTGGGGGTCCCCTTGTTAAAGGGGACTTCCATATTCCGATAAGCACCCCACCTGCAGACCCCCACAACCACCGGACAAGGGTTGTGGGGATGAGGCCCTTGTCCCCATGAACATGGGGTCTAGGTGCTTTGGGGGGACTCAGTTTAAACGGCGGTGGTGTTTTTTTTCTTGCATCATCCGTGTTATGAACTTTATGTTTTTTGCTTTTAAGTGGAGTCTCTCTTTTTTTCTTTTGGCACTTATGGTTCATCTTTGCTGGATTCATGGAAGCAACTAACTGCTCTATGTGAAGCGATCCTGGGACTGCACCTTGTGAAGCACTTCAAGTTGTTGCTAACTGGTTGTCCATGAAGGAGGTTGGTGTTTCTTCTCAACAGTGCCTTCTGGAAAAAACTGTAATAAGGGAATTGGCGCTGTTCACAAATAAAATAAAATAAATCAATGCTCAAAAAATTGTGCATCAGAGTGTTACAACAAACTAAATGAAAAAACTATGAAAAATATATATATATAATAGGAAAAATGTGTATCATGTAAAAACACTACGTGTACAAAACATTACACAATGTATGAAGTAAAATGTGAGCAAATATGGGTGTAGCTGAAACATCAATAATCCTATAAAAAATGTGTACACCTGAAAGTAAAAGAATATATATATAAAAAAAAAAATATATATATATGTATATATATATATATATATATATATATATATATATATATATATATATATATATATATATATATATATATATATAACAAAAAAGAAAAAAGAAAAGCTTTCTAATGCTGGTTAAAACTATCCCAAAAGTTCTGCATAAAATATACCAAAAAATACACAACTAAAATCAGTCCATATAGTGAGATGTTGTGTGATAATTTTCCGTGCAACCAGATATTCCAAAAAAAATTAAATGTCCAATAGAAATAGTTCTATATATGTGAAAAAACTCTGTGAACAAGTTATCTCCGCTTCCAAACGATCCCGTACGGGTTTACTGTAGCTGTTATTTAATCTCCTTCAGTGGAACCCCCACTTGTGCCCCCACTCACCGGAAAGCCCAACCCCTGAAGGGGTAGTGGGCATGTAAATGTAGATCCAGTGGCAGGAATCCTAAACGATCGATGTCCCCCTCACCGACTCCACGATCTCCTTCCTAATTATGTCACCGCTGTTCTTTTAATGATATCCACCGGAGAGTGTCCATATATATTGAGAAGAGAGGAGCCTCATAGTGTAAATCCAAAAAGTTTATTAAGCCAAACAGCTTACATAATAAAACAAATAAAATAAAAACAAAAAAATGTATCAGACTGGGAGCTGGCAATGCTTCGCCGGCTGGCTGTGAGCAAATGGCCATAACAGTAGCGAGGCAGCGGCGTGCGTTCCACGGCCCGACTGCCAAAAACCAGAAGTCAATACACGATCAAAGGCTATAGCGATGTATGCCACGTGACCACACCTTACGTGTTTCGTCATCAAGACGTCATCTGAGGCGTGGCCATCTTGGTACTCCATACGTCCTATTATGCTACAAGGAGGCGCCGCATGTCCAATCAAAAAAGGGGACTGGTGCGGCAAACACACCCACCCAGTGGGGAATATTAAATAGACTCCTATGGGATGGAAAACTGAAGGCAGAACTGAAGGCCTAACACCCCCTAGTGGAGAAATGTGGAAATTTAAAAGTATCTAAAAAATTGTAAAACATATATATATATATATCTATATATATATATATATAGATATATATATATATATATATATATATATATATCTATATATATATATATATAGATATATATATATCTATATATATATATATCTATATATATATATATATAGATATAGATATATATATATCTATATCTATATATATATATATATAGATATAGATATATATATATCTATATATATCTATATATATATATATATCTCTATAGGGCGCCTCCATGTAATCTAAAAGCAGCACAACAATGTTTATTATTAACCTAACAGGCAAAAAATCTGTGATCTAATCATTTCACACGTGAACATTAATAAAAGGGAGAAGGAATAAAAAGCTCATGTGAAGTATAGAAGAGAGTTTAAATGTTAAAATCAATACCAATAGTAAACATAAGATAAAAGTTAAAAGTGATAACATCAATATCAATGTTGTAAAAAATGGTGTAAAAAATATGGACCAAAGGGCAAGAGTTCGACCTAACATCATCAAATATTTGTATGTGTGTACACCTCGTGAAAAATGTTTATACTAATATCTCAAAATCATATGAATGGGAGGAAAATGCATCAAAACCACATATAATAAGTCAAAACCATATATGTTAAAAACCCCATATGATAAAGACATATGTTAAAAAGGGTGGAAGTTTCATATCATCCAATGGAGATTATCTATGAAAACATAAGGGCCTACATATATGTTAGTCTACCCAGAAAGGGCTGGAAAAAAGGCTGTGTTAGACGAAGGGGAATGGTTACATGTAACATGGGGTAACTAAAACCAACATAGTGTTGTATTCCATAACTCACTAATAAGATTTAGATATACACGAGTGTACGATCCCAAACCAAACACTCGATAATGAAAAAAGAAAAAAGAAAAAACAAAAAAACGAGAAAAGGAAAGGAAAAGAAGAAGAAAAGAGCAATCTTTCTAGTATATACTATATATCCTAAAGATATGTGTTTATGTATGAACTCAAGGACAAAGCTAAAAATTGGATAAAAAGCAGTTCAGATCGATATCCATGTTGAGTCCTCTAGGAACCAAACTATCTAGACGGTGTATCCATCTGGTTTCATTCTGGGATATCAATATCTTCTTACTACCCCCCCTCCAATTGTCCTTAATGGTATCAATACCATAAAAAACCAGACCAGAAGGATCCCTATGGTGAAATTCGTCGAAATGTCTTGAGAGGTTATGCTTAGGAAACCTCTATTTGATATTATTGATGTGCTCCCTGATAAGCACACATAGGGGTCTGGTAGTCCTGCCCACATATTGCAGTCGGCACGGACATTCGATGACATATGTCACATGGGTTGTATTGCAAGTGATTAGTTCTCTAATATCATACTCTATGCCTCTCCTGGAATAAAATGAGGATCTCTTCTTCGGTTGTTTCTTACTGACCCGGCATGCCAAACATTTTTGGCATCTATAAAAGCCTTTCATACCTGAAAACAATTTAATATTTCTTGGGGGGTCAATCACATTATGGACCAGATGGTTCCTGAGGGTTGGTGCCCTCCTATAAATAAAGCGAGGCTTTTTGTTAAGAATATTCCCCAAAATTTTATCAGATTTTAGAATGGGCCAGTATTTCCTCACTATGTGCTCTATATTCCTATATTGGCTATTGAAGCCAGTAATGAAGGCTATGTCTCCTGGAGAATTCTTATTAATGTTGTTCCTTTTTGTTACTAGTAGGGAATCTCGATCCAATTTTTGTATCTCATCTTTTAATTTCAATAAAGTTTCAATATGGTAGCCTTTATCCACAAACTTATTGATCAGCATATCAGCTTAATTCCGGTAATCCTCGACATTCAGACAATTCCTCCTTACTCTCAACAGCTGCCCTTTAGGGATGTTTTCTTTCCACTTGGGGTGGTGACAGCTGGAGATGGGTATATACCCGTTTCGATCTGTAGTTTTAAAATAAGTTTTTGTGAACAATTCTTCACCTTCTTTATAGATCTGTAGGTCAAGATAGTCTATCACATTATAATCTGATTTTCCAGTGAAGGAGATGCCATACATATTATGGTTCAATTCATCAAGAAACTCCTGGAATGACTCTGGGTCACCTTCCCACAATATGATGACATCATCGATGTATCGACAGTAAAACATAATTTCCGGTCGTCTAGTCCCATATATATATATATATATATATATATATATATATATATATATATATAGTGCTCTTCCAACATGTCCATAAATAAGTTCGCCACACTTGGGGCATACTTAGCACCCATGGCCACACCTTTTTTCTGGACATAAAATTATTTATTGTACCAGAAATAGTTGCTCTCCATTGCCAACTCTAGTCCTTCCGAAATTAATTTGATTTGTTCATGCCTTAAATTTGATCTATCATGTAGGGTCTTCTCAACTCCTTGTAGTCCGTCCTTCTGAGAAATACTCGTATATAAAGAGTTGACGTCTATTGTTGCCAATAACCATTGGTGACTCCCTGAGATAGTTCTCAACTCCTTAATCAATTGGGTACTGTCCCTAAGTTAGAATTTCCCTTCCACCACCAGGGGTTTCAGAAATTGGTCAATGTATTCTCCTAGTCTGGAAAATAAGGAATCCACTCCACTTATAATTGGCCTCCCCGGTGGTCTATTCAGCCGTTTATGTATCTTAGGCAGATAGTATATAACCAGGGTTTTTGTGGACTCTGGGACCAAATATTGAGCTTCTTTTTTATTTAAAATACCTGCCTCTACCCCTTTCTTTACAAATTTCTTCAATCTCTTTTTGTATTGTACCTTAGGGTTACATTTCAGCTTATTGTAGGTATTTTCAACTTTCAACAAATTCTCCATCTCTTCTTCATATTCCTCCTTCTTCAGTATGACTAGTCCACCCCCTTTATCGGCGGGTCGTATCACCACTTGCTTTTTGTTTCCAATTTCTTTGATGGTTTTCCAAATATGTATGCTTTTAGACTTCTTCTTCTCCATTTTAGCCAAGTCATTTTCTACCATGCATTTAAAAGCCCCTATACACTGGTCTCCTGGGACTTTAGGATTCAAAATTGAATTGTTTCTTAAATTCGTATGAGTGTAGATTTCGGGTTCAGACATGGTTGTGGCCTTTTTGTTCAAAGCGTAATGCTTCTTGATTTTCAATTTCCTGATAAATTTCTGTAAGTCTATATATACTTCGAATTTATCAATACTTTTATCCGGTGCATATTTTAATCCCAAATCCAAAATCTTGAGTTCATCCTTAGAGAAAATTACTTCACTTAGATTAACAATGCCCTGGCCTAATACTCCCTTCTCCTTTTTCTTCCTCCACCCTCGTTTTCCTCTTGTCTGCTTCTTCCGCTGTCTCTGTATGTGTGTTCCGGTTCCCTCTCTGGATTCCTGCTCTCTCCATTCTCTATATTCCTCCATGGATATTGTGGGGATGGATAACCTGTATCCATTCAACCTCTGCGTCCTGTTCATGCCTGTGGGTACATCGCCTCTTCTTCGGGTGTTGTAGGGGTCTCCTGGTGCCCCTCTCCATCCTGGACGCCGATACTGTACTCTCGCATTCCATCTGCCAGGAGGTCTGTCTCTCGGTCTCCCCTGGAAAAAATCCCTCTCTCCTGGGTTATCTGTCCTATTCCTAGGTTCCCAGTATGTTGAATATTGTCTTCTTTCTCTAATGGGAGAGAACCTGTTATAGGTCGGGATACTATAACGTGGAGTTCCTGGAGACCTCCCATAATTGGGTCCAAAGTGTTCCTCCCTTCTACCACCCATGCGTCCGCGTGGGTAATTGGGTGTTATCGGTGTTTCACCATTCCTCATAGGGGGAATCGGAAGTGGAGATAACTTGTTCACAGAGTTTTTTCACATATATAGAAGTATTTCTATTGGACATTTAATTTTTTTTTTGAATATCTGGTTGCACGGAAAATTATCACACAACATCTCACTATATGGACTGATTTTAGTTGTGTATTTTTTGGTATATTTTATGCAGCACTTTTGGGATAGTTTTAACCAGCATTAGAAAGCTTTTCTTTTTTTCTTTTTTGTTTTATATATATATATATATATATATATATATATATATATATATATATATATATATATATATATATATATATATATATATATATTTTTTTTTTTTTATATATTTTTTTACTTTCAGGTGTACACATTTTTTATAGGATTATTGATGTTTCAGCTACACCCATATTTGCTCACATTTTACTTTATACATTGTGTGATGTTTTGTACACGTAGTGTTTTTACATGATACACATTTTTCCTATTATATATATATTTTTTTCATAGTTTTTTCACCTAGTTTGTTGTAACACTCTGATGCACAATTTTTTGAGCATTGATTTATTTTATTTTATTTGTGAACAGCGCCAATTCCCCTATTAGAGTTTTTTAGTATTTTGGACTTCACCTTGGTGTTTTCCTTCTGTTTGGGGGGCTGCAGTTCTCACTGGTGACCGTCCAAAGCACAGAATATTTGGATTCACAGTGCCTTCTGGAGCATACCCTCGGTGGTCTACATCTTTCTGCTAAGCCTGTTTTGACCCCCTTGAGTAAGGGTGGTCGCAGGCTTTCTGGTAAGCCTCCATTACTTCATCATCAGGTGGTGGGCAGCACTAAACGGTGTGAATACTGACCCCTGGGCCTCGTATAGAATACCAAACATATCACAATTTTGGACTTTATTTCACTTTCACTTTGATCAAATTAATTTATTAATTTTATTTGAATACATATTTTCTTGTAATATTCATGAGCACTCAATTGTTGTTGATCTGTTCAAGTTATTCACTGTGGTTTGTTATTTGATTAATTGATTTATCACTGTTCACATAATTTATGTCACATGTCCAGCGCAGCAATTTCTATTGTTAGAAAAAATATATATATCATGTTTGGGGGTTCATGTTTTCTAGCAAAAAAAAAAACTGTTTTTAACTTGTAAACAAGAAAGAGGCTTGGTCCTTAAGTGGTTAAAATCACTGCTCCTGAAAAGACAGATCTTTCTAAAACTTTTTTTTGTATTGATACGTGTTCCCTGGGGCAGGACCCGAGTCCCCAAACACCTTTTATGGCAATAACTTGCATATAAGCCTTTAAAATGAGCACTTTTGATTTTTCATGTTCGTGTCCCATAGACTTTAACGGTGTTCGCGTGTTCATCCAAAGTTCTGGTGCGAACCGAACCGGGGGGTGTTCAGCTCATCCCTAGTACTATCAGAGGGGTAGCAGCCTAGGACTAGAACAGGGTCCACCTATACTATAGTTCAAATGTGCTTCTTTGAAGGAAAAAAATCACTTTATGGTTGACCCATTTGAAACCAAACTTTCACTTCTATCGGGAACAGCGGTAACACACACACACACACATCAGCCATAATATCTAATTCTGCTCCCCCCCTCAGTTCTAGTTTAAATACTTCTCCACATTTCTCACAAACCTCCCTCCAGCAAAGCAGACCCAGGTTGCACCCCAAAGAAAAGTCAGCACAGTGCTCTGCAAATACAAATCCATCCCTTTTGCACCAGGTCTTTAGTCATGCATTTAGTTCTACTAATGGAAGGTTGAATTGGGGAAGATGAAGGAGGGAGCTGTAGCTCTGCCCCACACATATCATCAGTGTGATGTCCCTGAAGATGTCACACTGATGATATGCATTGGGTGGAGTTACAGCAATGAGTGCAGCGGAGAGTGTAAGACTAAAAATACTCAAATTTATAGTTCTCCAAATCCCTAACTATATATGAAAAAAAATATTTAATAATTATTGTTAATATACAAGGAGTCACTGGTATTGTCATTAATGCACAAGAAAAACAATAAAAACCTGGCTTAGACTCAACTCCACCAAAATCTTAACATATGCTGTATAAATATCAAATAAAATATGATTGGCAGCACTCCTGTGACAACCTGTAATACTAAAACATGTAACTTACTTTATTCACAATCATGTAGAAGAAACACATGGAAACACATGGAAATATATAAAACACACATATATTGGCTAATAGTTAAGAGCAATTAAACAAAGCCTCTGCCCATAGACAATTGGGTTAAAGCAGAACTAAACTGCATTGGAGCACCACAAATCATAAACGCTATTTAATTTAATTTTAATATTCAAAGCAAACTCCCCCCTCCATCCATGTATCCATGCTTTATTTTGAGAAATCATTTTGAAAGCCACCCCCTAGCATTTCAGACAGTGGTCATTTTAAAGTGCAAAGGCAGAAGGTTTTTTATCCTAATCAATTCTATGCATTAAGATAAAAAGTCTTCTGTATGCAGCAGTCCCCTCAGCCACCCTAATACTTACCTGAGCCCATCTCAATCCAGCGATGTTGCACAAGAGACTCGGCTGCTGTCCAGGACTCTCCCTCCCAATTGGCTGATACAGCAGTGATATGTGTTATAGTGAGGAAACTTGTGCGCTACTATGTATAATTTAAAGTGAAATAGAACATCAAACTACAATGAATGTAGTGAAATAGACACTCAAAATAAACAAAGAAAAACAATGAATGTGAACAGCTGCAACCACTTAGGAGTGTATTTAGAATCTCTACATAAACAAATGAAAAAGAAAGGGGGAGTGGTGCACTTATTCAATATAATGTGCCATTAAATCAAAACCCAAAATAAAATAAAGTGCAAAAAAAGTCCTAGTAAAAACAAATGGTAGGAATCTGTTTATATATAAATAGATGTCTCATAAAACAGTAGCTTGATAGAAGAAAAAACAAACCAACAATGCCATACAGTTAGTTAATGCTAGATTGGGGAGTATATCGACTTGTTCTTGTAACCGTTGGTATCAAACACTTGATCCTATTTATGAGATACCAAACATCTTATACAGATCTTTGATGAAATTGAAGTGAGGCATGAACGGCTGTTATTAGCAATGGCAGCTGTGTCCTCATTATACACAATTATTGATCAGCATGAAGCTACACAATCAGCCAAATGGGCCCTTGATTGTTTCAGTGAGTTAACATTTAAACAGAAATCATATTTACTTAAATGTCTGGATTATAGGCTTAGCCACAATTATTTTTGGTTTACCTCTGACTACTATAAACAAATTAAGGGGATCGCCATGGGTGCCCGTTATACACCAATTACTATGGTCCCAGGGAAAATAATTATTGCCCCATACACTTTAGTAGCTCTGTTGGATTAATATTTCTTTCAAATTGGCAATATCTATCTGTTGACTCTGTGATAAATTTAGAGGACTGTTTCCCCGAGCGATGATTACCGCACATATTTTTCTAACAGAACAATCTGGGCTCCCCTGATTTATTTGTAATATATAAACAAAAATATTGTTTTATTGCTGTGTTGATGTTTTGATAACGTGTGTGTGAAATATCAATCACCAGAAATTCCAGTTCTGTATGAAATTGTATAACTATACTTGTTAATTAATAAAGTCAAATTATTTACTTATTTATTTTGTTGGGTGATATTTATACATTGGTATACAACATAAACAACGTTCACATTTTTACCGTAAGGTTGAAGGCACTGAAAAACAAAACACTGAGATCTTAATTAGGATTCCATACCACACTTACAACACAACGGATAGTTGCCAACACGACCCATGGCTCATCAATATACCAAAAGGACAGCTGATTAGATTACGCAGAAAATGTACTAATGAACAAGATTTCAACAAACAGGCAAGATTTATCGGTAACAGATTTAAACAAGAGGATATAATGAAGATTTCATTAATCATAAAATAGAAGAAGTCACCAGAATGGAGAGGACATCTCTGACCTTAGATCAATCTAGAAATGAAAGAACCACCTATGATCTTCCCATTATCTTGAATTATCTTAGAAAAAAATATTTAAGAAACATTGGTCTGTTCTCAGAGCTGATTCCCAGTTGTGTACCATTTTACCAGTAGTTCCAAAATTCACTTACAGGCGAGCACCCACTTTACGAGATATGATTGCGAAGAATATCCCTGATCTTCCCAGCCAATTAGCCAGCTTTACTTTTTTTTTTCAAGAAAAAGTTTTTTTTCTATGTAGGAGATGCTATGCATGCAAAAATACCAAGCTGAATGGTCAAAAAGGAGAGAAATTCAAATCCACCGTTACGAAAAAGGAATATCAGATCAAAGAGTTCATTTCATGTAGGACAGAAAGGGAGGTATATGTCCTTCAATGTCTATGTCTGAAACAATATATAGGCAGGACCAAACTCCCTATGTGGAAAAGTATTTGAGAGCATATTAAAAAAATATGCAAGGGGTTCACTAAGCATAGTGTCCCTAGACATTTTGCCCAATTTCATTCACAGGATCCTTCAGTATAGAAATTTTGGGCAATTGAAAGATATACACCCCACTGGACAGGAAGCAATAGGGTCAATATACTTAGCAGATGCAAATCTAAATGGATTTTTGAAATGAAATCTTTCCACCCTCAAGGGTTAAACATTGATTTTGACCTTAATTGTTTCATTTCTGATTACTAGATTTTTATTTATTTATTTTTTTTTAATTTTGTCTTTCTCTTCTCTATCTTTTATCCTCTTACGTGTAGTGTCATTATAATTATTGTATGTAACATTGGGACATTTAAGCTATTCCCATACTAATATATACATATACTGTAGGATCCACCTGACAGTGAAATCGTTCTTACCCACTAGATGTCAACCACATACATATATTCATATAGGATCCACTTGGCAGTATAATCGCTCTTGCCCACTAGATGTCCCTATAATGCATTTATCTCTCTCGTTTTTTATTATACTTTATTTCAATTTAGTTAGGTGGTGTTTTCTTTCAACCTCTTAAGTAGACTGTGATTATTAATTATAGTTCTTCTTTTATAAATCCATTGTAATTATTTGTGTTATTTTTTATATTTAATGCTCTATTTTCTGTATTAGTCCACATTTTATCGTTGTACCTATTGTATATAATTCATCCTATCAGCCTTTGTTGATGGGTGTTTTTTTTGGCCATTACTGGTGTTTTTTTTCCTATCGGCCAATTAATTACATAGGACACAAATGAACTGATGACTCACTTTTTGCCAATACAAACCCATTGGTGCAGATGGGGCATAAATATCCAGCGCTCATCACATGGCTCTTATCCCTGAGGAAGTCACATGACAAGTGAGGCAACGCGTTGGGTGGAGCTTGTGACATCACTTCCGGTGTCTATTGAGAGCGGAAGCATGGTGAGGAGGAGAGTGTGTCACTACTCCCATTTTATATTGCGGATTTTGTTCTTATTTGATGTACAGTAACCAGTTTTTTATAACAAGTTATACTTTGGAGCAAGTTTGTTCTCTATGCATGAAACTATCCAGTGGTGAGCGCAGGATGTGTTGGTGCTAAGATTCCATGCAGAATTTTGTCTTCGATTGGGAGCGAGTTTTTTCTCTATGTCATCTACACAAGAAGCAATAGTTTTTTTGGAGCAAGTTTTTTCTCTATGTATGGAACTATCCAGTGGTTAGCGCAGGATGTGTTGGTGCTAAGATTCCAT
The DNA here is from genome assembly GCF_042186555.1 of Aquarana catesbeiana. Taxonomy (NCBI): domain Eukaryota; kingdom Metazoa; phylum Chordata; class Amphibia; order Anura; family Ranidae; genus Aquarana; species Aquarana catesbeiana. The sequence continues at coordinate 413,312,898 of NC_133326.1, read as the reverse complement.
ATAGCATTTCGTCTTCGCTTGGGACCGAACTGTCTCCGCATCACCAGCAGGATTTCCCATTTGCTATCTGATGAGCCTTGTTTGACCTTTGGGTCATTGTTGGAGGTGAGCAGCCAATCTATAAATTTTACACTCGATGTTGGACTGATGCTTTGTTTTTTCTTCTATTAAGCTACTGTTTTATGAGACATCTATTTATATATAAACAGATTTCTACCATTTGTTTTTACTTGAACTTTTTTTTGCACTTTCTTTTATTTTGGATTTTGTTAATGGCACATTATATTGAAAAAGCGCACCACTCCCCCTTTCTATTTCATTTTTCATTTGAGACAGTGGTGAAGTGCCATTGGCTCCAGCTGCTGTCAATCAACATCAGTGAGCCAATGAGGAGGGAGAGGGGGCAGGCTGGGCCATGTCTGAATGGACAAACAAAGCTGCAGCTTGGCTCGGTTGCCCCCATAGCAAACTGCTTGCCGTGGGGCAGGGCTCTATTGGGATAAAAATGTGGCCCTGGGCACAGCGCACATCAGGGCACAGTGCACATCAGAGTACAAGTACATCAGGGCAGAGCGCACATCAGGGCACAGTGCACATCAGGGCACAAGCACATCAGGGTACATCACACATCGGGGCACAGCGCACATTGAGGCAACAGAACACAGCACATCAGGGTACAGCACATCAGGGCACATGGGGCACATGAGGGTACATGGGGCACATCAGGGCACATTCAGGGCACATCAGGGCACATCAGGGCACATTCAGGGCACATCAGGGCACATTTGGGCACATCAGGGCACATCAGGCACATTCAGGGCACATCAGGGCACATGGGGCACATTCAGGGCACATCAGGCACATGGGGTACATCAGGGCAGATCAGAGCACATTCAGGAAACATTCAGGGCACATCAGGCACATGGGGTATATCAGGGCACATCAGGCACATGGGGTACATCAGGGAACATCAGGCACATGGGGTATATCTGGGCACATCAGGCACATGGGGTACATCAGGGCACATTCAGGGCACATCAGGCACATTCAGGGAACACCAGGGCACATGGGGTACATCAGGGCACATTCAGGGCACATCAGGCACATCAAGCACATGGGGTACATCAGGGCACATACAGGGAACATCAGGGCACATCAGGTACATGGGGTACATCAGGGCACATTCAGGGAACATCAGACACATGGAGTACATTAGGGCACATCAGGGCACATTCAGGGCACATCGGGGCACATTCAGGGTACATCAGGCACATGGGGTACATAAGGGCACATTCAGGGCACATGGGGTACAATCAGGACACATGGGGTACATCAGGGCTCATTCAGGGCACATTCAGGGCACATGGGATACAATCAGGGCACATCAGGCACATGGGGTACATCAGGGCACATTCAGGGCACATCAGGGCACATTCAGGGCACATGGGGTACAATCAGGGCACATGGGGTACATTCGGGGCACATCAAGGCACATTCAGGGCACATGGGGTACAATCAGGGCACATCAGGGCACATTCAGGGCACATGGGGTACAATCAGGGCACATCAGGGCACGTGGGGTACAATCAGGGCACATAGGGTACATTCAGGGCACATCAGGGCACATGGGGTACATTCAGGGCACATCAGGGCACATTCAGGGCACGTGGGGTACATTCAGGGCACATGGGGTACATTCAGGGCACAGCGTTTACTTGTTGTTTTCTTCACATGCAGAGTAGCGCAGGCAGCCTCTGTAGTAAGTTCTCTCTCATGTCATGCTGCTGCTGCTCCCCCCCGATGGCCCCTCCTCCTCTCTTCTCGTCCATCTCCATTTGCTTGTGACATCATCTGGGATGGACGAGAAGAGAGGAGAAGGGGGGCCGCCGGGGGGAGCAGCAGCAGCGTGACATGAGAGAGAACTTACTACAGAGGCTGCCTGCGCTACTCTGCATGCATCTCAATCTCCCCATCAGGCACCAGCTGTCGGCAATTGAGGGGTAAATCGTAGACACAATAGGCAGCCGTTGAAACCGGCCTACTGAGCCATTCGGCCCACCGGGAAACTCCCGGTAGTCCCGTTGGCCAGTCCATCCCTGATGTGGGGGCACTCAACAGGAGGAAGGGGCCAGGAGCACTGAAGAGGGACCCAAGAAGAGGAGGATCTGGACTTCTCTGTGCAAAACCACTGCACAGAGCAGGTACGTATAACATGTTTGCTATTTTGAAAAAAAAAAAAAACAAGACTTTAGTATCACTTTAAGTGGGGGCATTTGATTCATGTAGCATTTAATTCCTGGAATACATCCGCCCTTAGCTTAGTCATGTAGACTAGGGATGGGCCAAACAGACCGCTGTTCGGTTCGCACCAGAACATGCGAACACCATGAAAGTTCGGACCCGAATAACGAACCCCATTAAAGTCAATGGGACCCGAACGTCAAAAATCAAAAGTGCCAATTTTGAAGGCTTATATGCAAGTAATTGGGAAAACAATGGTTATAGGGGTCCAGGTCCTGCCCTGGGGGACATGTATCAATAAAAACAAAGTTTGTAAAAAACGTCATTTTTAAATGAGCAGCGATTTTTTTGATTTTTAAAGTGAAAGCATAAAAATAAAAAATACCTTCCAATATAGTGCCTGGGGGTTCCCTTAGTCTACCTGTAAAGTGTCAGATTTGTATCATGTCTAGAATCTGCTGCAGCAATAATTGCATTTATAAAGCCAAAAAAAGACATTTTCCCTGCAAGCAACGTTTATTTTGCTCAACAACAGCTGGGGAGCCAGTGTGAATGATGAGGCCAGAATGTAGTTCACTGGGAACAAGAATAGAGATTATTTGTGTGACAGACCTAGCCGGGAAAGAGACTTTTGGAGGGGACTGTATGCTAGCCTCTTACCGATCGATCGGGGGCCCTTGCATTTGGGGGAACGGTGCTCTTTGCGAGCTGTATGTCTGTGAACCCTTGAGGTGGTATTACTGTGGATTCAGGTCCTGGCCCCCCAGGACACACAGACTCTGGGGAACCTGGATTTGCCATATTGGAATAGTGGCTGATTCATAATGCTGGGACAGATACTGTTAGGAGATGCTGATGTAAATTCCAACACCTGTCTGTCTATTGTCTGCTAAAATGTGTATTGTAACTAAGTCTATACTATGGGATCTAAGAGTCATTAGATCCCCATTGTTATTTGTGCTAATTAACTCTGCTATTGTGTGAAGAAGAGTCTATGTTGATTGTGATAATGTTGATTGGAATTTTCTGAACTACAAGATGGCCAGTCTGGCCTAATGGTCATGTCTGAGTCATCTAGGCTGTCTAAAGGGATTAGTTAATTAGCTCATGTTAATTAGGTTAATTAGGTTACAGCTGTATTGTTAGAGTAATATGAGCAGGAGGTCTGCACCTCCACTTTGAGTGTATAAAAGCCTGTATTTTGCAATAAAGGAGATTCCTGTTTGAACTTACATACAGCCTGCCTGGTGTTTGTTCTGAGCTATCACAATTGGACTAGAACGGCACAGAGCTGTAGTTCTAATCCCGGAGCATTGGATGACCGAGCAATCAGATGTTGCGATCTGCAGTCTGATTCAATAGCTGCAGAGGAGTGTCGGGAGAGTGGAACCGAGCGAGCAAGGGGCTCGTACTTTGGTTGGCAGCCGTGGGATTTTCTCTCCAGTTACTGGGACACTCCAAACCAGCCTGCAGGAGAGCCACGCTGAAAGACTTACTTGAGAGCCGTGGAGGGAATGGTGGGATCATGCTTCCTTGCCGTGAACACATCCAAACCATCACCTGGATCCAAGGTAGCAGGATAGCAGGAGAGGAGAAATACCAGCCACCATGGATGAGAAATTCAGAAGGAGGTTGCGAGAGGAGATACAGCACAGAGGACCAGTATCAGAGCAGGTCCTGCTAGGATGGTTTGATTCTATCCGCTGTGAACTCTAGAAGGAAGCGCTAGCCCGTGAGCAGCGACACCAGGGAAAAGTTCTCCCCTCCATCCATGTGAGGTACTGGTCGCAGTATGAAGTGCGAATGCTGTTTTTGGGGGAACAGCCGAACCGGGAGTGGACAGCCAAGTTAAGCAGGCTGATCCGGGCAGAAATGCGGTTGGACGAGAGCTACAGAGCCCTCCAGTGGTATGTAGCCCAAGTGTGCCCATGGACAGCGGATGACAGCCCCACGGAAGGCTTTGACTACGATGGTCTGGGATTGTTATACTGGAGGCTGTCCAGGGACCCTGACTTTGGAAGTGATCGGGAGTGGCGTTTGGAGGAAATAATGGAGCACAAAGAGCGGAGACTGAATGTCTCAGAAGTGCACTGGAAGATTTGGAGTTTCTGGCCGTTCAGGAATGGGAGTTGGAGATTGCCTACAAACAGCTGTTAGACTCTGCTCAGCAGCAGGGTGGTGCTCCCTTTGCCTGGGACTATCATGAAATACCAGTTGACAACTTTGAAATCCTGGCTGAAGAGTTGACAATGTGGCAGAGTAACGGTGTGCTTTGCCAACCTGCACCCGCAGCTATGGAGGGGGAGGTCTTATGGCGGATGCAGCAAATGCTGACTGACCTTGGTGAACCTGTTTCTGCATTGGATGATCTTGGATGGAGGAATGTGCCTGTCCAGCAGAATGCCAGAGAATCGGCAGTGGAAAATCTGAAGATTGCCGTCCCCAAACCTGAAGTGCTGACAACAGGGCAGAGCTCTGCTAACCTCTGCCCAGCACTGATAGCATCTTCTGGGTTCCACGGAGAGGAGATGGTGAACCTTTATCCCCAGACACCAGTTGCAGAGACAGGGGATTTGATAGACTTTTCTGCTGAGGAAGAACAACCTGGTGAGCCTCCAGCAGAAGAGGAGCTGTTATTAGGGCCAAACTTCACTATGCTCTGCCCAGCACCAACAGAAGTATCTGTGAAGTCACAAGGAACTTCCTCAGCTGAAGTGCTGGCAACCGGACAGAGGGTCCAAGATCTCTGCCCTACACCTGCGGCGGTTCCGGAGGCTCAGGGTGAGAAGGAAGTGGTCACTTCCCAGTAGCAGATCAGGATACAGGGGGAGAAGGGAGAGGAGGTGTTCGTTGTCCCTCCCCAACAGTTAGCCGGAGCAGATGGTGTGGGGTTTCCAGCAGAAGGGCTGGCAACAGGGCCGAGTACTGCTGGACTCTGCCCTCAACTAACAGAGGATGGATGTCCTGTGAAGGTGGATGGGACTTCAGTCTCCACCTGTATACCCCAGGGATGCTGGGCAGTCGGCCCAGATCCCCAACAGCATGATGGAGTGAGCCCAGACACCCTGTCTTCTCTCCAGCGGCAGAAAGGACTCCAGGGAGAAGGGCCAGTCCAGGCCTCTCCCCAGCGGAAGATATGTTCTCTGAGAGAGGCAGAGGTTGGCTGAGTGAGTAATGCTTTGTTTGGAACAATTTGTTTGGGGTACTGTGTGGGTACAGGCATTAGAGGACTGGAACTACTGACTAACTTCATAGTCAACCCGTCCGGGGTCTCCTCCTGTGTTAGTCTCCTGCCGAAAAGGAAGAAATGTGACAGACCTAGCCAGGAAAGAGACTTTTGGAGAGGACTGTATGCTAGCCTCTTGCTGATCGATCGGGGGCCCTTGCATTTGGGGGAACGGTGCTCTTTGTGAGCTGTATGCCTGTGGACCCTTGAGGTGGTATTACTGTGGATTCGGGTCCTGGTCCCCCAGGAAGCACAGACTCTGGGGACCCTTGATTTGCCATATTGGAATAGTGGCTGATTCATAATGCTGGGACAGATACTGTTAGGTGATGCTGATGTAAATTTCAACACCTGTCTGTCTATTGTCTGCTAAAATGTGTATTGTAAATAAGTCTATACTATGGGATCTAAGAGTCATTAGATCCCCATTGTTATTTGTGCTAATTAACTCTGCTATTGTGTGAAGAAAAGTCTATGTTGATTGTGATAATGTTGATTGGATTTTCTAAACTACAAGATGGCCAGTCTGGCCTAATGGTCATGTCTGAGTCATCTAGGCTGTCTAAAGGGATTAGTTAATTAGCTCATGTTAATTAGGTTAATTAGGTTACAGCTGTATTGTTAGAGTAATATGAGCAGGAGGTCTGCACCTCCACTTTGAGTGTATAAAAGCCTGTATTTTGCAATAAAGGAGATTCCTGTTTGAACTTACATACAGCCTGCCTGGTGTTTGTTCTGAGCTATCACAATTGGACTAGAACGGCACAGAGTTGTAGTTCTAATCCCGGAGCATTAGATGACCGAGCAATCAGATGTTGCGATCTGCAGTCTGATTCAATAGCTGCAGAGGAGTGTCGGGAGAGTGGAACCGAGCAAGCAAAGGGGGTCGTTACAATTTGGATACATTTTGGTGTCACTTTGATTTTGGATAGAAGTAACGGGTCCGTAAAAATTGGTCTTTGGGTGTCGGTGGTGCCTTCCCACCGTAACCCTATAGAGGTAATCTTGATGAAAGCAAGAATTGGCCTTGCTGTAAAAAATTGCAATGATATGCACCTGTCAAACAGGTGCAGAAAAATTGTCTTTGGGTGTCGGTGGTGGCTTCCCACCGTAACCCTATAGAGGTACTCTTGATGAAAGCAAGAATTGGCCTTGCTGTAAAAAATTGCAATGATATACACCTGTCAAACAGGTGCAAAAAAATTGGTCTTTGGGTGTTAATTGATGCCTTCTCCAACGCTCCTCTCTTAACCAACAGAAGATTCAAAACTAAGTTTTCCATGACACTGTAACCTACTGGAGTCAGGAAAAACATTCAATAAGATCCTCTTTAACGTGTCCTCAAGAGATTTTATCTTCTGAACTCTCTGTGGGGATGGGATGAGTTCTGAAACCTTCCCCTTATAACAGTGGTCAAGGAGGGTTGTCAACCAGTAATCATCCTTCTCCTTTATGCCACGTATTCTTGGGTCCTTTTGCAGGATTGAAGCATGAGGTTGCCCATGCGTCTCAAATTTGCCGTGGCTTGAGAAGCAGACTCCTCGGGGTCACTCAGGATGACAGCATCTGGAACTTCCTCCTCCCAGCCACGTACTACTCCCAAGGGTTCTGGGGTTGGAAAGCCATCACTTACAGATTGACGCATGTCTTCCTCAGCCTATGAAAGTGCCAGAATCCTCCCCCTCATCCTCCTAGCCTCTCTCCTCCTGTGTGTTCTGTGACATAGGAATGTTGGTGTCTGGATAAAGTGGGCCTTGAGAGGAAAGCAAGTCCTCCTCTTCCTCCTGCTGATCTGCCTCCAGTGCCCTGTCCATAATGCCATGCAGAGTCTGCTCCAGCAGGAACACAACAGGGATTGTGTCACTGATGCATGCACTGTCACTGCTCACCATCTTTGTAGCCTCCTTAAATGGTGACAATACAGTGCATGCATCCCTAATGATCAGCCATTGGCTTGGGGAAAAAAAGCCGAGGCGGCCAGATCCCGTAGTCATGCCGTACTGGCACAGGTACTCTTTGTCGGCCCTCTGCTGCATGTATAGCCGCTGCAGCATTCCCAAAGTTGAGTTCCACCTGGTGGGCATGTCACAAATCAGGCAGTTTACGGGCAGGTGGAATTCCTGCTGAATTTCAGCCAACCGAGCACTGGCTGTGTATGACTGCCTGAACTGGCTACAGACTCTTCTGGTCTGTTTGAAAACATCTTGCAACCCTGGGTACGTACTTAGGAAATGCTGCACCAACAAATTGAGGACATGTGCCAGGAATGGCACATGTGTCAACTTTCCCTATATAAGGGCTGACAGGAGGTTTGAGCCATTATCGGACACCACCATTCTTGGCTCCAGCTGGCGTGGTATGAACCACCTCTGGGCCTGTGTCGGCAGAGCTGTAAAAATCTCTGCTCTGGTGTTGTTCCTGTCCCCTAAACACACCAGCTGAAGCACTGCATGGCACCTTTTAGCCTGACTCTGAGAATAGCCCTTTGAATGCTTAGGGGGTAACTGATGTTCATAGGACAATTCTGCAGAGGAGGGCATGGAGGTGACTGAGGAAGAGGAGGGGGTAGAGCTCACAGGTCTGGTATCATCACCACCAGCTGTATGGAGACATGGGGGCACAACAAGCTGCAGCACCGAGACCTGTCCTGCATCCTTTCAAGTTGCAAGCAGTGTTACCCAGTGTGCTGTGAACAAAATATATCATCCCTGCCCATGCTTGCTGGACTACGTGTCAGCAGTAAGGTGGATTTTATGGCTGACTGCCTTGCCCAGTGATGCCAGAACATTCCCTTCCACGTGATGGTAGAGAGATGGAAGGCCTTATGTGAAAAGTAGTAGCAACTGGGAACCTGCCTTTGTGGTACAGCACATTGTGCAAATTCATGGAAGAGGGCAGAATCCACCAGGCTGAAAGGCAGAAGTTGGAGAGCCAACAGCTTTGACAAGCTTGCATTTAGATGCTGGGCACGTGGATGGCAGGGACTGTATTTTTTTTCCGCTGCAGCAGATGGGGCAGAGAAATTTGCCGGCTACAGTCTGCAGCTGATGGTGTGCTGCTGGCAGATGTGCTGCTAGGACCTGGGACACCCTGTGCTATATCATCATCCCTGTCAATGGAGGCTTCTGAGAGGTAATTATTCAGTATAGCAGGGGCAGACTGAAGTGGGTAAGGAGGAGGAGGGACAGATTTGTGCCCCTTTTGTTTGCTCTTGCCAACTGGCTGAGTGGTTGGATGTTAAATGCCTTGTTAGGCATGTGGTACTCAAATGGTTGGTGTTTTTGCCCTGTTTGATGTGCCTGAGGCACAGTTTGCAGATAGCAACAGTGCGATCTGCTGCACATGTGCTGAAAAAGGCCCAGACAGCTGAGCTTTGGAGAGTGGGTCGGGAGATAACAGCTGCAGAATATGATGGAATATTGTGGCTGCTCTCTACTCTTTCTTGATGTCGCCTCCTTGGAGTTGTGCCACCTCACCTTCAGTTTCCTCCTCTGCTCTATCTGGCACCCAAGTCGCATCAGTGACCTCATTATCATCATCATCATCTCCATCTCCTCCATCTTCATCATTACCACTGGAGACAACTTGACAATACGCAGCTGCTTGGGGAACATGAATGCCAATTTGTCTACCAGTGTTCCTCAATCTCTCTAGGTTCATGTACCTGTCATCCTCAACCTCAGAACCAACATCTGAATCCAGTAATAGCTGGGCATCATCAAGGAGCAAGTGGCTGATGCTGTGGTCAAATAACTCAGCTGACTCCTCAATGGCTGATTTTGGGGCTATGGCAAGAATAGATGTCGACAAGAAGGCAGGCTTAGCCACTCTGGCATCTGCAGGGGACTGCACACTTGTCTTCTGCTTGTGTGAAAGAGGATGAGGAGGATGAGGAAGGTTTAGTAAGCCATTCCACCACCTCCTCTGTATGAAAAGATGCAAAAATACTCTTGCGCACAGGTGTATTGGCTAAAAGGTCCCAAGGGTTCAGGAAGGACTGTGGATTTCGGCCTTGCTGCTCTTAAGGATGGGATTGTCCTAGTGTTAAATGAAAAGAAAGAAAAAGAGCGCACCAGCCTAGTGCATTATCCTTGACAGATTTATTAATTAAAAACAAGATAAAAACTACTCACAAAGGTCGAAGAAAAAATCGCATTGTATATGGCACAGAGGCAAATAGTCCAGTGGTAGCAGTTTTCCAGGTCCCAGGAAGGAGGCGTATGGACTACTGCTCTCTAACGCGTTTCGAAGGTTACCCTTCTTCATCAGAGCCTTAGTAGTGTTGGTCTCCTGCTGGCTTTTATATATGTGTCCATCTAGACAAGACTGGTCAGGTTAGTTCTAAGGCTCCTCCCTTGATTAGTGGGCGGTCCTCTGAGAAGGGTGGGTCTTGGCTTTGTTGTCGTTATTAAAGGGCCATGATATATTTATTTATTTTTAATGTTTATTAAAGAAACTTTTTATGTTTAATATGATTTTAGTTTAATGTATAGTTATATTTCTAGCTCTAGTATTTGATTTTAATTTTTAGTTTTTAATTTTTAATTATAGTTTTTACTTTTTAATTTTTAGTTTATAATTCATATTTAGATTTAGATCAGCGGCCATGTATATAGTCCGGAGTGCAAACATCCCACAACAGACAGACTGGAATAGTCATACCAATACTTATATATAGAGATGAGCCAAGGCATATCAGAGGATATGTTCATCTCCCCTCTCATCAATACATTGCATACATCAGAGGACGTTGATTAGGGGTCTAAGATCGGAGAAAAAAAAAAATAATAATAATAATAGCATACCTTATGGTGTATAGATCTGATGGCAGCTCATTTGCTCAATTATAGTGTCTCTGTGGGGGCTATGACTGTATCGGCTTCCATTGCTGACAGGTTCTGGCCAGGTTCTTCCTGTGTCCTGTAGGGCCTGTTGGAACGCACGCCGCTCCTTTACTTCCGGGTTGCGATCCACAGGGCAGAAGTGCGGTCGTGACGTCATATCCCATGCGCCCTTCGGCGCACGAGATTGACTTGCTATGGTAAACAGTGGCCTCCATTTTGCCGTAGGCATAGATAGAGGCCAAAGTCAGACAAAAACTGTCTGAACTACAAGCTAGAAGGGGATAAAATAATATATATAAATATATGTGTATAATAAGTTAAATCTATAGTGCCACAAAAGGGAGGGGGAAGGGGGAAATGGGAAGACCTAGGGAAGGAGAGGATAGGCTAACTGACCAGATGCTAGACATAGTGATCTAATTAAAAACTAGGTGGAGAAACAGGGACTGTTATAGGATTGATTCTAGAGTTATGGCTAGAAGGTGACAGTATCCAGAACGTATGTATTTAAAAGCCAGCAAGAGATGCACTAGAATTAATAGTAAAAAGTAGTAATATAAAATACATATAATATACATTGTATATAAAAATATATACACATCCATTTTCATAGACATATATGCGCATAAGAAAATTTAAAAAGCAATATTATTAAAAATAAATCCGTATAGAAGTACAAAATTCTGTGTACTTTGCCAGTATAATATAAAAAGGGGGTATGTTATAACCTCATATATATAATACATATAATGGTTTTGTACATTATTTCGGGTATCCCAGGGGTTATTTAATAGACATCAGCGAAAGGAATAATAAATAATAAAAATAGAAATAAAAATAAAAATAAAAATGGGGGTTTATATTAAGCATTAGAATGTATTAAATATGATATTGAGTAATGATAGAGATTAGATTACGTTAAGTTAGAAAAAATTATTATATAAAAAAAAAAAATTATGGATATGATATATTATTTATGGAATATTATGGAATATTTGATAGAGCCACTGCCTACAGATATATGTATATATATATATAAAGACACATACACATACAACATATGATTACACGTGTATATACATATAAGTATACACATATATACTATCACGTGAAGGACCTGTATATGCTGTGATCTAGTCTTAAGGTAAATGTATATTTTTGTTTTTATTTTTATTTATATTTGGACATATCCTGTGAGAGGAGTATTACATTGATGTAATCTATAGATTGAAAAACAAGATCTAATAGGATATGGCTTAGACAGTGGGAATGTAATGATAATACCTTAAAACCTCTATGAAAAGAGTGGTATATGGGGCCAAGAGATATATGAATGTCACAGCAATAATAGGTTTAATCAGTTGAATAGATATAGAATTGAATGGATATAAAATCAGCCCTCCACAGTGGTTTAATGCCAGCGTTATACTATTTTATGTATTTCTGGGTCTTCATTTAAACCTCCTGGGGCGAGACTGCCGAGGGTGAAGATCCAGAAGGCTTCTCTTTTGCAAAGCCTCTGGTGTCTTCTTCCTGTATCCAGCTCACTTCCAATAGACTCAATCCCAAATACTTTCATGCCTGCGGGGTCCCCTTGGTGAGCCTCTACAAAGTGTCGAGGGACTGGATATTTGTCTCTTAGATTTATGATACCGCATTTATGCTCACCAATTCTAACTCGCATTGGACGTTGTGTACGGCCAACGTATAGACACCCACATGGACATACTATACCGTAGATCACATACTCTGTTCCACAGTTTATGAATTGCTTAATTTGGTGAATTCTCCCGTCTCTCCCTACTACGGTTTTTTCCTATGCCACATGTACATGCATGTGCCACAGTTCTTAATACCGCACCTGTAGCATCCTTTTTGGTCAAATATTGTTGTCCACCTATTAGTTGGTTTGCTGGTATGTGTTTTTACCCTACTTGGGGCTATCAGGCTCCTAAGATCTCGGGGTTTCCGGAAAACAATATTAGGGTGATCGGGGAGTGTCTTACCCAAAACGGGGTCGTGCTTCAGAATGTTCCAATTCTTTTTGATAACATTCTGGATTTCGAACGCTTTATTCGTATATTGGGTAGAGAAACAGGCCTGTTGGATATCAGGAGTGGTCTGGTATCGAGATTTTTTGTTATTCGAATCACCACTAGGTGGATCGTCATAAAGAGCCAGATACTTAGAAAAGGCTGATTCTATGTGGTTGGCTTCGTAACCTTTTTCTCTAAACTTCTGCATAAGGAGTTTGCTCTGTTCTAAATAATCTTCTTTCTTGGTACACGTCCGTCTAAGGCGACAAAATTGGCCAAAGGGGACATTCTGTATCCACCTGGGATGGTGGTTACTTTTAGCGTGTAAGTATGAGTTTCCCCCGCTGGGTTTAAAATGAGTTTTGGAAAAAATGTCACCATCTTGGTCACTCTGTAATTCCAAATCTAGAAAGACCAGACATTTCTCATCTAGAACATGAGTGAATTCTATCCCAAATGGATTATTTTTACAATGTTCTAAGAAGTTCTGGAGACTTTGATCCGACCCATCCCAGATGATCAGAATGTCGTCAATGTATCTCGCATATAGGACCAGATTTGCCCCAAAGGGATTGTTTTTCCATATGAAGTGTTCTTCCCAAAATCCCATAAAAATATTCGCGTAGCTAGGGGCAAACCTGGCTCCCATAGCTGTACCTTTTATTTGCAAATAATGGTCGCCTAAAAAGGAAAAGTAATTGTGTGTAAGGGAGAATTCCACACAATCCAATAAGAATTTGGCCTGCCAAGGGTTCATTCTGTCATCCTTGAGTAAGAAATGGTTGATGGCTCTTAAGCCAAATATATGATTTATTGATGTATATAATGAGGCTACATCTAAGGAGAGCCACCTATAGCTGGGTAGCCATTTGTAATTTGACAGTATCTCCAGCACATGACCAGAATCTTTGACAAAGGATGGCAGATCGACCACTATGTCCTGCAGAAAGTGGTCAATATAGCACCCCAAGTTGCTAGAGAGGCTGTCAATCCCAGATATTATGGGTCTACCTGGAGGGTTTAAAAGGCTTTTATGTACCTTCGGTATATGATAAAAATGTGGAGTGGCGGCATGTCTATTGAATAGAAAAAGGTACTCATTTTTAGTAAGGACTTCTTTGGATAAAGCATCGTCTAGAAGTATTTTGAGCTCCTTAGTATACTCGAAAGTGGGATCCCTTTTTAGTATAGCATAGGTTTGGGTGTCACCTAGGAGTCTTCTTGCCTCGGATATATACTCATCTCTATTTTGGATGACTAAGCTTCCACCTTTGTCTGCCCTTCGGATGATCACATCCTTATTTTGTTTGAGGGCATCTATGGGTATAGCATTTTGATCTATATTCATATTGGTATTCATAGGTTTATCAAACTTTGTTTTAAAAGTGTTAAAAACCGTATCGTAGAAGGTGGAAATGAATCTTCCTTTGGCCCAATGGGGAAAGAAAGAGGATTTGGGTCTGAAAGAGGTATGAACAATAGCGCTTTCACATGGAGGAGCAAATGTTAGTTCAGAAATTGTTTGTCCCTCAAAATGTGCTTCTTGGTAAAGCTCTTCAAGAATGTTAAGTATGGAGTCTTCTTCTACGCTAGTGTCGGATGGTAATGACTCTTCCGACTCCACTTTTGTATTATCAGTGCTATTCTCATTCTTAGCTTCTTTTAGCGTGTAATATCTTTGTATAGTAAGCTTGCGTATATATTTATTAAGATCTATAAATAATTCAAACAGGTTTGGTGCACTAGGTGGGGCGAAATTAAGGCCCTTCCTAAGGAGGTCTAGCTCAGTTTCAGAGAAAACGGAGCTAGAAAGGTTATAGATCTTAATAGTTGAATGAGTGGTTTCTACAGCCTGCCTCTTTTTGTATCTCTTCCCTCCTCTTTTTCCTCTTCGTGTTCCTCTTCTCTTTTCCTTATTTTCTTCCCCGTAGAAAGTATGTGCGATAGAGGGTCCGGTATGTTGTTTGTTACAGACCCCCCCATCGTTGCAACTGCCTGCTCTAAAAAAACCAAAGGAGGTGTGATGTCTGATATGCTTGTATTGTTGGCTTCTAGATCACTGAGGGTGGAAAAGGGATTGTAAGTGGGAATGTCTTTGAACAGTTGAAAGTCGATATCAGAAACGACGTTTGCATTTTCAGGCAGACTGCCTGGAGTGCAAGTAACGGGTGGAGGTGAAGTACTCCTCCCATTGACTGATGGTATGGTAGATATTCCTTTTTCTAACTGTGAGTTTTTACTAACATTAGTTATGATTGTATTTGTGGAGTCTCTTGTCATTGGGGGATTCTCTGCTGGTGATTCTCCAGGTGGATTGACATTGGTTTCTATGGTATTACTATTTTTAATACTTAAAGATGGTCTATTCATAGTGGAGATATTTTTAGCTGTTTGGTTTTGTTTAGGAAGGTTGGAATTTTGTTGATTTTTAGTATTAGAATATTGTTGGTGATGGGGTCTAGTGTGTAAATGACCTTGCCCTGATGTTGTCTGATTTCTAAAGGTATCTTTTTTGTATTTAGTTTTATGACTTATTTTGTTCCTATTTCACTTTGCTTTGACATTGTTATTTCTTAGTGTTTCTCTTTGATTTGGAGGTGGATGTTTTCTCTGAGATTGTGTACCATATGTATTGTGTCCTGTTAATTGTTCGTTTGTCACATCATTTCTATTTTTATTTTCTATATTGTCGGATCTTTTCCAATTAAATTCTCGATTGTTCAAATAATCTAATCTATCTCGTTCGAACTTACCCGCAAACCAACTAATAGTTGGACAACAATATTTGACCAAAAAGGATGCTACAGGTGCGGTATTAAGAACTGTGGCACATGCATGTACATGTGGCATAGGAAAAAAACCGTAGTAGGGAGAGACAGGAGAATTCACCAAATTAAGCAATTCATAAACTGTGGAACAGAGTATGTGATCTATGGTATAGTATGTCCATGTGGGCGTCTATACGTTGGCCGTACACAACGTTCAATGCGAGTTAGAATTGGTGAGCATAAATGCGGTATCATAAATCTAAGAGACAAATATCCAGTCCCTCGACACTTTGTAGAGGCTCACCAAGGGGACCCCGCAGGCATGAAAGTATTTGGGATTGAGTCTATTGGAAGTGAGCTGGATACAGGAAGAAGACACCAGAGGCTTTGCAAAAGAGAAGCCTTCTGGATCTTCACCCTCGGCAGTCTCGCCCCAGGAGGTTTAAATGAAGACCCAGAAATACATAAAATAGTATAACGCTGGCATTAAACCACTGTGGAGGGCTGATTTTATATCCATTCAATTCTATATCTATTCAACTGATTAAACCTATTATTGCTGTGACATTCATATATCTCTTGGCCCCATATACCACTCTTTTCATAGAGGTTTTAAGGTATTATCATTACATTCCCACTGTCTAAGCCATATCCTATTAGATCTTGTTTTTCAATCTATAGATTACATCAATGTAATACTCCTCTCACAGGATATGTCCAAATATAAATAAAAATAAAAACAAAAATATACATTTACCTTAAGACTAGATCACAGCATATACAGGTCCTTCACGTGATAGTATATATGTGTATACTTATATGTATATACACGTGTAATCATATGTTGTATGTGTATGTGTCTTTATATATATATATACATATATCTGTAGGCAGTGGCTCTATCAAATATTCCATAATATTCCATAAATAATATATCATATCCATAATTTTTTTTTTTTTTATATAATAATTTTTTCTAACTTAACGTAATCTAATCTCTATCATTACTCAATATCATATTTAATACATTCTAATGCTTAATATAAACCCCCATTTTTATTTTTATTTTTATTTCTATTTTTATTATTTATTATTCCTTTCGCTGATGTCTATTAAATAACCCCTGGGATACCCGAAATAATGTACAAAACCATTATATGTATTATATATATGAGGTTATAACATACCCCCTTTTTATATTATACTGGCAAAGTACACAGAATTTTGTACTTCTATACGGATTTATTTTTAATAATATTGCTTTTTAAATTTTCTTATGCGCATATATGTCTATGAAAATGGATGTGTATATATTTTTATATACAATGTATATTATATGTATTTTATATTACTACTTTTTACTATTAATTCTAGTGCATCTCTTGCTGGCTTTTAAATACATACGTTCTGGATACTGTCACCTTCTAGCCATAACTCTAGAATCAATCCTATAACAGTCCCTGTTTCTCCACCTAGTTTTTAATTAGATCACTATGTCTAGCATCTGGTCAGTTAGCCTATCCTCTCCTTCCCTAGGTCTTCCCATTTCCCCCTTCCCCCTCCCTTTTGTGGCACTATAGATTTAACTTATTATACACATATATTTATATATATTATTTTATCCCCTTCTAGCTTGTAGTTCAGACAGTTTTTGTCTGACTTTGGCCTCTATCTATGCCTACGGCAAAATGGAGGCCACTGTTTACCATAGCAAGTCAATCTCGTGTGCCGAAGGGTGCACGGGATATGACGTCATGACCGCACTTCCGCCCTGTGGATCGCAACCCGGAAGTAAAGGAGCGGCGTGCGTTCCAACAGGCCCTACAGGACACAGGAACGTGTCACTGGCCAGAACCTGTCAGCAATGGAAGCCGATACAGTCATAGCCCCCACAGAGACACTATACTTGAGCAAATGAGCTGCCATCAGATCTATACACCATAAGGTATGCTATTATTATTATTATTATTTTTTTCTCCGATCTTAGACCCCTAATCAACGTCCTCTGATGTATGCAATGTATTGATGAGAGGGGAGATGAACATATCCTCTGATATGCCTTGGCTCATCTCTATATATAAGTATTGGTATGACTATTCCAGTCTGTCTGTTGTGGGATGTTTGCACTCCGGACTATATACATGGCCGCTGATCTAAATCTAAATATGAATTATAAACTAAAAATTAAAAAGTAAAAATTAAAAAGTAAAAACTATAATTAAAAATTAAAAACTAAAAATTAAAATCAAATACTAGAGCTAGAAATATAACTATAAATTAAACTAAAATCATATTAAACATAAAAAGTTTCTTTAATAAACATTAAAAATAAATAAATATATCATGGCCCTTTAATAACGACAACAAAGCCAAGACCCACCCTTCTCAGAGGACCGCCCACTAATCAAGGGAGGAGCCTTAGAACTAACCTGACCAGTCTTGTCTAGATGGACACATATATAAAAGCCAGCAGGAGACCAACACTACTAAGGCTCTGATGAAGAAGGGTAACCTTCGAAACGCGTTAGCCAGCAGTAGTCCGTATGCCTCCTTCCTGGGACCTGGAAAACTGCTACCACTGGACTATTTGCCTCTGTGCCATATACAATGCGATTTTTTCTTCGACCTTTGTGAGTAGTTTTTATCTTGTTTTTAATTAAAAATCTGTCAAGGATAATGCACTAGGCTGGTGCGCTCTTTTTCTTTCTTTTCATTCACCACCTCCTCTGTATCCTGTGGCTGGATAGCACAGGCAAACTCATTAAACAGAGGAAATGATGCCCTGCCTAAGGAGTGACCACCATGTCCACCTTTGCCTGTTGACACATTTGTTGCTGGCCCCCTAACAGTGCCAAGGGAACATCTGCCTCTCCTTGTTGTCCTCCCAGACATTATTGGGATGGAGGGGGCGGTGCTTATAAGCAAATGTAAAGTATAAGTTGAAATCTATATGTAGATGCACTCAATGTAAAGAGGTGTTTGGTGCACTTTAATTTGAGTACTCAAGCTACACAGACACACTCCACGGATACACTATAATATATTGCGATACGATGCGCCAAACATACAGTGACACACAAAACTATATGGCGTTAAACTGGCAGTAACGCACACAAAACTATATGGTGTTAAACTGGCAGTAACCCACACAGAAGTAAATGGCATTAAACTGGCAGTAATGCAAAAACAATATGGCGTTAAACTGGCAGTAACGCACACAGAACTATATGGCGTTAAACTGGCAGTAACGCACCCAGAACTATATGGCGATAAACTGGCAGTAACACACACAGAACTATATGGCAAACTGGCAGTAACGCACGCAAAACGATATGGCGTTAAACTGGCAGTAAAGCACACAAAACTATATGGTGTTAAACTGGCAGTAACCCACACAGAAGTAAATGGCATTAAACTGGCAGTAATGCAAAAACGATATGGCGTTAAACTGGCAGTAACGCACACAGAACTATATGGCGTTAAACTGGCAGTAACGCACACAGAACTATATGGCGATAAACTGGCAGTAACACACACAGAACTATATGGCAAACTGGCAGTAACGCACGCAAAACGATATGGCGTTAAACTGGCAGTAAAGCACACAAAATGATAAGCCATTAAACTGGCAGTAACGCACGCAAAACTAGATGGTGTTAAACTGGCAGTAACGCATACAGAACTATATGGCGTTAAACTGCCAGTAACACACAAACTATATGGCGTTAAACTGGCAGTAACGCACGCAAAACGATATGGTGTTAAACTGGCAGTAACGCACACAGAACTATATGGTGTTAAACTGGTAGTAACGCATGCAAAACTATATGACATTAAACTGGGAGTAACGCACACAGAACTATACGGCGTTAAACTGGCAGTAATGCATACAGAACTATATGGCGTTAAACTGCCAGTAACACACAAAACTATATGGCGCTAAACTGGCAGTAACGCACGCAAAACGATATGTTGTTAAACTGGCAGTAACGCACACAGAACTATATGGTGTTAAACTGGCAGTAACGCATGCAAAACTATATGACATTAAACTGGGAGTAACGCACACAGAACTATACGGCGTTAAACTGGCAGTAACGCGCGCAAAACGATATGGCGTTAAACTGGCAGTAACTCACACAAAACTATATGGTGTTAAACTGGCAATAACACAATCAAATAGACGGTGTTCAACTGTCACTACACTGATGCTATCTGAACTGTCCCTACTCTAGCTATACACTAATGTAAAGATTACTGACACAGTCTCACTACACTACACTGAAACTATAAGAGCTGTCCCTACTCCACACTAATGTATGTATGAATAACACGGTCTCACTACACTACAGTGAGACTATCTGAGCTGTCCCTACTCTAGCTGCACACTATGCAAAGCTGAATAATGGTCCTCCTCACTACACTCACACTATCCCTAGACTGACACTAAACTAACATTCTACACCGACAATTGAAGCAAAATAGCACAGTATAGCACACTAACTAATAGCACTGAAAATAGCCCTGTTCTATCTCTCTCACACGCCGAAATCACTCTGAAAATGGCTGCTATTGAAAGAATACTTTTATACTGTGGAGCGGGAATGAGCCATGATTAGATAAAGGGGGTCATTTACTAAGATGAATCCACTGCGCTGGGTCAGAACTTAATTGGTGCGCTGGATAGATCCTTAATTCAGCATGTGAACTGGCGCACACACAGGAGTACCTACACGCGAGAATGTTTCTAGCGTGATAGGATCGCGCTGGTTCTCAGCGAGGTACATCTCTCACTCGCTGCAATAGGAAAAACACATCTTCCTATTAAAGCAGCGTGAGAAAAAACGGCATGGGTTCCCCCTCCGGGTGCATGCCAGACCCTTCGGTCTGGTATGGATTGTAAGGGGAACCCCCTATGCGGAAAAAACGGCGTGGGGGTCCCCCAAAATCCATTCCAGACCCTTATTCGAGCACGCAGCCCGGCCGGTCAGGAAAGGGGGTGGGGATGAGCGGGATCCCCCCCTCCTGAACCGTACCAGACCGCATGCCCTCAACATGGGGGATAGGACCTTTAAGGTCCGCCTTGGACCTGCAGACCTGAACGGACACTCCATAGACCTCTATGGAGGGTCGGATGTCAGTGGTGACATGTCCGCTGACATACGACCCACTCCAATCCAAAAAAGTGTAACGGAGGAAAGACCTATTTTTCCATCTGTCTGCGGATCGGGTGACGACGGACTCTACGGTCTGTCATCATCCAATCCCCTATAGAGGAGAGCGGCACTCTGACAGGTCCATCCCTGTACAGTGTGCAGAGACAGACCTGTCATCTGCCTGCTCAGTGAGGATCCACGGAGCGTTCCCCTGCTGAACAGAGCGGGCGCCGTACACAGACACGTCCATGTGAAAGAACCCTAAGGCCAACGCCCTTTGTACAAAAATCCACGGGAAAGTTTGTACAAAGTCCCATCGTGTGTATGAGGCTTAAACACCAGAAATTCAACTTTTCATATCTTTAAAGATCACCATACACTGGCCAATCAGTTAGATCTTCCATAAATTAGATTCAGTGTAAGAGCCTGTTTGGTTTTCTACAATTAGAAGTAGTTCTTACTGTGCATCTTCCTATTACCGCTTTAGCCTAATGCTCTCTTTCCACTATTTCCTTGTCAAAAGAAGTTTATTGAGTATACAATATTATAAAGATACATAAAGTAAGTTTACAAGGATCTATAAAGTAAGCTCATTGTTTTACAGTAGGGTTTATATAGGTAAATATCATGAAATTTCAAATATTAAACATTGGGTTCATGTAAACCTAAATGAAAGATATATATCATTTCCTTAGTTACTTTTGTAGGTATTTAAATGATTTATACCTACTATACATATTGTTTACAAGTAGAGTGTATATAGGTCAAATAAATTCTGATAATGAGCTTTAATCTTAAGGTGGAGAAAAGGAAAGAGAAAGAAGAAAAAGGGTTGAAAGGTAGAGGTATGGTCCACAAGGTTGTCCCGCTCATCAGTTTATTATTCTTTTTAGTTCTCTTTGAAGCCTTAGAAAGGGTGTCTCTGTAAGTCATTTAATCTGTTACCATGGCAACAGAACAGAGTCATTGAAGTTTGACAGGAACTGTTGTTTTATCCAAGGATGCCAAAGTTTTTCAAATTTTGGAATTTGATTTTGATCGATGGCTACCATCTTAGCATGGGACATTGTATTATTCATTCTGTGAATTGTTTCTGCTAGTACCAATGTAGGAGATTTCCATGCCTTGGCCACTGTTTGTTTTGCAGCCGTTATTAGTTGGATCATAAGTTTGAATTGAGAGAGTGTTAACCATTCCGGTTTTAGATTAAGTAAAGTTAAATATGGATCTGGTTGAATTATTTTTTTAAATATTTTAGATGCAATCACGAAGACTTCCTTCCAGAAGGTTTGGATTACTGGGCACGTCCACCATATGTGTAAATATGTGCCTATTTCTGGGCATCCTCGAAAACAAAGAGCTGAGGTATTAGGTGAATATTTTGCCACTCTAGCGGGTACAAGGTACCAGCGAGTTAGGACTTTATAATTTGTCTCCAGTGCTAAAATGTTGGGTGAAGATGACTTAGATGTGAGCCATATGTTAGACCAGTCCGTGTCTTCTAAAGTTCGTCCCAGGTCCTCCTCCCACCTCTGAACGTAAGAGGGTCTATTAAGATTTGCTACTCCATATAATTGATTATAAAGTGATGAAATTGTACCTTTAGCAAATGGATCTTTTGTACAGATTGATTCAAAAATGGATAATTGGGATAATGGTGTATCCCCCTTTAGGAATGGTGTATAGAAATTTTTGATTTGGAGATATCTAAATATCTCAGAGTTTGGTAGATCATATTTTTCTCTAAGCGATGGAAATGAAAGGAATGATTTAGATGCTATGAAGTCATTTAGTGTCTGAATGCCTGATGTTGTCCAAGCTTTAAAAGAATTTGGGTAGATCCATGCCGGATAAAAGGCCGGATTTCTGATAAAAGAAAGGAGAGGATTGTGTGGAGATTGTAACTGATATTTGGTTTTTAGTTTATCCCAGAGAGATAAGAAGTGTTTAGTTATGGGATTATGAATTTTAAAGCGGTCTTTAGGATCAAGCCATAATAAATTTGATATTAATAGAGGGTCATTTTCTGAAGCCTCTATAAATACCCATAATGGGATTTCCTGTTTTGCATGGTATTTGGACAGACTGGCCAAATGTGCTGCTCTGTAGTAGTTAGTAAAATTAGAGTATCCCAGGCCTCCTTTATTTTTGGGAAGATGTAGTGTGTGTATAGGTATACGTGGTTTAGAAGAGCCCCATATAAACGAAGTTGCTCTTTTTTGTACTATTCTCAAAAAATAGGAAGGAATTGGAATAGGGAGGACTCTGAATAGATAAAGCAATTTGGGTAGAATAGTCATTTTGATTGCATTAATCTTCCCTATCCAGGATAAAGGAAGTTGCGACCATTGTTTTATTAGATTTGTGATCTGTCTTAATACAGGAGGATAATTGGTTGAGAATAAGTCAGAATGAGATGCTGTTAAATGAATTCCAAGATATGGGATTGATTTTTCTGCCCATGTGAATGGGAGTGCAGCCCTAGCCAGGATCAATTCCATGTTTGTGAGTGAAACATTAAGCACTAGGCATTTCTTAGGATTAATCATAAGGCCGGATAGGGCTGCAAATCCATCAAGAGCTGGTATTAAGTTAGGACCAGAGACCTGTGGTGATGATAGAAAAAGTAATATATCATCTGCAAATATACATAATTTGTGTGTAATACCTCCTACTTCAATGCCAGTTATAGTTTGGTTTGTTCTGATGTATTGGGCCATGGGTTCGAGTATAAGGGCAAATAATAAGGGAGATAATGGGCAACCCTGTCGGGTACCTCTTTTGATATTAAAGGCATCAGATTTGTATCCAGCATATTTTATATAGGCTTTGGGTTTATTATATAATGCTTTGATCCATGTTAAAAAGTGGGGTCCAAAACCCCATTTTTGTAATGAATATTGCATATATTGCCAGGATACTGTGTCAAATGCCCTCTTAATATCGAGAGATAGAAAACATAAAGGGATTTTCCGTTTTTTAGCAATATGTGCCAATAACACTGCCCTGCGTATATTATCGCCAGCCTGTCTATTTTGCATGAAGCCTACTTGATCTCTATGTATTAATTTTCCTATAATGCTATTGAGGCATTTTGCTATTATTTTTGCTAATAATTTAATATCGAGGTTTAACAGAGAGATAGGCTGATAATTCACACAGGAAGTATCATCAGAAAGGGGTTTTGGGATCATACAAACAATTGCCATTAGTGTTTCTTGCCAAAAAGAATGTCCATCTAGAAGTTTGTTAAAAGTTTCAGTGAGAATGGGAGAGAGTATTTCTGAGAATGTTTTATAGTATAAAGCCGAGTAGCCGTCTGGGCCTGGTCTTTTGTTAAGTTTTAGGTCTTTTATGGCGTTAGCAACTTCATCTATAGTTATAGGCTCATCCAAACTGCTTTTTTGATTCTGAGATAACTCAGGTAAGGTTATTTTTGAGAAGAAGGATTCAGCCTCTGTAGGATTAAATTCATTGTTTGTCTTGTATAAAGTTGCGAAATGTGTGAAATTTATGGACTATTTTAACTGGATTACAAGTGTAAACATTTTTTGATGATTTCAAACGTATTGGTTTGAAAGATTTGTTAGTTGAATTTAATGCCCGAGCCAAATATGTACCTGGTTTGTTTGTATTCAAGTAGAAATTGTGTTTGGAGCGTTTGAGGGATTTATCAACTGACTCAGTGAGAAATAGATTGTATTCCAATCTAGATTTTTCCAGATGAGATTCTGTACTCTGAGATGGATTATCTTGAAATGATATGTAGGCTGCATTAAAATTGAGTTCTAGTTTTTTTGCTAGATTTTTGCGTTCCCGTTTAAATAGTGCCATTTGTCTTTGTATTGTACCACGCAAGACAGGCTTATGAGCTTCCCACAGTGTTATTGGGGAGATGTCTGTTGTATTATTAATTGATATGTATTCCTTTAAAGCTTGTTCAATGGCCATCTGATGTAGTGGGTGTTTGAGCATTATGTCCGGTAAGTACCACGTTGGGTCATGCGCTTTTGGTATGGCTGAGGCTATAGTAGTGTATACTGCATTATGGTCAGACCACGGAATCGGAATTATATCTGATGCAATCATTTCTGGTATCATTCCTATTGTTAGAAAAATATGATCTTTTCTGGTGAAGGTTTGATGAGGATGCGAGAAATAAGTGAATTTCTTTTTCATTGGGTTACTTTCTCTCCACGAATCTACCAGATTGTATTTGGAAAGAAGTTGAGAAAAAGGTAATCTAGAGGTTATTTTGGATGGTGTAAAAGGTGATTTATCTAGAAATGGGAGGAGGACCTGGTTCGAATCCCCACACATTATCACTGTTCCTATTTTGTGTGTATTAATCACTTGTAATATATGTGAGAGGAATGGTGTAGGTTGTTTGTTAGGAGCGTAGTAGGAAATCACCGTGATTGCTGTATCCATTATATAACCCATGAGTATCAGGTATCTACCTTCTGGGTCTTTAATTTCTGATGATAAGGTGAATGGTGTGGATCGGTGAAATGCAATTAGAGTTCCCCTTTGCTTGGTACAGGCAGAAGCCGTGTAAATTTGTTGATAAAAAGGAGAAATATATTTTGGAGTAGAATCTTTGGTGAAGTGTGTTTCTTGGAGGCATACTATGTGAGCCTTCTTGTTATGAAAAGTACAGAAGGCTTTGGTCCTTTTTTGAGGTACATTTATTCCCTGAACATTCAGGGAAAGTATATTCAGTGGTGCCATGGCAACAGATCAAATAGTTTTGACTTACTTTTTGTTATGCAGAGCTGACTGCGCAGATCAACCAGTGTGGACTGAAGAGATGAATAGATAGAAAAGAAACCAGTGAATTCTGGAGTAAAGAGTAAACAAAAAACATATGAGATTAGATGATACATTGTATAAATTATTTTTTGCAAGTAATCACAATTTACCCGTGAAAGAGAGTAAATATCTCTCTCAGGGGAATAAGTGCCTTCGTCACACTCCCACATAATATGGTTGGGAGAATGAGGAGGGCTAATGGGGGTACACGGATCTTCCGCTTACAGGAGAGAAGTGCTATGTCAAAAGACATCAAAATGATGTTTCATTAATTGGAGTGCAGAATATAGTTTTTGTTGAAATTATTTATTCCAGGGTGGTTGTATATGGTTAGTCTTGCCCTAGGCTAAATAATTCAGTTAGAAAGGTACTGTTAATAACTTTGGTATTGATGAAGATAGTTTGAATTATTTTGGGATGTTAACCCTTTTAGAGTAAACAATTACATATTTTATTCATATGTAACTGTTTAGATATGTTAACTCATAAAATTGAGGTTGTATTGCTTCAGATTAGAATAAACAAAAACATAATTCTAGGAACTAGTTAGGTAATAATATATTTGTTTTAAGAAAAGAAAGAAAAAGCTTCCATTACTTCTGGATTATTGAACATATTTGTCCTAAAAAGTAATAAATCTATTGTTATTACCTGATAATATATAACTGAACAAGAATTTCCTTATTTCACTTATATATTCTAAGGCTATATGAATCAGAAGCAATAAGAAATATAACTGGAATGTAACATGATCCCACACAGTGTGTGACTATCAGAATGCAGTTACATTCAGTTATAAATACAGGTTTTTTATAGAGAACCATCTCTTAGTATAATAAATGAAGAGATATCAGGAATTAGGATGTCAGTCCATTGAATCTTCTCGGTCCATGGATAATGTGGCATAACGGCCTCTTTTGTGAGAATGATGATTCCCATTTTGTTCTGAAATTTTCTGAGTGCTGCCTGAAGGTGAAGATGATGTCATTCTTCTGCGTGTGGGAGAGTTGCTGCTTGTGGGTTCTGTCAGATTTAATTTTAAAAGGGTTTGTTGTAGTTCATCTGCTGATCTGCTTCTGTAAATTGTACCTTGGTAGATAAATCTGACTGAAAAGGGGAAGCCCCATTGATACATAATGTTGTGGCATTGCAGTTCCATTAGTTGGGGTTTCATGGATCGTCTTTTAGTAATAGTAAGTTGGGATAGGTCAGCAAAAATTTGATAATTGTGTCCTTGAAAATTAAGTTCCTTTTTTCCTCTTGCAGCAATTAGTATTTGTTCTTTCGTTCTGTAATAATGAAATTTTGTGATTATATCACATGGGGGTCCATCTTTCTTTTTGGCTGTGAGGGCTCTGTGTACTCTGTCCAGTTCTAAACGTTCAATAGGGATATCTGGCTTTAGTTCTTGTAATAGAGCAGTAATAGTAGATTGCAGGTCTGTCACAGTTTCAGGTATTCCCCTTATGCGCAAGTTTGAACGTCTGGCTCTATTTTCGTAATCTTCGAGCTTAGTTTGAAGTATTAAATTCTCTTCTTTTAACCGCTTGCCGACCGGCGCACGCCGATGTACGTCGGCAGAGCGGCACGGCTGGGCAAATGGGCGTACCTGTACATCCATTTGAATTTCCCACCGTGCCCGTGCGCGCGCGCCGCCGGCGGCGCGCGCGCGCGCCGGCCGGGAGCTCCGTGAGTCGGGTCGCGGGTCCCGCGGACTCGATCGCCGCGGGGATACCCGCGATCGCCTCACGGAGCGGATGAATGGGGAGATGCCGTTGTAAACAGCATCTCCCCGTTCTGCCTAGTGACAAGTGTCACTCGATCTCTGCTCCCTGTCATCGGAGCAGAGATCAGTGACGTCACCCACACAGCCCATCCCCCTACAGTTAGTAATCACTCCCTAGGACACACTTAACCCCTCCCCGCCCCCTAGTGGTTAACCCCTTCACTGCCAGTGTCATTTACACAGTAATCAGTGCATTTTTAATTGCACTGATCGCTGTATAAATGACAATGGTCCCAAAAATGTGTAAAAAATGTCCGACATGTCCGCCATAACGTCGCAGTCACAATAAAAATCGCTGATCGCCGCCATTACTAGTAAAAAAAAAATTATTAATAAAAATGCCATAAAACTATCCCCTATTTAGTAAACACTATAACGTTTGCGCAAACCAATTAATAAACGCTTATTGCGATTTTTTTTTACCAAAAATATGTAGAAGAATACGATCGGCCTAAACTGAAGAAAAAAATGTTTTTTTTATATATTTTTGGGGGATATTTATTATAGCAAAATGTAAAAAATAATGCGTTTTTTTCAAAATTGTCGCTCTTATTTTGTTTATAGCGCAAAAAATAAAAATCGTAGAGGCGATCAAATACCACCAAAAGAAAGCTCTATTTGTGGGAAAAAAAGGACGTCAATTTTGTTTGGGAGCCACGTCTCACGACCGCGCAATTGTCAGTTAAAGCGACGCAGTGCCGAATCGCAAAAAACGATCTGGTCAGGAAGGGGGTAAATCCTTCCGGGGCTGAAGTGGTTAATTGTTCCAATTCTGTTATATTTACTTGGGTTGTAATTTCAATTTTATCCATTTTTATTTCTAAGGCTGCGGTGCGGTTTCCCAGCTCTCTTATTTCTTTGGTTAGGCTGTTTGTTATTTGGTCTGAGGTTTGTTTTAAAGCCTTATGAAGCATCTTTTCAAATTGTAATAATATTACTGGGGATGCTGAGGAGGCTTGTGGAGAAGTTTGTGAGAGGATTTGTTCTGTATCTGACTCAAATGGAGAGTCTTGCTGTGACATTTTCTGTCTGTGAGAGCGCCCTGATGCTGTATATTGTGAGGTGACTGGAGCTGCTTTAGTTGCAGTGAGTGCCTGTGAGCTCTTTGTGAGGTGATTTTTATTTCTGCTACGGTTTCCTCCCAGTACCATATTTCCTGCCCAAACTTTCACAGTTTGTTCCCTGGGGCAAAAAGGTTCAAATGGATACCTTTTGAGCCTGCAGGCTCCGCTTTGTCCTTCTCTTCTCTCCTCAGCGGTGCAGAGCTCTAACAATGCATGTCTGCTTCGCTAGGCTCCGCCCATCTCCCTCTTTCCACTATTTCAACCCCAAAGTTGCGTGATTTACAATGTGCTTTTTCGCCTTGTTTTTCACTATTGTAACTTGTCATGCCACTAGGGACTGAAAAGTTGCATCACAAGTTCTACCCCACAATGAGTACCGTTCATATGTCTGCGACTTCAAGTTGCAGCAACTTCAAAGTAGTCCCTGCACTACTTTGGTCAAACTTTGATGCGACTTGAGGTCCATAGACCTCAAAAATACACAGGTATTGCTTCAAGTTTCAGCAAAAAGTTGCGGGAAACTCACGGCAAAAAACACGCAACTTTGGGCTTGCAATAGTGGAAACCGGGCCTTAATGCCATGTCATGCGACTAGTTCAAAACATCAGAGAAAAAGTCAAACTGAAGTTGGAAAAAAGTAGTTCAAGAACTTTTTTTGGAGTTGCACCAATTAGAATGGGGGAACATTGAAATACATGTGTTTTGACTTGTCCTGCGACTTCACATGTGTCAAGTCGCACAATAACTCGTAGTAGTGGAAAGACAGCCTA
This sequence comes from Aquarana catesbeiana, assembly GCF_042186555.1. NCBI lineage: Eukaryota > Metazoa > Chordata > Amphibia > Anura > Ranidae > Aquarana > Aquarana catesbeiana. Next base: position 413,284,195 of record NC_133326.1, on the reverse strand, counting down.
AGGCCACTTGGGACTGAAAAGTTGCATCACAAGTTCTACCCCATGACTTACAATGGGTACCATTCACATGTGTGCAACTTGCTTACGCCCAAGCCGTATATACAGCAGGCACACATCTTTATTACAGAAATCCATATTTGGCATGGAAATTAACCACTTGCTTACTGGGCACTTAAACCCCCCTGCTGTGCAGACCAATTTTCAGCGCTGATGCACTTTGAATGACAATTGCGCAGTCATACTTAGCCAAATGTTTTTTTTTTTAAAGTTCCCACAAATAGAGCATTCTTTTGGTGGTATTTGATCACCTCTGTGGTTTTTTCTTTTGTTCAAAAGAAAAGACAGATTTTTAAAAATAATTTTGTATATTTTTGTATATTTTGATATTAAATTTTGCAAACAGGTAATTTGTCTCCTTCATTGATGTACGCTGATGAGGCGGCACTGATGGGCACTGATTGGTTACACTGATAGGCAGCACTGCTTGGGACCACTGGTGGACATTGATAGGTGGCACTGGCAGGTGGTACTGGTGGGCACAGATGAGGCAGAATTGCCTCTTCGGGACCAATGTCTCTTGCACCTAAGCTGGTGATCAGCTTTTATTTTTATCCTCATGCTGTCAACGTGAGGAGAAAAAATAAACAATTACAGAGCTTTAGTTTACATCATGTGATCAGCTGTCATTGGCTGACAGCTAATCGCATGGTAAGGGGCCAGGATCAGCCCCTTACTCGGATCTGTGATCACCCGAGTCTCAGTAATTCAGTGTGCGCTGCAGGGAGCACACGGGGAGCTCGTCCTATGACAGCCTCCCAGAAATTCAGGTCCACGCTGTGGCCGTCGTTTGGCTATAGCACAGACACCAAGTGGTTAGTAGAAAAACAGATGCAGATTTCTAGGACTGGACAAAAATAATGTTTAGAGTCAAAGGCAACTGATGACTTTCTATTAAAGGTCTAAATGGGCCAGTAACGTGCATCACAATTGAACTTAGGAATGTGTCTTTGCAAAGTTAAACTAATTAAAATCCTTTCTTATTTTTGCTTGGGGATAGACTGCAGAGGGATTAGAAGTTTTGTCAGATGTCTAAACCCCTGATAGGGTGAAGACACCTCCCAAATTTTGCCAATTTCTTATTCAAAATGATTCACTTCCTGTCACATAGCCAAACAGGAAGTGAGGGTAAAACCCTACCAATGTATGTCCTTGGGGACACACAGGTCAATATAAATAGTTTCCCCATTTGGGAAATTGCACTTTAGCATTTTGCCATGTACATCCCAAATTATTATGTATCTTGGGGTTTATTTACTAAAAGGTAAATCCACTTTGCACTACAAGTGCACTTAGAAGTGCAGTTGCTGGGGATCCTAGGGGGACAAGCAAGGAAAAGAAAAAGAAAACAGCATCTTTGCCTCTACATGATTGGATGATAAAATCACCAGTACTACCCCTCAGATTTTCATCAACTACACTTGTATTGCAGAAAGGATTTGCCTTTAATAAACCCCAAAATACCTAATAATGTGGGGTGTACACAACAAAGTGCTAGAGTGCAATTTGCATAGTGGGGGCACTAGTTAGATTGACCTGTGTGTCCCCAAGGAAAAATATTGTTAAGGTTTTACTCTCACTTCCTGTTTGGCTATGTGACAGGAAGCGAAGCCAATTTTAAGAAAAGGGACACAAAGCCCAACCTTAAAAAAAAAAAAAAATAATCTTTAAGGCTCCATTCACACCTGAGCATTTTGTAGCTTGAAGCCTGAAGCTACAAATCACTGGAGGGGAAAAAAAAATCAATTATTCTCTATGGAGATGGTTCACATCTCCACTCTAAAATTCCTGAAGCCCTACGCCTGAAGCTTAAATAAGTTCTGGACCCTTTTTTGAATCGGGCAGATTTTGGCGTTTTTCTGCTTTTTACATACACATGTGGGTATACAAATCTGGAATGACATTTACTATAATGTTCTTTTCTTTTATGTGGTTCATACTGTGTTATGTTTGATGCATTTTGTGACAATAAATATACTGTATTTATTTACCTCCACGCTGTCCATGGACCTCATTTAAAGTCCCAAAACTCCCAATTTCTTCATTTTGAACCAGGGATGGAGGCACACCACACATGTGCCTCATTTTAAAGTCCCAAACTCTCCCCCTCTTTTGTCTTCATATTAGGGATGGAGGTCCATGGAGAGGGTTGGTAGTGTGCCCCTGCTACCCAGGTGTGAGGTTTTCAGGGTCTAGATGGCAGTGTACCATATCTGGATCCTGTACACTCAATGGACACAACCAGCATGTGTCCATGAGATATAGCAGCACAGCTGTGACACACTTTTCTATTTGACAGATATGGCTCTTGGAGCATCCAGGTCGGCTTGTTGTCCGTTGTCCGGGAGTTGCGATGCGCTCTGCGTGTCCCCCCCTCTCTCCTTCCTCCCCCCCGCCTTGTCATCGGAGCGGAGGGGATGCGCATTGGTTGGGGGAGTGGGCGGGCGCCCACAGCGCATCGGCGCCACGCCTCCTGCTGCACGTGTGACGTCACTTTTGACGTCGCGAACGTGCAGGTACTAGGTTTTCCATCTCTAGCCGGCCAGCTGGGTCATGTAGGCGTCTCCCATGGGCGGTGATTGTTTCCGTCCATGTCAGGGCCCCTCCCTGCCTATGCCGTGCTTGGCGTGACGCTGGTGGTGTCAGCGTGCACGTGGTTGGGGCGGGTGTATATGTGTGGCCGCCGCACACACAGTTTGGGTATTAGGAATGGACATAAGACAGACCTCATCACAGTACTTACCCGCTCCTCTGGGATACATGTAAGTTTAAATCCCCTCCCCCCCTATACCCCACTACTGCCTGTTTCTCCTCTTTTTGTTACTCATTCAGTCCTGACTATCAGGTACTGTCCCTACTGCCCGCTGCTATACCATCCTTCTAGGGCAGTGGTTATGACTCATTCTTTATTTTTACTTTCTTCTCCACCTGATTTAACTTATAGACCTGCACATATTACGACATATTCATTTATACATTCCCCCCCACCTTCCTTTTTTGTTCCCAGATCGTTGTCGGCAGTGATTTGGTCACAGTACTATTTTTGATTCAGCTTAAGATATAACCACCCGATTTCTGTGTGTGTGGGGGGCATTTGTTGCACGCGCTCCGCCGGTGCATGGCTTTCCCACCTCAGCTCCCAGCAAGGACCACCACCTTGGCCTTCGCTCCACCATCACCACATCTCTGTGTACTGATCTTACGTAAGTACCCAGGGGGGATTTTTTCATCTCTCCCTGTCACCAATAGTTGCACATAACAGATAGATTAATCTACATTTTATTATACCTACAGATATTGTTGAGCATTTGCCCCTGATGAGTGATTTACACGAAACGCGTCGGGCATTTGTGTCATGCAGATATACATGCTCACACTCTACTAGCAACACAGAACATTTTTCTTCAATCAATCATGGTTTTTACGTCTTTTACCAGTTTTACCTTCACCGCTCAGTGCTGTTGTTTATGTGTACATATATCTATATTTATGTAGTCATTCTATGTACCTACTTATCAGTTACGACCACTAGGTGGCGTCCTGTTGACATAATTGATGTACTCTCGATGCCCTATTGTATGCGCACATACACATGTGGGTATACAAATCTGGAATGACATTTACTATAATGTTCTTTTCTTTTATGTGGTTCATACTGTGTTATGTTTGATGCATTTTGTGACAATAAATATACTGTATTTATTTACCTCCACGCTGTCCATGGACCTCATTTAAAGTCCCAAAACTCCCAATTTCTTCATTCTGAACCAGGGATGGAGGCACACCACACATGTGCCTCATTTTAAAGTCCCAAACTCTCCCCCTCTTTTGTCTTCATATTAGGGATGGAGGTCCATGGACAGGGTTGGTAGTGTGCCCCTGCCACCCAGGTGTGAGGTTTTCAGGGTCTAGATGGCAGTGTACCATATCTGGATCCTGTACACTCAATGGACACAACCAGCATGTGTCCATGAGATATAGCAGCACAGCTGTGACACACTTTTCTATTTGACAGATATGGCTCTTGGAGCATCCAGGTCGGCTTGTTGTCCGTTGTCCGGGAGTTGCGATGCGCTCTGCGTGTCCCCCCCTCTCTCCTTCCTCCCCCCCGCCTTGTCATCGGAGCGGAGGGGATGCGCATTGGTTGGGGGAGTGGGCGGGCGCCCACAGCGCATCGGCGCCACGCCTCCTGCTGCACGTGTGACGTCACTTTTGACGTCGCGAACGTGCAGGTACTAGGTTTTCCATCTCTAGCCGGCCAGCTGGGTCATGTAGGCGTCTCCCATGGGCGGTGATTGTTTCCGTCCATGTCAGGGCCCCTCCCTGCCTATGCCGTGCTTGGCGTGACGCTGGTGGTGTCAGCGTGCACGTGGTTGGGGCGGGTGTATATGTGTGGCCGCCGCACACACAGTTTGGGTATTAGGAATGGACATAAGACAGACCTCATCACAGTACTTACCCGCTCCTCTGGGATACATGTAAGTTTAAATCCCCTCCCCCCCTATACCCCACTACTGCCAGTTTCTCCTCTTTTTGTTACTCATTCAGTCCTGACTATCAGGTACTGTCCCTACTGCCCGCTGCTATACCATCCTTCTAGGGCAGTGGTTATGACTCATTCTTTATTTTTACTTTCTTCTCCACCTGATTTAACTTATAGACCTGCACATATTACGACATATTCATTTATACATTCCCCCCCACCTTCCTTTTTTGTTCCCAGATCGTTGTCGGCAGTGATTTGGTCACAGTACTATTTTTGATTCAACTTAAGATATAACCACCCGATTTCTGTGTGTGTGGGGGGCATTTGTTGCACGCGCTCCGCCGGTGCATGGCTTTCCCACCTCAGCTCCCGGCAAGGACCACCACCTTGGCCTTGGCTCCACCATCACCACATCTCTGTGTACTGATCTTACGTAAGTACCCAGGGGGGATTTTTTCATCTCTCCCTGTCACCAATAGTTGCACATAACAGATAGATTAATCTACATTTTATTACACCTACAGATATTGTTGAGCATTTGCCCCTGATGAGTGATTTACACGAAACGCGTCGGGCATTTGTGTCATGCAGATATACATGCTCACACTCTACTAGCAACACAGAACATTTTTCTTCAATCAATCATGGTTTTTACGTCTTTTACCAGTTTTACCTTCACCGCTCAGTGCTGTTGTTTATGTGTACATATATCTATATTTATGTAGTCATTCTATGTACCTACTTATCAGTTACGACCACTAGGTGGCGTCCTGTTGACATAATTGATGTACTCTCGATGCCCTATTGTATGCGCACATACACATGTGGGTATACAAATCTGGAATGACATTTACTATAATGTTCTTTTCTTTTATGTGGTTCATACTGTGTTATGTTTGATGCATTTTGTGACAATAAATATACTGTATTTATTTACCTCCACGCTGTCCATGGACCTCATTTAAAGTCCCAAAACTCCCAATTTCTTCATTCTGCTTTTTACATAGGTGACCTTTTGCCCTGCACAAAATCACGGTAAAAAAAGCCACAAAATCGAGGTAAAAAATGCAGTAAAATCACGCAATTTTCTGCCTGAAAACGCCAAGCTCAGGTGTGAATGGGGCCTAAAGGTCACCATACACTGGCCAATCAGTTAGATCTTTCATAAATTAGATTCAGTGCAAGAGCCGGTTTGGTTTTCTACAATTAGAAGTAATTCTTACAGTGCATCTTCCTATTACCTTTTTAGCCTAATGCTCTCTTTCCACTATTTCAACCCCAAAGTTGCATGATTTACAATGTGCTTTTTCGTCTTGTTTTCCACTATTGCAACTTGTCATGCCACTAGGGACTGAAAAGTTGCATCACAAGTTCTATAAAATAATTTGGGGTGTACACACCAAAGTGCTAGAGGGCAATTTGCATAGTGGGGGCACTAGTTAGATTGACTGTGTGTCCCCAAGGAAAAATATTGTTAGGGTTTTACGCTCACTTCCAGTTTGGCTATGTAACAGGAAGCGAAGCCAATTTTAAGAAAAGGGACACAAAGCCCAACCTTAAAAATAAATAAATAAATAATTTTAAAAAAAAATCTTGATTTCCCTCAAATGTCCACAATTAGAATAGGATTGTCTTCAGCTTGATTTTAGTTCAGTGCTCTAAATCAGTACTTCTCAACCCTGTCCTCAAGTACCCCCCAACAGGCCATGTTTGCAGGTTTTCCTTCATCTTGCACAGGTGCTTTAAATCAAAATCAATGGTTTTGTATTTTGGACAGCTATTTTAGATAAGATAAAATTTCCTAAACATGTCCTATCAGGGGGTACTTGAGGACTGAGGCTGAAAACCACTGCTCAAAAAGAAAATTGAATACTTACCACTCTGAAATGTTACTTTCCTGGTCACTATCCATGGCAGCATACGCACACTCCATGCATGTGCTACCATGAAGGCACCAGGAAAGTAACTTAAAACTCAAAAAAAAAGGGATTTGTCTAAGACATGCCAATCAGCCTAGTTAGGTTGCAGCTGGGAAATCTGTTGCATGAAAAGAACACATATAAAACAAAAAATTTGAAACAATTTTATTGGTCCAAAAAAAAAAACCAAAAAAAACACAGGACTTGGAAAAGAAGCAAGGAAAGCAAAATACACACACGTATGTTAATTTGAGGCACTAACAGAATATGTTTGAGGCTTGACCCTTTTGCAGTGTAAATTAACAGGAGTTAAAAGGCGTGCACCCACAAATGGACATCTATTAAGGATTAAAACATTAGGCACAACATCTTGAGAAAGAATTTTAAAAATAATGCTGCACAGACAGTTAAATCAAAGTGAACGTAAAAACAACAAAAGTTGCCAACATAAAAAAGACTTCATGGTAAAATAACCACCACCCCAAAAAAAAACAACAAACCAAAGTAACAAATAAATTGCATAAAAACACATCTGTTTTGCAACAACATAATAAACAAAATACAAATAGTAAATACATGTGTTAGAAACTCGCTTTATATAACATAGGTTTGTGTGCTAATGAGGCAATTGCAAACACATGGACAGTCCATGAAACACACAAAATGCAAATTCACCCAATGTAGAGAGAACTTCAAAGTGAGTACACCTGTTAAGGATGTCCTTAAATTACTAACCAAAAAAACACACTCTGAGCATGCCCAGAAACATCCAAGTAATGTTCACACACAAAAAGCACCACCAAAAAACCCAAAGTCCCTGAGCATGCCCAGACCAACCCAAATGCATTTCACACACCAAAAGGCACAGGAAAAAAACAAAGTCCCTGAGCATGCCCAGAACAACCCAAATGCAGCTAGCACAAAATAAGCCACCCCCTGTCCAAAATTAAGCACATCATCCAGCATGCACCAAAATTACAGATGGGACAAAACACCCCCCAGTTCAGGGGGGCAACTAAAGAGCCTAACATGTGCAATAGCTATACAACAAATACTATTGCAGTCTAAGGGAACTGACTTGGCAATTTTACTAGTCCCCACTTGGCTGGCTTATCTTCTAGTTATTGGCCTTAAAATGGGTATGGGACCCAGGTCCCACCCTAAGTGACATATATCAATGTCACTAATTGGACAACCCCAGAAACGAAACAAGGAGAAATGCCTTTAAATATGCCAAATTGCTTAAGGGCCAGTTCACACCACTGCAGTCCAGTGCATATTTTATGGAAATTCAGTTATATGGTTTTCAATGGCATAGTTCACACCAGTGCTTGCAGTTCCAGTGCGTTCCAGAAAAAAAAGTAGAATATCCTGCATTTTTTCTGCACTGGACTGTACTGGAAAGCTGTAAAACGCATCAAAAACACACTGGAATGCACTTGTCCTTATTTAAGGTTAAGAAAAAAGAGGGGGGAAAAAAGCACTTGACTGCATCAAAAATGCACCAAAAACGCACTGGTACGCATCAAAAACGTGCATGCAGAAAAGCACCTGGAATGCGTCCGGACTGCATTTCTATGGTGTGAACTAGCCCTAAGGGCCCTAAGGGCCAGATCACACTATAGAAATGCAGTCTGGATTCATTCCAGGTGCTTTTCTGCATGCACGTTTTTGATGCGTTCAAGCGCGTTTTTTGGTGCAGTCTAGTGCTTGTTTCTCCCCTCTTTTTTCTTAAGCTTAAATAAGGACAAGTGTGTTGCAGTGCGTTTTTGGTGCATTTGGGTGCGTTCCAGTGCTTTTGATGCATTTTACAGCGATCTAGTACAGTCCAGTGCATAAAAAATGCAGCATGTTCTACACTTTTTTCTGGAACTGGAAATGCACTGGAACTACAAGCACTGGTGTGAACTATGCCATTGAAAACCATATAACCTACTTTCCATGCATTTTTGATGCAGAAAAAAAACGCACTGGACTGCATGTGGTGTGAACTGGCCCTTAAGGAATAAAAGTTATTTAAAAATACTCACGGCTATAATGAAATATCGGTCCGGCAATACACATAAAAGTTCATTTAAAAAAGCAGCATTAAGAAAAAAACAAAATTAAGAACAAAAAAATGTGTGGGGTTCCCCTGAAATTCCATACCAGGCCCTTCAGGTCTGGTATGGATATTAATGGGAACCCCACCCCAAAATAAAACAAAAAATGGTGTGGGTCCCCCCCTCAAAATCCATACCAGGCCCTTCAGGTCTGGTATGGATTTTAAGGGGAACCCCGCGCCAAAATTTTTAAAAAAATGGCGCGGGGGTCCCCCTCAAAATCAATACCAGGCCCTTCAGGTCTGGCATGGATTTTAAGGGGAACCCCGCGCCAAACTTAAAAAAAATGGCGTGGGGTCCCCCTAAAAATCCATATCAGACCCTTATCCGAGCACGCAACCTGGCAGGCCGCAGGAAAAGAGGGGGGACCAGAGAGTGCCCCCCCTCCTGAACCGTACCAGGCCACATGCCCTCAACATTGGGAGGGTCCCCCCAAAGCACCTTGTCCCCATGTTGATGAGGACAAGGACCTCATCCCCACAACCCTTGCCCGGTGGTTGTGGGGGTCTGCGGGCGGCGGGCTTATCGGAATCTGGAAGCCCCCTTTAACAAGGGGACCCCCAGATCCCGGTCCATCCTGTGTGAAAGGGTAAGGGGGTACAAAAGTACCCCTACCATTTCACAAAAAAGTGTCAAAAATGTTAAAAATGACAAGAGACAGTTTTTGACAATTCCTTTATTTAAATGCTTCTTCTTTCCATCTTCTTTCTTCTATTTTCCTTCAGTTTCTTCATCCATCTGCTTCTTCCTCTGATCCTCTGCTTCTTGCTCCGGTCTTCTCGTCCAGCATCTTCCTCCGCGGCCTCTTCTTCCCTTCTTCTCCTCGGGCCGCTCCGCATCCATGGGACGCTCCCACTGTGTGACGCTTCTCATCTTCTGATGGTTCTTAAATAATGGAGGGCTAGGCCACCCAGTGACCCCGCCCCCCTCTGACGCACGGGGACTTCCCCAAGGCTTTCTCTGTGACGTCAGAGGGGCGGACAGGGAAGTCCCCATGCGTCAGAGGACGAGAATCGTCAGAAGACGAGAAGCGTCACACAGCGGGAGCCTCCCATGGATGCAGAGCGGCCCGAAGAGAAGAAGGGAAGAAGATGCCGCGGAGGAAGATGCCGGACGAGAACACCGGAGGAAGAACCAGAAGAACCAGAACCTTCATCTTCTTCTTCTTCTGGTCCTTCTGGTTCTTCCTCCGGTGTTCTCGTCCGGCATCTTCCTCCGCGGCGTCTTCTTCCCTTCTTCTCCTCGGGCCGCTCTGCATCCATGGGAGGCTCCCGCTGTGTTCCGCTTCTCGTCTTCTGATGGTTCTCGTCCTCTGACGCACGGGGACTTCCCTGTCCGCCCCCTCTGATGTCATGGAGAAAGCCTCGGGGAAGTCCCAGTGTGTCAGAGGGGGGGCGGGGTCACTGGGTGGCCCAGCCCTCCATTATTTAAGAACCGTCAGAAGATGAGAAGGGTCGCACAGTGGGAGCGTTCCATGGATGCGGAGTGGCCCGAGGAGAAGAAGGGAAGAAGAGGCCGCGGAGGAAGATGCTGGACGAGAACACCGGAGCAAGAAGCAGAGGATCGGAGGAAGAAGCAGATGGATAAAGAAACCGAAGGAAGATAGAAGAAAGAAGAAGCATTTAAATAAAGGAATTGTCAAAAACTGTCTCTTGTCATTTTTAACATTTTTGACACTTTTTTTGTGAAATGGTAGGGGTACTTTTGTACCCCCTTACCCTTTCACACAGGAGGGGCCGGGATCTGGGGGTCCCCTTGTTAAAGGGGGCTTCCAGATTCCGATAAGCCCCCTGCCCGCAGACCCCCACAACCACCGGCCAAGGGTTGTGGGGATGAGGCCCTTGTCCTCATCAACATGGGGACAAGGTGCTTTGCGGGGGACCCCAAAGCACCCTCCCAATGTTGAGGGCATGTGGCCTGGTATGGTTCAGGAGGGGGGGCACTCTATCCCCCCCCCCTTTTCCTGCGGCCTGCCAGGTTGCGTGCTCGGATAAGGGTCCGGTATGGATTTTTAGGGGCACCCCCACACCATTTTTTTTTTTTGGAGTTGGGTTCCCCTTAATATCCATACCAGACCTGAAGGGCCTGGTATTGAATTTCGGGGGAACCCCGCGCATTTTTTTTTCTGAATTTTGTTTTTTTTCTTAATGCTGTTTTTATCAATGAACTTTTATGTGTTTTGCCGGACTGACATTTCATTATAGCCGCGAAGTGAACCAGCGTAAAAAAAAAAGTCTAGAGGTGCGCCCGTTCAACCTATGAAAATGCATTTACGTTGCTTGAAATTTACTAAGATGCACTGAACCAAAGCATTTGAACAAGGGCAAATGCCGTTTGAGCATGTGCAGTGTATAAATTCACCTCCCGCAGCTCTAAATGTATTTGCCGGTGCTGCCGGCTTGTTCAGAGAAAGTCACTTTCTCATTCTATTTTGGCCATATTTGTTACTTGGGCAGTTAGTACTACACTTCCCAACATCACCCCCATAATATTGGCACTTCCAGTTTGTTTAAATTTTAAGTTAAAGATGCCGTGAGCCATGTCTATAGTGGCATACCGATCACCTCTTCCCGCACGCCGGGAAGAGAATAGTAAATGGGGGATCACGCTGTGTTACCGGCGCAAATGCTTTGTAAATATGAAAATGTAATTTGTGCATCGGCGTGCACCGCAAGTCATGGCGCAAATGCTTCGTAAATCAGCCCCAAAATCATGATGACAGTGACATTGCTCTGTGCCCTGATTGGCTGAAGCTTTCACTGCTTCAGCCAATCAGGACTTGCAATGCACTGTTCTGTACCACAATGCATTGTGGTCGGTTCGGGGGGCCCAACAAATGGTCAAACTACCCGTTTGTTCGGCTGTTCATCAAACGTCCAAACAGCTAAAGTTCAGCCTGATCCTATGCTCGGGCTGAACCATTCGCCCATCCCTAATGAAGACAGGAAGGTGTGCTTATCTCCTGGTTTGTCACAACATCATTATCCTAGGCATGGAAACCAGGAAGTAACTGAAGAAATGTAAAAAACTTGGAACAAGTAAATATGATACACTTTCCTACCTATTTACTAATGTTAGCAGCATAAGGATTAAAAATAATCAATGTTGACTGAGAGAGTGAAATTCCCAAATGTACAAGGTATTCCACATTTTTTATTTCACCTCATGGGTCTCAGCATTTATTGGACTAAACAATTTTTCTTGACTCTTTGATTTAGAGTATATATTCATCAACAAGTAAACATTGTCCAAGGGAACTGTAATAAAAAGTCTTGTCAGGGGCGGAGCTTGCAGCAGAAGGAGATGGACGCTCACTAGCTGAGCTCCTCTGCACTCAGGGATAAAAACGGCACACACCACCTGTTATACCCGACAGAAAAGGCACAACATACCAGTGGACCCGCAGCACATCCCGGGGACCCGACCGAACATGCCGCGGAGGAACAAAGAGCTCCGTAAGCCGCAAAAACTTACAGAATACTATCCGCTCAGGCCCAAGCAAGATGGCGGCGGACCGAAAGAACAAGGTATGTCTAGCACTCCTCAATACAGCCAAGGGGAAAGCAATCCACATAAAAGAAATGCCCCACAAAGGAGCACACAGTCTCCGATTCACATTCCTACCTCGGGAAGCCCAGTAAAAGCGAGGATGAGGCTGGATGCCTCCGATGCAAGCCAAGACATGACACAAGACTCCATTGATCTATTCCCCACTACCAATCAGCCCATCCTGGACACCACCCTCAAGAACATGTTAGTGTCTCTTAGAAGCTCACTGCATGCTGACATGCTATCATGTGTACACAAATTTGGAGTGGAACTAAGAGATACTACAGCCAGAGTAGATGATATAGAACATAAAATGGGGGAGTTTGCGACCACCATTAATGATCTTGTTGATGCCCATGACAGTAACACTGATGAGCTGGACGCCATTAAAGCTAAAATGGCAGACATTGAAGACCGCTCCAGGAGAAACAACATGAAAATAAGGGGGGTCCCCGAGTCAATCCAACAATCTGACCTTCGCACCTATACAGCACAATTATTCCAGGCTATAATTCCTGAATTATCAGACCTGGACATAACAGTGGACAGGATTCACCGCCTACCCAAGCCAACACACCTAACTGACAACATACCCAGACATGTTATACTCAGGTTACATTTTTTTCAAACGAAAGAGCGCCTGATGTCGGCCGCACGCAACAAAGACCTCTTCCCACCACAATACAAAGACCTACAATTCTTTGCAGACTTGTCCCAATTCACTCTACAGAAAAGGAGGAACCTCAACACAATATCTAAGACATTGAGAAACCATAAAATCACTTATAAGTGGGGATTCCCTACAAAACTGATCATAACACGGGATGGTAAGGAACATGTGGTGGATAACCTCGACAAAGGTTTGCTCTTACTTCAAAAATGGCATATTATCCCAGATGGAATGCACAGAGACCGCAATGCAAAAAGCCCTGATCATATTACTGAAGATTGGAACCTGGTCACATCCAAGAATGCCCGCAAACATACCTAAATTTAACAAAACCAATACAGGTTACACATAACTGTCCCCTGAATCAGAGGAATTATCTGTTAAGCTGAACTGAAATTTGGCATAACCCCTGTTTACCACATGAGTGACTTATTGTCACACCCAGGTCGTAAGGACCTACTCGCTGTTTTATGTTTTGTTTTACCATCTTTTTTCTTTTTAGTTACTCACAAGTTATCTCCGCAGCCGCAGAACTTTGCTACATCCCTCAAGATTGACCAAGCCATACAGCAGGACTACTTTAACCTCAATCTCCCACACTTCAGTCACCTCAAGATCTATCCTGACAAGCTAACCACCAAATGTAAGTGTTATACACACATGCTTCACTATACACTCAGTTCTACATTCAATAGATGCCTATAACCTTTCTAACAGTAAATGCCAGAGGTCTTAATCATCCGGCCAAATGCAGATCCCTGTGGAAAGAAGCGATTCAACATAAAGGTGACATTTTCTGTGTACAAGAGACGCATTTTAAAAAGCAGGCCCAACCTATATGCTCTCATCCTAAATTCCCGCATATATTTTTTGCAAACTCCAACACCAAAAGAAGAGGAGTCCTCACAGCAATAAAAGACACAGTAGCCTTTCACCTTCATAAGGAGATACAAGATGCTCAAGGCAGATACCTCATCTTGATATGTGATATCAATAATACCACTTACACAGTGGTGAACGTTTATGCCCCTAATACTCACCAGACCCGCTTTCTTCATAAATTATTGAAAAAAGTGCTGCGAATACAGAAAGGTCACCTGATTCTCTGCGGGGACTTTAATCTACCACTGAACCCCAACATGGACTCTAGTTCAACAACAAAGAGGAAACCCCAAACACTTCAACCCCCTTTGAAGACTTATGACATATATGATGCCTGGAGATGCCTTCATGCCTCAGAAAGGGACTATTCCTTTTTTTCAGTTAGCCACAAAATGTATTCTAGACTGGATCTTTTTCTGACAGATAGATGGTTACTAACCAAAATTAAAGCATCGCAGATCAATAGCATTACCTGGTCGGATCACGCATCGGTCTCACTGTTGGTGGATGACCAATCCACCGGCAGTGCCACCTTTATTTGGAGATCCAATCCACACCTATTCCAGGATGATTCTTCCGGGTCTGCTCTTCAGAGAGATCTGACGGAATTTTTTGAACATAATGTAGGTTCAGTTAATGACCCTTTTGTTACATGGAACACATACAAGGCTTTTGTGAGAGGTCTTCTAATTAAACTAGGGGCCAGGGCTAAGAGGAGAAGGGGGCAGCGCATATTGGATATTTCCAAACAAATCCAAACATTAGAAGATCAAAACAAAGCTAATTTCACTCATAGGAAAACCAAAGAATTAACCAAACTGAGACATGATTTACGTCTCATACTACTGGAGGATTTTGAGAAATCCTCCAGAAGGTTGAAAATGACATATTACGCCACTGGAAATAAGGCAGGGAAATTATTAGCAACTCGTTTACGAGGCCTTAAACTAAAATTCCCTATATCGTTCACCCAGGAACTCAGACTAAATGATACCACCCCCAGGCAATAGCAGATGCCTTTAGCACTTACTACGGATCTTTATATAACTTAAAAAAAGATCCTCAAGTAACCCAACCATCAACCGATACTATCTCTGAATTCCTCAGCAAAATAAATCTACCTCAATTAACAGAAAGCCAAATTGAAAAACTGAACTCCCCTTTCACGATACAAGAGGTGTCACAAGGGATAGATTCATTACCTAAAAAAAAATCTCCTGGACCTGACGGTTTTACAGGAGAATATTTCCAAACGTTTAAGGAAATATTGTCACCTAGACTCACTGAAATATTTAATCAAGCTGCCTCCACCTCCTTGTTTCCCTCAGAAATGTTGAATGCGATGATTGTAGCATTGCCGAAACCAGGGAAGGACCCAGATACCCCACAAAATTTCCGCCCGATATCATTACTCAATAATGACTTAAAATTATATGCCAAACTAATAGCCGGAAGAATAGTTGATCTCCTCCCATCCTTAATTCATCCAGATCAATCGGGTTTTACTAAAGGACGCCAAACAGCAGATGCAACCAGACGCTTGATTGATAATATATATACAGCTAACAGGACTGGAACGCCTTCTCTGCTCCTCGCTTTGGATGCAGAGAAGGCGTTCGATAGGATCCACTGGTCATACTTAGAACAATTCTGACTAAATTTGTTTTTTTACGGGCCAAATATATCAAGCTATTATGGCACTTTACACAACACCGTCAGCACAGGTTTACATATCTGGTATGCTCTCAACCCCATTTGATATTACAAATGGGACTCACCAGGGATGCCCACTATCCCCACTAATTTTTAATCTCTTAATGGAACCCCTGGCAGCATACATCCGTCAACACCCCAAAATTAAAGGATTAACACGCGGGAACAGAATGCATACCATAAGTCTATTTGCGGACGATATCAATTTAATTCTTACAGACGTAACGTCCTCTCTGGCTTCGGTTCATGATGCTTTACATTTATTTAACGTTATATCTTACTATAAAGTAAATGATACCAAGTCCTATTTAATGGGTCTAGGTCTTACAGAAAAAGTGAAACAAAACATTACTTCTAAATTCCCATATAGATGGAAACAAAAAGGCATTGCATACCTAGGGATAACTCTTACACCTAAAACCTCAGAATTATTTAAAGAAAACTACACTCCTTTTTTGGATTCTTTGAAATACAAACTAGACAGACTGCAAAAGTTCGAACTGTCTTGGTCAGGCAGACTTGCAGCATTTAAAATGCAAATTCTACCACAATTCCTCTATCTGTTTAGGACCTTACCAATACCTGTCCCACAATCCTTCTTTCAACAAGCACAATCCACAGTCGACAGGTATTTGTGGGCAGGTAAAAAAGCACGTTGTGCTTTCCACAAACGTATCAAAACTAAACAGATGGGAGGGATAGGACATGTTTCTATTAAAGATTACTATGCAGCCACCATACTAACCCAAGTAAAGGATTGGTTTCCTCAAAACACCACCACATTATGGACGAATCTAGAGAGCACACAAATTAAAGGAGGGAACCTATATAACTACGTGATTTCCAGTCCACATCACTATACCAAACCATTGTCAGGTGCACCAACCATACAGGCTTCTATTGAATCCTGGAAATACTTACTCGCAAATATAACACAAGAGGACCCACAAATTCTTCTAAAATTCCCGATCACAACCTTTGAACATGTTATCCCTGACTTATCACTAACAAATTGGTGTATAAGCAAAATACTCCTTCTAGAGGACCTTTTTATAGGACCAACACTGAAATCATTCAGATCATTACAGATCGAATACTCCATACCAGCTTCCGAGATTTACACGTATTTACAGTTATCCCACCTACTAGATAAAAAGAGTGGCAATCTAATAACCCAATTACCTTGGAAATTAGCTTTATTCTACACAACCACCAAATCGACCCAAAAAGGTACATCATTAATCTATAAATACCTACAAGATAAACACTCCTTTCGCAAAACTAATAATATTACAGCGTGGGAAAGGGACTTCGAGAGGACCTACACAGAAGAACAGTGGATAAAAGCGTTCAGGGCCACATATAATTCTACAAGAAGTGCTAACCTTTGGGAATTGTACTATAAAATACTTTTGTGGTGGTATCTCACCCCACACCGGGTTTCCAAATTTGCAACTGCAGCATCCCCTGATTGTTGGAGGAAATGTGGTCACAGGGGCACACTGCTACACATACTATGGTCCTGCCCACGCCTTAAAAGGTATTGGACCCTTGTGTTCAATACCATAGAACAATTCTCAGGTACCAAAGCTACATATACCCCAGGTATGGCACTTCTGTCATTAGGAATAGAATTGATTCCTGCACAACTAAGAACAGTAGTATCTCATTTACTTATAGCAGCTAGACTCACCATAGTCAGACATTGGAAGGAGACTAACCCACCCCTGTTAAGGGAAACACTAAGCATAATGAACACACACAGTACTTATGAGATACAATTTGCTCGTAGCTGGGGGAACTATAACCAGGCTTCTAAAATATGGAATTCCTGGTTAACATGGTATCCAAAAAACTCAGGTCTCAATTTCTATGGTAACATTGAATAATTAAATAATTGATAATTGAATAACTAAATAATATAGGATAAAATGATATATACAACAAGTCAATGCAATACGGATGGTCAATAGATGTAACTTTCTAACTGCGGAATTCTGTTAAAAAGTTTTGTTAATATTACTTTTACGGTTCTGTTCATGGGTTGTCCAAGCAAGAGACATAAAGTGCAAGTATGGAATATACCTATGTTTTGACTGAAAGCTAATCTCACCAGGATATATTTGGGCTGTGAAAACCTCCCTCTGCTGGACACAGTTAGTTCCCAAAGGGGTGTCTAAGGGAGATGAGTAACATTCTTGGTATATCTATTTCTTCAAGATGAAACAAACTGTATGCTAATATTTATACTTGACTTAACATTAACCTTTGATAGTTAAAATCGAGACAACTCTCACTGTATGTACTTTACTTTATTTACTGTTCATTATTTTCTGGAAAAATCAATAAAAACTATTTTAAATAATTAAAAGTCTTGTCAACAAACCAGAAAACCTCAGACTGATCTAGTGTTTGCCTAAGGATACAAATGAGGTAGGTGCCAGTGGCGGTGTGTCCATAAGGGCCCACGGGCGCCGCACCCTCTCTCCAGCCACTCCCTCTATGACCAATGGATAGATTCATGCATTGCATGAATTTATCCATGGCCTCCGTTGCCATTCCTTATTCAGGCACCCATCCCATTTTTGGATGCCGGGCGCCTGAATTATATCGGTGAGGGGGTGTTTCTGAAGCACCTGATTAGAGCCATAGGCTTTAATAGGATTTAAAAAAAGTGACCCAGGTGTGTTAGAACAGCGAATTAATATATTCAATGTCCTAACACTGAACCGCCTCTCCACCAATCAGGTGCTCGGATCTGTTACCCATCAGTTGATTGGCTGAAATGACAAGCACTGTGATTGGACGCCTGACAGGAGGAGAGGATGGGAGGAGAGGATGGGAAGAGACACATGAAGACAACACTCGGAGGACACCGCTCAGAGAACACCGCTCACCGCCATCACCTGCTGCCCCACCGAGACAGGGTAAGTGCAGGGAAGACGGCGAGAGGGCGGGGGGGTCACAGTGGCAGTATTGGATGGCACAGTGGCAGCATTCGATGGGCAGAGTGGCAGCATTTTATGGGTAGAGTGGCAGCATTCGATGACACAGTGGCAGCATTTGATGGGCACAGTGGCAGGGTTAGATGGGCACAGTGGCAGCATTTAATAGCACAGTGGCAGAATTTGATGGGCACAGTGGCAGCATTTGATGGCACAGTGGTAGCGTTTGATGGCACAGTGGCTGCAATTGATGTTTTTTTCAGTATTTTTCAGTTTGATTGCACCCCCCAAAAATTTTGAGCACAAGCACCACTGGTAGGTGCTATGGATAGTTGCTATTCAACATATGTTTGCACTGAGTGGGTTCCTCTTTAGGTAAATTAGCTGGTGACCCCAACATCAGGGATAATAATATATCACTATCCACACATCAGCAAGCTCCACTCAGATATGGTGGAGGAGGTTATCAGCAATGAAGTACTCAGGTGGAAAGGACATGAAATGCCCAATAAATGGTGCAAGTCTGCACATCTCATACACTTGATCCTTGTGTAGCAGCTTAGGTATGCCTTAAAGGGATTGTTAACCCATCTATAAAAAAATATGCCAGCCCCTCTATTAGAGGCTGGCATAGCACACTGTGTCACTAGTTTTAAAAAATGAACGCTGTAAATACCTAATATCAGCTGTCTTCAGGTCGGTCACATCATTCTCGGTGGCTTTACAGCTCTGATCTATTGCTTCTGTGGGAGGGGCTGTGATCTCCTACTGATGTCCGACAGTAAGATCACGTGGCCACTCTTCTCCTCTGTAGAAGCTGTGTTTCGTAGCTGTAAAGTGGCCACGAGTCACGTGACCGGCCTGAAGACAGCTCAAATTAGGTATTTACATCTTAGGTATTTAAAACTAGTGACACAGTGTGCTATGCCAGCCTCTAATAGAGGGGCTGGCAATTAAATGTTTTAAGTTTTATTTTACAGGAATAGTGGCGGGGGGCGGGGCCGTCCGGAGACAGACACAGAGGGGAATGACAGGCAGGAAGGAGGGGGGAGAGAGGAGAGCAGAGAGCAGGCAGCCTATCATGGAGGGAGGCACTTTGACCACGGTGATCAGGGTGGAGCAGCCATGGTTATCGTTGTCTATTTAGAGAGGCCATACAGGAAGTGTCAGGTTCAGGGATTTTTTACAGTTTAGAAGGGGCAGATTACATAGCACAAGTGGTGTGCTGTGTAATCTGCTTTAAGGGACCAGGATCTGCATATTTATTTTTGGGGTTAACAAACACTTTAAGTATACTATATATATGACATTGAGCATCCAGGGCCAATGAACAAATTGCAACTAAGGCCCCTCTAAAGATGATAGCAGTATGTAGCAAGGCACCCAAATAAGCATCCAAATATGGGACAGATATAAACAGCATATACTTGTCAGTTCTAATCCAGTGGAATGAATAAATGAGAGAGGTGTGTCTGGACTGAGAGGAGTGGTATTTGTGGATGCTAGGAGGGTCTGAGCCACTAATGAAAGGCATGACAGTTATGGATGGGCAAAGCATGTAGTGACAGTATATGAGCAGTGGGATTGATTTATTAAAGGCAAATAGAGTGAGTACTTTGTAAGCGCAGTCACACTAATTTTCCCCAGAGTTTAGTGAATCATTTGCAAGCAAAATGCTGTTTATATTTACATTTTCCTTGCACCTGATTGGGAATGTTTTACAAGTGGAGCTTCACCACATTTACTAAGCTCTGGTGCCTTTTGTAAATCAACCCCAGTGAAGACAGTATCATAATGGATCTTATATGGCAGAACAGTCTGATGGATGTAGACTGTCC
This sequence comes from Aquarana catesbeiana, assembly GCF_042186555.1. Lineage (NCBI taxonomy): Eukaryota > Metazoa > Chordata > Amphibia > Anura > Ranidae > Aquarana > Aquarana catesbeiana. Next base: position 413,264,034 of record NC_133326.1, on the reverse strand, counting down.
TTTAGAAAGGCAAGTTAGGTTGTGAATGTAAAGGACTAAATTAAACTCAGGTGACATGAAATTTGCATATGAGACACGTCCCATAGTATATATTGGTGTAAAATGCAAAATTATGAGTGGTCAGGTTATTTCTTGATAAAAAAGTAAAGTTGAGTGTCTTTGTGTTCCATATGCAAAGAACAGAGGGCACCAAGCAAGGTTTCTATGCTTAAGCCCCATGGGTGGAGTGAAACATGTCAGAGAAGTGTAGTCAGGAGGAGCTTAGGCTAAATCCGTATCTTCAGCTTGTCTTTGTGTACTATAAAATTTCAGAAAACATCTTATTCATATTATTGTATGAACATACACATACAACCATATACATATGGTTGTATGTGTATGTTCATACAATAAAATGAATAAGACGTGTTTACCTTTTATCAAGAAATAACTCGAACACACATGCACATATCAATACTATTGGCCATTTGAGTAGGGGATATTGTAGTGATATCAGCCTGATATAGAGATGTTCTTATGTTCTTTCTAGCGCTGATGAAGGAGGTGCCCTGGACCCCAGAAAGGCATTTGACCTTTTTGGATTGAAAATGTATACTTTATTTTGCAAGAAAATATGCAAAAAAACAAATATTCAACAGGGTACATTCCACTCTGTACTGCGACGCAGCGCATAAATACACTACATAACAATACATTTCCATTGAGGAGGACGTGTGGAAGCTGAGCTCCACAAAAAGCACAGCGAATCCACCACCATCCGGGTCCCATTCCATCTTTGCGAGCCCTCATCGCACTCACACTACCTCCTAGACCCCCCTGCTATACTCCTGGAGGGGCCTTTCCCGATTTTGGCTGACAAACCCTGACCCGGGCCTACAGATTGCTCCACACCGAGGACGCCCGCCGCCATCTTGGGGCCTGTTGCCAGATCGGAGCCTGCGGCCTGTTGTCCCTGCGTTCCAGGCAGCAAACGGACATGTTGCCCAGGTCGGCGTTCTGCCGGAGACCACGGGAAGAGCCCGGTCCCTCTGCTTCGATCCCCAGCGGCCTGACGCCATCTTGCGGCCTGTCGGCCTGACCTTTCCTGCACCAGGGACACAGTGGGTAGCAGCTCTCCCCTTTACCCATGCACCGCGCAGAGACTCTATCCTGCTGCAGCATCAGGGCCCCAAAGTCTGTGCCCACGGAGGTAACGCTGCGTCTTGAGGGGTGTGGAATCAACCCGGCCGGCTCTCATTCGTAGGATAGTCCGCGGCTTCGGCCTAGTCCTGGAAGTAGGCGGCCATCTTGCTACCCCAAATACACCCTTTTTCACTCCTCTCCACTTTACTCTATTAGCAGCACGGCTCCCTCCCCTCATAGAATTTGGATATTGTGTGGCCCATTACCACCTCCCACAGTACCTCCAGGGGTTTCCTAGATAATTGGCTAACATATTTGGGAATATAGTTATGACTGTTCTGTGCATATAATCTGATGTAGTGTTAGTAGCCCTGTCCAGCCACCGGCCCTACAGCTCCAGCTATGCCAGCCAAGACACCTAAAACTTGCTCCACACTAGGCAAAAGATCCGGGAAGGGTCTGAAATCTCATACGGCTGCCTCTGGCTCTATCCAGCAATATGTAGCTGGCGCACGCAGTGGACAAGCCAGAACTTCAAGAACGAGTATTTCTCCCTCCTCCCATGCTGCCTCAGTGAGGGAAAGTTCCCCTGCCTCATCTTACTGCTCAGACCCCATGGAGGATCCCGGATCCCCCGCTGGCTCAGAAATGACAACGTTGATGAGTGGTCTTAAAAAAGAACTTGCTGGTATGTTTCACAGCTTAGAGAAATCCATTAAGAAGGAAATTACCGCTGTGAGAACTGACATGTCCCACCTCCTGGTTAGGGTAGAGGAAATGGAACAGCGGCAGGACTCCCAAGCATCAGCCATAAAAGAATTACAGGAGACTGTTACCCAGCTCACATTTGCTAATCGTGCCTCTCTCTACAAATTCGAGGACCTCGAGAATCGTATCCTTAAAAATAACCTACGTATCAGAGGCCTACCAGAAGCAACCAGAGACAATGACCTAGAGCCATCGATCCGGGAAATTCTCAATACAATCCTGGAAAATCCTGTCACTGACCCACTGCGATTTGATCGTGTACATCGTGCCCTGTGCCCCCGTAATGCAAATTCAGATCAACCTAGAGATGTCATTTGTCGTTTGCACTATTTCGAGGATAAAAACGCCATCATGACAAAAATGCGGAACACTCCTAACATTGACTTTGACGGAGCAGTCATTAATATATTCCCTGATCTGTCCAAGGAAACTCTAAATCACTCAGAGTCCTAAAACTGCTCCTTAAACACCTGCGCACAGATGGGATTACTTACAGATGGGGCTTTCCAGCTTGCTTGATTGCCACCAAAGGTGGCCGTTCTCACACTCTTCGCTTTCCAGAGGAACTCTCTACTTTCCTTCAGGATCTCAATCTTCCGCCTGTAGACCTCCCGGGCTGGCAAGACCCCATTCCGAAATTCTCAAACCCCTTGTACCCCCCTTGGAGGAAAACTCTGTCAAAGAAAAGGCGCACATCACTCCCAGGATCCACACAGAAACATGGCTGAGATATGCCTTTCTCTACTCATCTCTGTTTCTCCTTTTTTTTTGTGTTTGCTGATACCCAATTTTTCAATTTTCATTATGCTTTGGTCAGACTCTTTTTTAGCCTCATTGACTTAGAGGATGTAGACCTGACATTAATTTTTTTCTTTTGGGTATCCCATTGTTTAAATTCAGTTTTTCTGGATCTGAAAGGTTCCATTGCATTCTTTATTGCAGGGTTCCTTAGGTTTACTCTGCTGTTGTTATTATTATTGCCTTGGATTTCCTAACCTTCCCTTTTCCTGTTTGTTTTGTTATTTTTTTTCTCTTATTTAATTATTTTTTTGCTGGAGCTCATTACATGTAATTATATATGTCTTTTATTAACTGGCCGGGTCCTGGCGGGGCAAATCGCTCTCTCGTTCTTTTTCCTAGGTGCATCCCCCGCCCCCCTCCCTTTTGGGGTTGGTGAGACCGGGCGGCCCTTAAGGTCTCTCATCCAGACTCTCATTGGAGTTCTGAATGGCCACCTGTTCTTTCTCTCCCCACAGGGACCACTGCAGATTTCTGCGTGTCTTACTGGTTACTCCCACAATTGTGTTATTGCACATCCATGCTTTCTCTATGTGTTTTATCTCCTTTCTTCTACTTCTTCTAACTCTTTCTCCCCATCCTCCTCCCTCTCCCCCTTCTCCACGTTGGCATGCGTGCAAGTATAGGCTAGGATGTCGCACTCTGTTGTACCAATGGCGACTCTGACAATTACATCTTATAATGTCCGGGGTCTTAACGTTGCTGCTAAATGACACCAAGTAATACATGAGCTAAAGCATACTGCTTGCTCTATTGCCTTCCTTCAGGAAACGCATTTAATCCACACTACACCGGTCAGATTGACCTCACCCTACTTTCCGCAGTGGTATTACAGCCTTTCTGACACCAACAAGGCTAAGGGTGTTGCCATTGGTTTCAGTAGTGGGGTATCTTTTCGCCTAACAGATATGCTAGCAGATGACTTTAGTCGTTTTCTTTTCCTTAAGGGCTTTATAGGCAACACCCAATGCACGTTTGCAAATATATACTGTCAAAATCAGAATCAACCAACTTTTTTTTCACAAATCCTCACTAAACTATCACAATTTGCCAATGGTATAATTGTCCTCGCTGGTGACATAAACATGCCCCTTGATCCTACAATGGATACGTCCCAGGGCCGCTCTAACATATCATTTAAATGTAGCGGTCACTTATTTGCTTAATAATGCCTAAAAATGTAATGTAAATGTTATATCTTATCTTCTGGTGCCATCTATTGGCCAAAGTGCAAAAGGACTGAATCTTTATATTCTTTTCACTCTTCAAGTTGACCTGGAAGTTTTTGTTTGTTTATATCTGGACATTAACTTGACCTACCCACAATGCACAGTGACTCCCATGATGCTTGGGGAGCAGAACTGCATTGTGGGAAGCTTATAAAAAGGCTGTGAGCGGCCATCTTAGGTCTCTTGGACACGCATGGCCAGCCTGGGAGGATCTGTGTGAGGTCTCCAGCACAGCGCGGCCTACCTCCATGGAACATCTGGAAGTTCCAGAGCGTATTGTGGAGAGGAGCGGAGCTTGCAGCAGTGCCGGCCGTCCGGAGACAGAACCCTGTACCTCGGAACGGAGTTTTCTGACAACACTGACCTGGTTAGGTGAGAGGGCTGTTGCCCACAAGTTCCTTGACACACTTTTATACACACGTGTACACAAGACAGAGTTGCTGGGACTCATAGTCCCACAAGCAGATTCAAGAGGAATTAGTACTGAGTCCTTGGCATCAAAGTTAGTTAAAGTACCATGGCACCAGAGCCTGGCTTTCACCTTTTCAGCATACTTTGATAAGGAATCATTAACCCCTTGGATTACAAAATTACCTTGTTGCTAGCAGAAGAAAAGAAGACAAAGAAGGACTGTTCAGTAACACATAAGGCCTTGGGTTCCTTTACTATATTGGGGTAGTGTGATACTAAAGGAGGGAGCTCCTTAGTGTTGTATTATACTAAGTCAAGTCAACATTTAATTTAGTATAACCTTAAGCGCGCAGGAAATGGGACAGTGCTTAAAGTAAGATACACTTACTCACTCTGAAGGTATCCTATTTACTTTGTTATACTTCTCATATATAACTTCAGACATTATACACCTGTATTGTGCCTTTGTAAAGTTTAGTTGTCTGTCAGACTATGTTGGTCTGACAGTACAACCATTGTAGTTTAACCCTTCTAATACAACTACAGTAAATACGGTTATTATTTAAGTACAGCTGTGTGATTGCTGTTTTTTCCTTTTCATCACCAGGCGAGAAGAGGGTAAGGTAACTACAAACAGGTATATTATATTGAGTATTGTGAACTTGAACTTTCGCTCTAACTGCACACTAGTACACCACAGCTGTGTCAGGGGGACTGAGACATTCAAGGGGGTATAAAGCAGAGTACAGGCCCAAATAATTCAGCAGCTCCTTTGGGGGTCCGTGCTACATGTGGGGGCTCTTCTGGGATGCTGTGACTCTGCAAGCAACCCCCCAGATACCCCTTGGCACCAGTACGGACCCTGCCACTGTGGTCCAGTGGTGCAAAGCTGAAGGAGCATGCTCAGAAGCGAGCGTGGCGATTGAACTCCCTGGGGAAGGATGGGAGGAGAAACAGGTGAAAGAAGTGGTGCAGGTACTATCCCCAGAGAGGAAGGCCTGGGTTATAGCTGTGAGGCCAGACCATGGGACCTCCCGCACTTATTCCTTACTGGAATGGAGGAAGGGTGTCCCTGAAAATTTCCAAGGTAACAGTGTGAAATGGTCTGACAGAACCAAATTCTGTCTGACACACCCAGAGAGGCCAGGTGAGAACCCTACCAAAGCCACGCAAGTGAAATCAGTCAAGGCAAAAGTTCCCTCCCTGTCACATCTGACCGCAGCTGAGCCAGAGCTTCTTACACCCTTAGGGGACTTTGTGGCAAAATGTCAGAAGGGCAACCTCACATATCCTGGAAATGCATACCAGAAACTTAGCATTTTCTCTGGAAGACAGCCTATATCCTCGGAGGAAAACAGCTTTGAGGAGTGGTTGGAGCAAACAACTCAAGGCTGAATGGAATGTGCCAGAAACGCACAAGAAACAGAGGATTGCAGAAAGCTTAAAAGGACCTGCTTCAGAAGCCATCCGGAATTTGAAGCTCAGCAAGCGAGATTGCGTGGCTCAGGACTACTTAGACATCTTACAGGATGTGTTTGGACAGACAGAGAAGGTTTCCGACCTGATCTACCAGCTGGAACACACTTACCAGAGTGAAGGAGAGAAGCTATCAGAGTATATAAGGTGTTTGGATAGGATCATACATCAGATCCTGTTGAAAAAAGGATTAGACCCTTGGGAGGTGGATGAAGTCCGAGGAGTGCCCAGCCATTGGACCCCATAATGCTCCAGTTAAGAACCCGTCAAGATAGTGGCATCCTGAAGTACCCGGACCTGATCCGAACTGTGCAGAAAGAAGAAGCCCTCCTTGAGAAGAAGAAAGAAAAAATCCAAAGGCCAAAATCAGTCATTGGAGTTAGGATGGCTAGTGCCACTAATGGTGACCCTCAGATCGAACTTCTTCAAACACAGGTGGCACAGTTGATGGAGATGATGGCCCTGTTGACTGCCAAGCACATCACTCCACCTGATGGAGGAGGTCAAGCACCCAAAGAACTGTTAAGCCCCACAGTTGTGGAAAAGCTCAAGTCCTGTTTCAATTGTGGAGGATTTGGACATTACAGGCGGGTATGCCCAAGCCCAAAAACAGAAACAAAACTCCAACGGCTGGCGGAAAACTTCAGAGGGCCCCAGTGAAGGAGTCAACTGGGCGCCCTACTACAATAGTTAACTCCAAACCAACCTGTACACCCCAGACCTCTGCAATCACAGCTAGACCAAAACGGAAGAAAAGGAACCCACAGAAGCCAAGTGCGAAAGTACAAGTCACAAAGCAGACAAAGAGTGCCACTCCCCATGGTTTCCCTCGCAAGCTAGTGGGACCTTCCCCGATTGTCCCCATCCAGATAGAAGGGATATACACTAAAGCCCTGTTGGACACTGGAGCTCAAGTGACTCTGTTATACAGGGACTTTTACGAGAAATATCTCAGACATCTCCCATTGCAAAAGCTGGAAGAGCTGGAGATATGGGGCCTAGGGACCCAGAACTTCCCTTTTGACGGCTACCTACCTATTAAACTTACCTTCGACCCAAGTATGGCAGGGAAGACTGAAACCTTTGATACCTTGGCAGTGGTGTGTCCTCGCCCTCATTATTGGGACCAACACTGATCTGGTACGAAGACTGCTTACACCACTATTGCAGGAGAAGAACACCCCAGCCAAGGGTGTACACCCCATGTTAACACAGGTGTACCAGGATCTTGTACAGGAACAGAAGGCCCCACCAGAGGGAGTGGGAAAAGTCTGTCATCTGGACAAGAGTGAAAAGCTGGTACAACCGGGTGAAGTAGTCTGCCTAAAAGCCTCTATCAAGTTAAGTTGGAGACAGCCCGGTCCCTTCATCGTCCTTGAGACGGACAGGCAGAAAGAAGGCAAGGGCCTGGAAGTTATCCCTGAAGTGTTGTCAACCAAGGCGCTGAAGAGAAGTAAAGGAAGAGTCTCGGTCAGTGTACCTGCCAGGATGCTGCTCGGGCAAGTCAGCCAAGCAACCCCAGTCTCACCGTGTGGCATCATGGGAGAACAGGAGGGAGAGATTCCTGAGGAAGAGTTCTACCCAAAGAATACACCTCTCACCCCTGCCTGGATGGAGAGAGCGAAGGATCAGCTCTTGAGATGGAAGACTGCCTTCTCAAAAAGTGAGTTCGATGTGGGACTTGCAAAAAGTGGCGAACACAAAATCAGCCTAGAAGAAGATAAACCTTTCTGAGAGAGGGTAAGGCGGATCCCGTTGGGAGATCTGGAAGACCTACGGGAACAGCTAGCTAAGATGAAGAGGACGGGGATTATTCGAGAGTCCCAGAGTACATATGCCTCTCCCATAGTGGTCATCAGGAAAAAGAATGGCTCTTTGTGATTATGCATTGATTACAGGACACTAAATCGGAGGACCGTCCCAGATCAGTACACCACACCTCGGATAGAGGATGCCCTACAGAGTTTAACAGGAGCAAAGTGGTTCAGCATGCTAGATCTCAAGAGGGTACTATCAGATCCCCATGTGCCCTGAAGATAGAGAGAAGACCACTTTTATCACCCCTGTGGGATTCTTTGAGTTTAGTCAAATGCCTCAAGGTCTGTCTGGAGCCCCAGCAACTTTCCAGCGATTAATGGAAAAGACAGTGGGTGATATGAACCTGATCGAAGTGTTGGTCTATTTAGACGATGTCATAGTGTTTGGCAGAACACTGGAGGAGCACGAAGAGCGCCTGGAGAAGGTCTTGAAGAGACTTCATGACGAGGGCCTGAAGCTCTCCTTGGAGAAGTGTCATTTCTACCAACCCTCGGTGAACTACTTGGGCCACATCGCATACGCTGAAGCAGTGGCAACAGACCCGCAGAAAGTACCATGGCAACTAACGTGACTGAGCTTAGATCCTTTCTGGGATTCTGTTCTTATTACAGGCGGTTTGTGGAAGGGTTTGCTAAGATAGCCCACCCACTCACCGAGCTGTTGAAGAATCAAGAAGGAACTGGCTCAGATTCAGAAGGCTTGGAGAAGCCAAAGGAAGGCCCCAGAAAGAAGGAGTCCATCCAAGAAGAATGGACTACACAGTGTGAAGAGGCTTTCAGACAGTTGAAATGGAGCCTTACCACTGCTCCGGTTCTAGCCTATGCAGACTCTTCTACAGTAAGTCCTATGAATTACATGTGGATGCCAGCCGAGATGGGCTAGGTGGAGTACTTTACCAGGAACATGATGGACAACAAAGGCCTATAGCTTACGTGAGCAGAAGTCTAGTTTCTGCTGAGCGGAACTACCCCACTCACAAATTGGAATTCCTGGCCTTAAAATGGGCTGTGGTAGATAAACTCAAGGATTACTTGTATGGTGCAGAGTTCGTGGTTAAGACAGACAATAACCCACTTACTTACCTACTTACCACAGCCAAGTTGGATGCTACTGGCCATAGGTGGTTGGCTGCACTCTCAGCGTACACATTCAGCTAAAATACAGACCAGGAATAGGAAATAGAGATGCTGATGCATTATCAAGATGACCTCACTGTCCCCAAAGTCAAGAAGAATGGAATCAACTCACCCCGGAGGGAGTGAGGGCCCTTTGTGATGGAGCACAACAGCAAACTAAAGGTGGGGCTAGAGCAGAAGAAGTTGGAGTATCTGCTGCCGGAGCTGACTAAGTATTACTGTGATGTCACCCAAATTGCAGAGGAAGGTTTACCAAAGCTGTCCAGGAGGGATCTTTGATTAGATCAACAGGGAGACCCAATTTGTAGCCTGGCACTGAAGGCTTTGGAGGGAAAAAACCCCGACCTACTTCTCAAGAGCATTGTAAAGGAAGCTTGAGTTCTACGCAAAGAGTGGAATTGGCTACAGCTCAAACAAGGGGTGGTCTACTGAAGGGGCCCCTCTGACAATGGCGAAGAAAAGTGGCAACTGTTCTTACCGGAGAAGTACCGAGAGAAGGTACTGATCACTCTACATGACCACCACGGGCATATGGGAGCAGAAAGGACTTTCCAGCTGGTGAAGGATAGGTTCTACTGGCCCTATATGAGAACTGAAGTGGAGGGCTATTGTCACTCATGTCTCCGATGTATACAGAGGAAAACCTTGCCTCAGAAAGCTGCCCCAATGGGCCATTTGGAGAGCCAAGGACCGATGGAGTTGGTCTGTATAGATTTCCTGTGTGTGGAATCTGACTTAAGTGGAAAAGGGAACATTCTTGTAGTGACAGATTACTTCACCCGATATGCTCAAACTTATCCCACTAAAGATCAACAGGCCTCTACAGTGGCAAAAGTTTTGGTAGAGAAGTTATTTATCCATTATGGTCTGCCACAACAAATTCATTCCGATCAAGGGAGATATTTCGAAAGTACCCTGATTCAAAAACTGTTGGATCTTTTAGGTATTTGGAAATCTAGAACCACTACATACCACCCACAGGGTGATCCTTAGCCAGAGAAATTTAACAGGACTCTTCTAAATATGTTGGGAACCCTGACATCGGAGCAAAAACCACACTGGAGCAGGCACATCACTGCACTAGTACATGCATATAACAGTACAAAATGTGATGTAACAGGGTATTCCCCCTACCGACTAATGTCTGGAAGAGAAGCTAGATTACCCATGGACTTGGCCTTTGGAACCAGTCTGGATCATACCTCAGCGATTTCTCACAAAGGATATGTGGATGGGTTGAGGAAGAGTTTGAAGACCGCTTATGACAAAGCTCAAATCACATCAGATCGCAGAGGATCCAGAAACAAAAAGAATTTTGATCTCAAAGTGAGGGTTCAAGATTTACAACCTGGTGACCGAGTCCTGTTAAGGAATCTGGGTATACCGGGAAAGCACAAGCTGGCGGACAGATGGAAGTCACAGCCCTTCATTATATGTAAACGACTTCCAGGGCTTCCAGTATATGAGATTCGGCCAGAAGGAAGCTCTGGGCCAATAAAGACTTGGCATCTTAATCACCTCCTGCCTCTCCCGGAAGCAGTCAGAATTGCTGCACAGGAAGAGCTACCATCCACCTCCACTGTTTTGCACAGACCAGTGACCAGACTTAGGCCTGAACCTTTTGATATTGAAAGTGAGGAAGAGGAGATGGAGTTAAGCTGGTTGTGGCCATCTGAGGTAGAAGAATCTGCAATGGACTTCTCATTCCAAGAAGGGGGAGAAGACAGTGGAATACTTAGACTGGAAGCTCCTGAATTTATACCTAAAAACGGGTTAAGAGAAGATAAAGGAGAGTCTCATGTTGTTTTACCCGAAATAACTTCAGGAGATTTAAGTGCTGATTCTGAACCACCAGAAGAAGATGGAATTGAGGAACATACGCACTTTCCTGTAACGCCAAAAGCACAAAGGACCAAAAGAGTCATTCGTCCCACAAAGAGACTGACTTAACAAACATTGAGCCAGTGTTCTGAAGGAGTTAACTTTACTGCCAGGAGAAACCCTGAAATGCCTAACACTCCTGCTGTCGACCCAAAACACAAAAACCCAGCCTCGTCCACTGACACACCTGTACACGACATTGGAGTGTCAGCTGTAAATGTACAGGACAGCTCTCCATCATGTGAAAATTGGTGGGAAGCTCCTCTGTCAGTTTTGTATAACCGCATAAAAAACAAAACATGTAGCGGAAACAAAATCTTACCCCTCTTTGGGGACCAAAGAGTTCAAGCAGGGGGAGTGTGTATGCGGTCACTTATTTGCTTAATAATGCCTAAAAATGTAATGTTAATGTTATATCTTATCCTCTGGTGCCATCTAGCGGCCAAAGTGCAAAAGGACTGAATTTTTATATTCTTTTCACTCTTCAAGTTGACCTGGAAGTTTTTGTTTGTTTATATCTGGACATTAACTTGACCTGGAAGCATATAAAAAGGCTGGGAGCGGCCATCTTAGGTCTCTTGGACACGCATGGCCAGCCTGGTAGGATCTATGTGAGGTCTCCAGCACAGCGCGGCCTACCTCCATGGAACAGCGATCCGAGCAGCGGTATTGTGACATCCCACAGAGCTGGACTGATGGTGGGGCAAGCCTGGGAAGAAGCCATAGGAGCCTGTCGTAGTCATCTGCGAGTTCCGGAGCGTATTGTGGAGAGGAACGGAGCATCGCAGCAGTGCCATCTGGCCGGAGACAGAACCCTGTACCTCAGAACTGAGTTTTCTGACAACACTGTCCTGGTTAGGTGAGAGGGCTGTTGCCCACAAGTTCCTTGACGCACTTTTATACACACGTGTACACAAGACAGAGTTGCTGGGACTCATAGTCCCACAAGCAGATTTAAGAGGAATTAGTACTGAGTCCTTGGCATCAAAGTTAGTTAAAGTACCATGGCACCAGAGCCTGGCTTTCACCTTTTCAGCATACTTTGATAAGGAATCATTAACCCCTTGGATTACAAAATTACCTTGTTGCTAGCAGAAGAAAAGAAGACAAAGAAGGACTGTTCAGTAACACATAAGGCCTTGGGTTCTTTTACTATATTGGGGTAGTGTGATACTAAAGGAGGGAGCTCCTTAGTGTTGTATTATAATAAGTCAAGTCAACATTTGATTTAGTATAGCATTAAGCGCGCAGGAAATGGGACAGTGCTTAGAGTGAGATACACTCACTCTGACGGTATCCTATTTACTTTGTTATACTTCTCATATATTACTTCAGACATTATACACCTATATTGTGCCTTTGTAAAGTTTAGTTGTCTGTCAGACTATGTTGGCCTGACAGTACAACCATTGTAGTTTAACCCTTCTAATACAACTACAGTAAATACGGTTATTATTTAAGTACAACTGTGTGATTGCTGTTTTTTCCTCTTCATCACCAGCCGAGAAGAGGGTAAGGTAACTACAAACAGGTATATTATATTGAGTATTGTGAACTTGCCTTTGTGATTTCGTTCTAACTGCACACTAGTACACCACAGCTGTGTCAGGGGGACTGAGACATTCAAGGGGGTATAAAGCAGAGTACAGGCCCAAATAATTCAGCAGCTCCTTCGGGGGTCCATGCTACATAAACAATTAGCTTTTGTTAAAAAAAGACTCATAGATCATCAATTAATAGATGCCTGCTCCACCCTAAGGACAAAGACTACTCACACTTCTCTGCGACACACCAGTCTTACTCTAGAATAGATAATATATTTTTAGACCATTTTCATCTCCCTCTCCTCAAATCTACTCATATAGGAACCACAACTTTATCTGATCATGCACCTGTGACAATGCGCATGACCATGCCCACCTTAACTCGTAGCACCAATAATTGGAAACTTAATGATTCCCTTCTCTCTAATCAAACTGAAGTCTCCATGTTGGCTTCTCACTTGACGCATTACTTTAAAGAGAACATACCCTCTGTAACTTCCCCACCTATTGTATGGGAAGCTCATAAGGCCACTATACGGGGACGATTCATTGAGCTCGGTGCAAGGAAAAAGAGGGAGCATGGTCATCAAATTGCACAGGTACTACAACAATTAACTGACCTTGATAAACAACATAAACTCTCACTCCACAGCGTGCAATTCAAAGCCCTCACGCTTAAACGCGAAGAACTGAAAAACCTTCTAGACTTAGACACTAAAAGGAAATTTCATTGAATATCACAGAAATTTTATGAGTCGGGCAATAAACCAAGCAAATTACTTGCTAGATCCCTTAAGACTACACAAAGTCATTTATTCCTAAAATTAAACTTCCAACGGGGGAGCTTGTTCATGCAACTCCACACATTGCCAAAGCCTTTAGGGAATTCTATGCACATCTCTATAATGTCACAAATGGTTTATCTCCCTTGCCCCCATCAGAGAGACGCACTCGCATGCTTTCCTATTTGAGGGCGGCAATCCTCCCTAAACTATCTAGGTCAGCCCTTAGGGAGATGGAAGCAGATTTTTCAGTTGAAGAATTCCAGACCGCTTTAAAATCCTCTCCTTCAGGTAAAGCTCCCGGCCCTGATGGGTTCACTATTCTTTATTACAAAGCATTCCAAGACATCTTACTTCCTCGCCTCACAGCTTACGCTAACTCAATTTCCCAATCTTCAGGACTATGCCCAGAATCCCTTTCAGCACATATTACTGTTATACCTAAACCCTGTAAAGACCCCACCCTTTGCAGCAGTTACAGGCCAATTTCTTTAATAAACACTGACATTAAACTATTTGCCAAGGTGATGGCCAATCGTATACTCCCTCTACTGCCCAATTGGATCTCGGCAGATCAAACAGGCTTTATACCACATAGAGAGGCTAAAGATAACTCCTTACGGATGATTTCCCTAATCCAGTATGTTCAAAGATGTTCCCAGCCCACCCTACTCCTATCCACTGACGCTGAAAAAGTATTCGATAGGGTGGACTGGGACTATCTTAAGATGTCCTTACGTCACTTTGGATTGGGCCCAAAGATGTTTCACTGCATTTCTTCACTTTATTCTGCCCCCTCTGCGCAAAGTCGCATAAACGGCTCACTAAGCGATCCCTTCACCTTCCATAATGGCACTAGGCAGGGATGCCCTTTCTCCCCTCTCCTCTTCGCTATCACTTTAGAGCCCTTCCTAGCCACAATTAAACGCAATATCAATATACGAGGCATCCAAGTAGGTGACAGAACTCACAAATACGCCGCCTACGCCGACGACATACTCCTCTTTATCCAACAACCACGTATCTCTCTACCTAATTTAATGTCAGCATTCTCTACCTTTCAAACGATATCAGACTTTAAAATAAACCTCTCCAAATCTGAAATCTTGAACATTAACCTCCCCAGGTCAGAAGCGGCCTCTTTGAAACCCTTCTTTCCATTCAGATGGGAACAGACTCACATGAAATACTTGGGTTTATACCTCACACCTAAACTGCACTCCCTTTTTAAGTATAATTACATCCCGCTGTTAAATAACATCAGAGAGGACCTAAGAAAATGCTCTAATCTATCACACTCATGGTTGGGGAAAATAAACATCATTAAAATGAACATTCTCCCTCGCATATTATTTATTTTTCAGATGATCCCACTGGGTGTACCTGTGGGGTTCTTCACTATTCTGCAAGCGATGATCTCCCACTTTGTGTGGAGGAACAGCCACCCCAGAATATCCAGAGACGTTCTTTTTCGCTCCAAGTGCTCTGGGGGATTGGCAATCCCAAATTTTAAGACATATTACCATGCTGTCATACTATCTAGATTGGCAGACTGGAAATACGCTGTTAATTCAAAACTATGGGTGCAACTAGAATACTCTCTGAGTGGTGTAGATCTCTCTGTTGTCCGCTGGTTGCCCCATGCTTTTAGGAACATTACCCACACTGTTTCAGCACTCACCACGTCCACATTGGATATCTGGGATGCCATATACAGGAAATTTTCCTGGAGTTATGACTCACCTCTGATGCCTCTTCTTAACCACCACTATTTTTTACCAGGTTTATTGGACCCAGGATTTAAATCCTGGTCCTCAGGAGAACCTTTCCTGTTGCATCACGTCTTACATGCCAGTGTAATTAAACCTCTTCCTGGGATCCTCTGCTCTAAACATATCACATTTATGGATAAGTGGAGATATCATCAATTGCAATGCTTTATACAATCCTTCCCTCACCCATTGCGAGGCTTACAGGACCTAAATAGCATAGAAGAAATACTCCACCCAAAAGACCCCCCACTGCATGGTATCTCATTATTTTACAAAGCTCTTACTGATCTCTCCAATCCTACATACCACTCTTCCTGGCTAAATGGGAATTAGATTTAGATTCCCCCCTCACAGACACTCTAAAAGATAAAGTCTTAAAACTCGCTCATACCTCTTCACTCGCTTCAAAAATGGCAGAAGTCAACTACAAACTACTTTCCAGATGGTACTATACCCCAGTTAAAATGGACCAAATGTTCCCTGACAGCTCCCCATTGTGCTGGAGGAGTTGTGGGAACAAAGCCACACACGCTCACATTTGGTGGCATTGCCTAATCATTCGGCCCTTCTGGACCAATGTTCTTAATCTTATATTACAGATTACAGACATCAATCTCCCCCTTGAGCCCTGGACCATCCTCTTTCATGCTACTAAAGAAACAATTGGTACCTATAAACGTTCACTGCCACTGCCACAGTAGATTGGGAATATCCCTAAGGGGCAACTTATGTGAATACGCAGAAATTGCAGTAATGAAAACGACTTTGAAGAACAAGCAGACATTCTAATCAATCGTTTTGTGGAAAAGGGATACAAAAGGAGGGATTTAACATCATTGAAAGAAAAGGTGAAAAATATGGATAGGAATAGGCTAATAGAAGGAATACCGAACCCCCAAAAACAAGAAAGGAATAAAAATTTGGGCTTCGCCTTTCTAACAGGATACAACAGGCAATATAAAACTATGGAATCTATCATTAAGAAATACTGGCCTATCCTGTAATCAGATAAGGTTCTAAACTCGGTATTACCAAAAAAAAACATTTTTATTTACAGTAAGGCCCCAACCCTTAGGAACAAACTAGTGCACAATGCCCTTGATCCTCCAAAACAAATTAAAATAGGAAATAATCTAAAATGATTTTACAAATGTGGAAAATGTTTGCCATGTAGGGTCAGCAAAAATCAAATAAGAGGATAACCAAGTTCAGAGAACATATCACAAATATAAAAAATGGTTTCAAAAAACACAGTGGGGATCATTTACTATAGCGCCACGGCGCTAATTCGCGCAAATTAGCGCTAATTCGCGGCAATTTAGAATTTACAAACGGTTGTTCCCCGTTTATATAGCTAATTTTCATGCGCAAATTCGCCGGTTTTGTTTCCATTTGGTTAAAATGGGAGCTATTATTTGCCATAGTGCCCAGTACTTCCTGGAGTTATAGTAAATGACCCCCACTGTCTCCAGACATTTTAGAGACCATCACAATAGAGACCCCACGGGCATGATCTTCTACGCCATTGACAAAATCAAAGGACATTGGAGGGGTGACAATAAAAAAATCAAGATCTCGCAAAACGAAACTAGGTGGATCTTCCAGCTGGACACACTTCAACCAATAGGAATGAATATAGATGTCGACCTTAACTGTTTTCTCACCAATTATTAAAACAGCATTAATTTTAAGAAAAAATGCCCTTTACCTCCAGAATAACATTCGTTTCTAGAACAATAATATTTTCAATGTTAGGGTACATATTTTCTGCTCCCCCATTATATAAATTATATACCTACTTTATTCTCAGTTGTTAGGACAATTTACCAATATTTCTGTCCAACAAATCAATCTCAATCTGGTTCTCTTACCTGGGTAGTTTTAACCTGGGTAGTCCCAACTAAAGTTTTCGACAACACTGTTCCCTATTGCATAGTTTACAGAAGAATGCATAAAAACATAGTCCACTCCTTCCTTTAGGTAGTATCTTTGAAATATAATAACACATAATAAAGCATAATAACCTATCACCAGTTTATTCCCTGGAAAAAGCCTTTATTTTTATCACATTTTTATTTTAATACCATTTTTACATATAATTTTATTATTATTTTTTAGGGATTCTTTCCCTCTGTTTTATCTATATATTGCATTAAATATACACATATATTTTGTGTGATTTTACCTTTTAATATTGTAATTTTATATGTGTTGTTGTGTACAACCGTCAGGTAACAAAAGCATCCGATTATAATTTTATTTTTATCTCAACAAATGACACACCTATTTACATACCAACTATCCAGAGCAATGGTGACACAAATGCATGCACCGCGCTTGTTCGTGTGGAGTCACCATATAGTCTGTCTTCCGCAATTCTGCGGCAGAGATATGGGCTTCGGTCTGCAAGGGACACAGGCAATATGGCCGCCAGCGGTCTTCGGTCTGCAAAAACCTAGGCAAAATGGCCACCGAAGCTTTCTGAGCGCAAGCGTAAAACGAACGCCGCACAGTATATAAAGAGGGGAGGTGTAGCAAGGGTCACTCTCCCGTAGACGTCCTCTGATGAAACGCGTAGGGCGTGGCCTAATCTTACATCTTGCATCATCTCCCAGGGAACACAGGATTTGAATCTGACGGTTCTACTGTTGACATTTTTTGCCTTATACGAGCTACCAGTATGTGAGTACCGCGCTGTCATCTCTTTCAATAAAACTTTTTAATGGTTTTACGCTATGGGCATTCCCTTTCTCTTCTATGTCTAAATGCCACCTCGATCCTGAAAGTGCCGTGGACTGCCACACAGTGGCATATACTGTGACTGCGTGCCACCCCTGCAGGGGTTAAGAAAGCTGGTGAGTGTCTGCATGATTACAGCACGAGGCACAACCACTTGGTCACCACAGAAATCAAATTAGCAGATGTGTTTTGGATACACTTGTTTACCCTAAACGGCAGGAAATTCCCAAGGACTGTTTGAAATCATCATTGCTGCACCGAGCACAAGTCACCGTTTATTTTAAAATGCCAGCCATATTTGCAAGGACTGCTTGAAATTATATTGTTGCACGAAGCACAAATCACTTTAATATATGCACTTTACGTATGTTTAGCAATATTATTCTTTATTGCAGTATATATTTTTTCCCTGTTTTTTTTCCCTCCCCTCCCCTCCCCCCTCCCTCCTTCCCTTTTTTTATCCCCTCACGCATTTACCTATGCAGTCCATAGACTAGAGTGCATCACCATAATTCACGCATTATATATAACTTTTTTTTTTTCATCTACCATCTCTGCAGATGCTTATTTGGCTATGGTATTATTTTACTTTTGTAATATGTAACTGGTTCTTCATTTTTATTAGTTCATCACAGAGATAGTACATACACCAGAAGATTGTATTTCATTCATCCACATTTTCATATGTGTCTAAATAGGACAGCGCCATATCCACACATTAACACTTCATTCAAAGTTAATAAGATAGTCACGCTGAACCGCTGCTACCGCATTCAGATGACCAAATGAAAAAAGACAAAAACAAAAAAATTGGGGAGCGCAGATCCAGGAAGTGGCAAAAAATCAAATGGAGATAAAATCCATACAAAATTAAAAAACAGTTTATTGTTGAAAAATAATTATGTAACCACACAGTACAAATGGGGATAACAGTCAAAAGAACCAAACTCACTGTCATAGTGCTGGCAATAGAGTCAAAGTTGGTGAAAGGCTGGCTGCCTCACTTCCATGGGGACTGGGGAGGGAAGGGGCTACTGACCAAAGGTTTGGGAACTAGATGGAAACCTTCCAGGTCTGGGAGTGGTGGCCATAGCCAGAGTGCCAGGCAACATCAAAGAGGAGGAAGGCTCGGCACAAATCCGGGGTACATGATCACGATCATGTTATTTTGTTGTTTTTGCTATATGATTTATGTACATTGGAAAAAAAGGTGTAGTCCTTTACAGTCGAGTGAAGACAACTCCATGGATCACACAGATCCTCTTGAGAAAAAATGTTATTTAAACCTATTCTTGTAGTGTGGCTTCCCTTGGAGGTATCCATAGTCGGGTCCATCAGAGCACTTTACTGACTATTTTAAGATTTTTGAGGGAAAAAAAGTTGTGGTCGTTTATTGGGGGCATAAATGTTAGCAATAGTGAAGGTTATGTTGTCGATGTTGGCGACCAAAATAACATATCTTCCTTGTATGTCCGCCTTTGAGTCCAGCAGCTGGAAGGAGACAGAGGGGCTGATTTACGAAGCATTTGCACCATGACTTGCGGTGCACGCTGATGCGCAAATGACATTTTCTTATTTACAAAGCATTTGCACCGGTAACACAGCGTGATCCCCCATTTACTATTCTCTTCCCGGCGTGCGGGAAGAGGTGATCGGTATGCCACTATAGACATGGCTCACGGCATCTTTAACTTAAAATTTAAACAAACTGGAAGTGCCAATATTATGGGGGTGATGTGGGGTGATGTGGGGAAGTGTAGTACTAACTGTCCAAGTAACAAATATGGCCAAATTAGAATGAGAAAGTGACTTTCTCTGAACAAGCCGGCAGCGCCGGCAAATACATTTAGAGCTGCGGGAGGTGAATTTATACACTGCGCATGCTCAAACGGCATTTGCACTTGTTCAAATGCTTTGGTTCAGTGCGCTGGCAAAATCTTAGTAAATGTCAAGCAACGTAAATGCATTTCCATAGGTTGAACGTGCGCACCTCTAGACTTTTTTTTTTACGCTGGTTCACTTCGCGGCTATAATGAAATGTCGGTCCGACAAAACACATAAGAGTTCATTGATAAAAACAGCATTAAAAAAAAACAAAATTCAGAAAAAAAAATGCGTGGGGTTCCCTCGAAATTCAATACCAGGCCCTTCAGGTCTGGTATGGATATTAAGGGGAACCCCACACCAAAAAAAAAAAAATGGCGTGGGGCGCTCCTCAAAATCCATACCAGGCCCTTATCCGAGCACGCAACCTGGCAGACTGCAGGAAAAGAGGGGGGGACAAGAGAGCGGCCCCCCTCCTGAACCGTACCAGGCCACATGCCCTCAAAATTGGGAGGATGCTCCCCATGTTGATGAGGACAAGGGCCTCGTCCCCACAACCCTTGCCCAGTGGTTGTGGGGGTCTGCGGGCGGGGGCTTATCGGAATCTGGAGGCCCCCTTTAAAAAAGGGACCCCCAGATCCCAGCCCCCCCGTGTGAGGAAGATGCCGGACGAGAACACCGGAGCAAGAAGCAGAGGATCGAAAGAAGAAGAAGATGGATGAAGAAACCGAAGGAAGATTTTTAACATTTTTGACACTTTTTTTGTGAAATGGTAGGGGTACTTTTGTACCCCCTTACCATTTCACACAGGGGGGAGGGCTGGGATCTGGGGGTCCCCTTGTTAAAGGGGGCTTCCAGATTCTGATAAGCCCCCTGCCCGCAGACCCCCACAACCACCAGCCAAGGATTGTGGGGATGAGGCCCTTGTCCCTATCAACATGGGGACAAGGTGTTTTGGGGGCTACCCCAAAGCACCCTCCCAATGTTGAGGGCATGTAGCCTGGTACGGTTCAGGAGGGGGGGTGCTCTCTCGTCTCCTCCTCTTTTCCTGCGGCCTGCCAGTTTGCGTGCTCGGATAAGGGTCTGGTATGGATTTTTGGGGGGACCCCATGCCATTTTTTTTAAAATTTTGGCACGGGGTTCCCCTAAAAATCCATACCAGACCTGCAGGGTCAGGTATAAATTTTGAGGGGGACCACACGCTATTTTTAAAAAAAATGTTGGCGGGAGTTCCCTTAATATCCATACCAGATCTGAAGGGCCTGGTATGGGATTTAGGGGGACCCCCACGTCATTTTTTTTTTTAAATTTTGGTTCGGGGTACCCCTGTGGGGAATTCCCATGCTGTTTTTATCAATGAACTTTTATGTGTATTGTCAGACCGGCAATTCATTCATAGATGCAAGTAGTTTTAAATGAATTTTTTTCCTTTGAAATGGCATTTTGCTGTCAGACTGTTCTATACACGGGAAACATGCGCCCCTTTTCAGGCATACTATAGACACCCCCCAGATATGAAATTTAAAGGAATATTACACTTTTATTGTTTCACTTTAAGCATTATTAAAATCACTGCTCCCGAAAAAATGGCCATTTTTAAAACTTTTTTTTTGCATTGATCCATGTCCCCTGGGGCAGGACCCAGGTCCCCAAACACTTTTTATGACAATACCATGCATATAAGCCTTTAAAATTTTGAATTTACCGTGAACACCCCAAATTGAAATCGGCGAACTGGCGAACAGCCGATGTTCGAGTCAAACATGAGTTCGACTCGAACTCGAAGCTCATCCCTACCAGTGCGTTTTTTTTCTGCATCAAAAACGCATGGAAAGTAGGTTATATGGTTTTCAATGGCATAGTTTACACCATTGCTTGCAGTTCCAGTGTGTTTCCAGTGCCAGAAAAAAATGTAGCACGTGCTGCATTTTTTATGCACTGGACTGTACTGGAATGCTGTAAAATGCATCAAAAACACACTGGAATGCACCTAAATGCACCAAAAACGCACTGCAACACTCTTGTCCTTATTTAAGCTTAAGAATAAGAGGGGGGAAACTAGCACTGGACTGCATCAAAAACGCACCAAAAATGCACTGGAATGCATCAAAAACGTGCATGCAGAAAAGCACCTGGAACGCATCCGGACTGTGTTTCTATAGTGTGATCTGGCCCTTAGGGCTAGTTCACACCATAGAAATGCAGTCCGGACACGTTCCAGGTGCTTTTCTGCATGTACGTTTTTGATGTGTTCCAGTGCGTTTTTGGTGCATTTTTGATGCAGTCCAGTGCTTCCTCCCTTTTTTCTTAACCTTAAATAAGGACAAGTGCGTTCCAGTGCGTTTTTTATGTGTTTTACAGCTTTTCAGTACAGTCCAGTGCAGAAAAAATGCAGGGTGTACTACTTTTTTTCTGGAACTGGAACGCACTGGTACTGCAAGCACTGGTGTGAACTATGCCATTGAAAAATCATATAACTGAATTTCCATGCATTTTTGATGCATAAAATATGCACTGGACTGCATTGGTGTGAACTGGCCCTTAAGCAATTTGGCATATTTAAAGGCATTTCTCCTTGTTTCGTTTTTGGGGTTGTCCAATTGGTGACATTGATATATGTCCCTTATGGTGGGACCTGGGCCTCATACTCATTTTAAGGGCAATAACTAGAAGATAAGCCAGCCAAGTGGGGACTAGTAAAATTGCCAAGTCAGTTTCCTTAGACTGCAATGGTATTTGTTGTATAACTATTGCACATTAGGCTCTTTAGTTGCTCCCCTGAACTGGGGGGTGTTTTGTCCCATCTGTAATTTTGGTGCATGCTGGATGATGTACTTAATTTTGGACAGTGGAGTGGATTATTTTGTGCTAACTGCATTTGGGTTGTTCTGGGCATGCTCAGGGACTTTTTGTGTGTGAACATTACTTGGATGTTTCTGGGCATGCTCAGAGTGTGTTTTTGGGTTAGTAATTTAAGGACATCCTTAACAGGTGTACTCACTTTGAAGTTCTCTCTACATTGGGTGAATTTGCATTTTGTGTGTTTCATGGACTGTCCATGTGTTTGCAATTGCCTCATTAGCACACAAACTTATGTTATATAAAGCTTGCAGATAGCAGTCTTTACTTTGCCCTGAAAAGAGCCAAGATTGTGTGTCAGGGGTCCTTATTGAGTGTCTAGCACATGTATTTACTATTTGTATTTTGTTTATTATATTGTTGCAAAACAGATGGTTTTTATGCAATTTATTTGTTACTTTGGTTTGTTTTTTTTTGGGTGGTGATTTTACCATGAAATCTTTTTTATTTTGGCAATTTTTGTTGTTTTTACATTTTTCACTTTGATTTAACTGTCTGTGCTGCCTTATTTTTAAAATTCTTTCTCAAGATGTTGTGCCCAATGTTGTTTTAATCCTTAATAGATCTCCATTTGTGAGTGCACTGCTTTTAATTTACACTGCAAAAGGGTCAAACCTCAAACATATTCTGTTAGTGTCTCAAATTAACATACATGTGTGTATTTTGCTTTCCTTGCTTCTTTTCCAAGTCGTGTGGTGTGTTTTTTTTTTTGGACCAAATTGATTCAAATTTTTTATGTTTTATGTGTTCTTTTCATGCAACGGATTGCCCAGCTGCAGCTTAACATGGCTGATTGGCATGTCTTAGACAAATCCATTTTTTATTTTAAGTTACTTTCCTGGTGCCTTCATGGTAGCACATGCATGGATTGTGCATATGCTGCCATGGATAGTGACCAGGAAAGTAACATTTCAGAGTGGTAAGTATTCAATTTTATTTTTGAGCAGTGGTTTTCAGCCTCAGTCCTCAAGTACCCACCCGACAGGACATGTTTAGGAAATTTTGTCTTATCTAAAATAGCTGTCCAAAATACAAAACCATTGACTTTGATTTAAAGCACCTGTGCAAGATGAATGAAAACCTGCAAACATGGCCTGTTGGGGGTACTTGAGGACAGGGTTGAGAAGCACTGATTTAGAGCACTGAACTAAAATCAAGCTGAAGACCATCCTATTCTAATTGTGGACATTTGAGGGAAATCAAGACTTTTTATTTATTTATTTTTTTTAAGGTTGGGCTTTGTGTCCCTTTTCTTAAGATTGGCTTCGCTTCCTGTCACATAGCCAAACAGTAAGAGTAAAACCCTAACAATATTTTTCCTTGGGGACACAGGTCACTCTAACTAGTGCCCCCACTATGCAAATTGCACTCTAGCACTTTGTTGTGTACACCCCAAATTATTAGGTATTTTGGGGTTTATTAAAGGTAAATCCTTTCTGCAATACAAGTGTAGTTGATGAAAATCAGGGGAACCACTGGTGATTTTATCATCCAATCATGTAGAGACAAAGATGCTGTTTTTTTCTTTTCCTTGCTTGTCCCCCTCGGATCTCCAGCAACTGCACTTCTAAGTGCACTTGTAGTGCAAAGTGGATTTACCGTTTAGTAAATAAACCCCAAGATACATAATAATTTGGGTTGTACATGGCAAAATGCTAAAGTGCAATTTCCCAAATGGGGAAACTATATTGACCTGTGTGTCCCCAAGGGCATACATTGGTAGGGTTTTACCCTCACTTCCTGTTTGGCTACGTGACAGGAAGTGAATTCTTTTGAATAAGAAATTGGCAAAATTTGGGAGGTGTCTTCACCCTATCGGGGTGTAGACATCTGACAAAACTTCGAATCCCTCTGCAGTCTATCCACAAGCAAAAATAAGAAAGGATTTTAATTAGGAATGTGTCTTTGCAAAGTTAAACTAAGTTCAATTGTGATGCATGTTAATGGCCCATTTAGACCTTTAATAGAAAGTCATCAGTTGCCTTTGACTCTAAACATTATTCTTGGCCAGTCCTAGAAATCTGCATCTGTTTTTATATTAACCACTTGGTGTCTGTGCTATAGCCAAACGATGGCCACAGCGTGGACCTGAATTTCTGGGAGGCTGTCATAGGACAAGCTCCCCGTGTGCTCCCTGCAGTGCGCACTGAGTAACTGAGGCTTGGGTGATCACAGATTTGAGTAAGGGGGCGATCCCGGCCCCTTACCACACGATTAGCTGTCAGCCAATGATGGCTGATCACATGATATAAACTAAGGCTCTGTAACTGTTTATTTTTTCTCCTCACGCTGACAGCATGAGGATAAAAATAAAAGCTGATCACCTGCTTAGGTGCAATTCTGCCTCATCTGTGCCCACCAGTACCACCTGCCAGTGCCACCTATCAATGCCCACCAGTGGTCCCAAGCAGTGCTGCCTATCAGTGTAACCAATCAGTGCCGCCTCATCAGTGTACATCAATGAAGGAGAAAAATTTCCTGTTTGCAAAATTTGATATCAAAATATCCAAAAATATACAAAATTATTTAAAAAAAAATTTTTTTTTTTTTTTTTGAACAAAAGAAAAAAAACACAGCGGTGATCAAATGCCACCAAAAGAATGCTCTATTTGTGGGAACTTTAAAAAAAAAAAAACAACATTTGGCTAAGTATGACCACGCAATTGTCATTCAAATTGCATCAGTGCTTAAAATTGGTCTGCACAGCAGGGGGGTTTAAGTGCCCAGTAAGCAAGTGGTTAATTTCCATGCCAAATATGGATTTCTGTAATAAAGATGTGTGCCCGCTGTGTACATGGCATGGGCGTAAGCAAGTAGCACCCATATGAATGGTACCCATTGTAAATCATGGGGTAGAACTTGTGATGCAACTTTTCAGTCCCAAGTGGCCTTAGGCTCTCTTTCCACTACTGCGAGTTGTTGTGTGACTTGACACATGTGAAGTTACAGGACAATTCAAAACACATGTATTTCAATGTTTCCTCGTTCTAATTGGTGCAACTTCAAAAAAAGTTCTTGCACTACTTTGTTCCAACTTCAGTGCGACTTTTTCTCCGATGTTTTGAACTAGTCGCATTACATGGCATTAAGGCTCGGTTTCCACTATTGCAAGCCCAAAGTTGCCTGTTTTTTGCCGTGAGTTTCCTGCAACTTTTTGCCAAAACTTGAAGCAATGCCTTTGTATTTTTGAGGTCTATGGACCTCAAGTCACATCAAAGTCACATCAAAGTGGGATCAAAGTAGTGCAGGGACTACTTTGAAGTTGCTGCGACTTGAAGTCAAAGACATATGAATGGTACTCATTGTAAATCATGGGGTAGAACTTGTGATGCAACTTTTCAGTCCCTAGTGGCATGACAAGTTGCAATAGTGGAAAACAAGCCGAAAAAGCTCATTGAAATCATGCAACTTTGGGGTTGAAATAGTGGAAAGAGATCATTAGGCTAAAGCGGTAATAGGAAGATGCACTGTAAGAATTACTTCTAATTGTAGAAAACCAAACAGGCTCTTGCACTGAATCTAATTTATGGAAGATCTAACTGATTGGCCAGTGTATGGTGACCTTTAAAGATATGAAAAGTTGAATTTCTGGTGTTTAAGCCTCATGTACACGATGGGACTTTGCCTGGATTTTTGTACAAAGGGCGTTGGCCTTAGCGTTCTTTCACATGGACGTGTCCGTGTACGGAGCCCGCTCTGCTCAGCGGGGATCACTCCATGGATCCCCACTGAGCAGGCAGATGACAGGTATGTCTCTGCACACTGTACAGGGATGGACCTGTTAGAGTGCCACTCTCCTCTATGGGGGATCGGATGATGACGGACCGTAGAGTCCGTCATCTCCGATCCGCAGACAGATGGAAAAATAGGTGTTTCCTCCGTTACACCTTTTCGGATTGGAGTGGGTCAGATGTCAGCGGACATGTCACCACTGACATCGACCCTACGTAGAGGTCTATGGAGTGTTCGTTCAGGTCCGCAGGTCCGAGGCGGACCTGAAAGGTCCATCTGTGTAAAAGGGGCCTTAGGCCCCTTTCACACTGGGGCGGTGCAGGTGGCAGTGGGAAAACGGTGCTTTTTTGTAGCGCCGCTTTACTGGCGGTATTCGGCCACTAGCGGTTTTAACCCCCGCTAGCGGCCAAAAAGGGGTTTATATAAATCCGCCCACAAAACGCCACCGCAGCGGCGTTTTGCAGGCGGTATAGCCACACTGTCCCATTGATTTCAATGGGCAGGAGCGGTTTGTACACCGCTCCAAAGGTGCTGCTAGCAGGCCTTTTTTTTAGGCCCTTTTCACACTGGGGTGTTTTTAGGTGCTACAGTGCTAAAAATAGCATCTGAAAAATGCCCTAAAGAAGCCTCTCCATTCACTCCAGTGAGGGCTTTCACACTGGAGTGGTGCGCTGGCAGGGCATCACAAAAAGTCCTGCCAGCAGCTTCTTTGGAGCGGTGAACTCACCAGTCCTCCCCATTGAAATCAATGGGGCAGCGCTGTGATACTGCCGGGTGTATTTAACCCCTTTTCGGCCGCTAGCAGGGGGTTTAAAACCGCCCCGCTAACAGCTGAATAATGCCGCTAAAACGACAGTAAAGCGGCGCTAAAAATAGTGCCGCTTTACCGCAGACGTCCCCACCTCCCCAGTGTGAAAGGGGCCTTACTGTCCTGCTAGTGCACCGCTCCAGTGTGAAAGCCCGATTCACACTGGAGTGAATGGAGCCACTTCTTTAGAGCGTTTTTCAGGCGCTATTTTTAGCGCCTGAAAAACACGCCAGTGTGAAAGGGGCCTTATCCTTTCACACGGAGGGATAGAATTGTGCTTTTAGCTGCGTTTTCTACCGCAGCTTAACGCACACAATGCTTTCCTATGGTCCCATTCACACACTGCGTTTTGATTACATGCGGTTTGGTGCGGATAGAAAAAATAGAATTGACTGCATCCAGGAGCGATTAGTGCAGCTATGCGCACATAACCGCAGGTAATCGCACTGCACTGTGTCAGCTGCAGATAGCAGCACAGAGCCGGCTCGCTCATCGGTTAAGGAAAAAAAGTTTTTTCCTTTCCCAATGAGCGACAAGCACGGGGATCCAACTTGGATCCCCGCCAATGCCAGGCACTGTGATATGAATCTTGAGGGAGAACTCTACGCCAAATTTTAAATAAAAAACCAGCATGGGTTCCCCTCCAAGAGCATACCAGGCCCTTCGGTCTGTTATGGATTTTAAGGGGAACCCCCTACGCTGAAAAAACGGCATGGGGGTCCCCCCAAATTCCATACCCGACCCTTATCCGAACAGGCAGCCAGGCCAGTCAGGAAAGGGGGTGGGGACGAGCGAGCACCCCCCCTCCTGAACCATACCAGGCCGCATGCCCTCAACATGGAGGATGGGTACTTTGGGGAAGGGGGCGCGCTGCGGGCCCCCCACCCCAAAGCACCTTGTCCCCATGTTGATGAGGACAAGGGCCTCTTCCCAACAACCCTGGCCATTGGTTGTTGGGGTCTGCGGGCGGGGGGCTTATCAGAATCTGGGAGCCCCCTTTAATAAGGGGGCCCCCAGATCCCGGCCCCCCACCCTACGTGAATGAGTATGGGGTACATGGTACCCCTACCCATTCACCTGGGGGAGAAAAGTGTCAAGAAAAAAACACACTACACTACACACTACTTCTTCTCCGCGCTGTCCGGCCTCTTCTCCTGGTGTCCGGTATCTTCTGCCGGCCTCCCCCGCTATCTTCTTCCAGCTCTTTTGCTAGCAGGGGCCCGGATCTTCTGCCGCTGTCCGGTTCTTCTCCAGTATCTTCTGCCAGCTTCCCCCACTATCTTCTTCCAGCTCTTTTGCTAGCGGGGGCCCGGTCTTCTGCCAGTGTTTGGATCTTCTCCCGGTGTTGGTTCTTCTCCGTGCTGTCCAGCCTCTTCTCCCGGTGTCCGGTATCTTCTGCCAGCCTTCCCCGCTATCTTCTTCCAGCTCTTATGCTAGCGGGGGCCCGGTTATCTGCCACTGTCCGGTTCTTCTCCGGTATCTTCTGCCGGCTTCCCCCGCTATCTTCTTCCAGCTCTTTTGCTAGTGGGGGCCCGGTCTTCTGCCGCTGTCTGGATCTTCTGTCGCTGTCTGGTTCTTCTCCGGTATCTTCTGCCGGATCCCCCGCTACGCCCCATGCCTTTATAAGTCGCCGTACACCTCGCAGATGGCAATACAGCTGGAGAGAGTGTCGTGTCAACATCGGAAGAAGAGAAGACGACCGGGCCCCCGCTAGCAAAAGAGCTGGAAGAAGATAGCGGGGGATCCGACAGAAGATACTGGACAAGAACCGGACAGCGACAGAAGATCCGGACAGCATCAGAAGACCGGGCCCCTGCTAGCAAAAGAGCTGGAAGAAGATAGCAGGGGAGGCCGGCAGAAGATACCGGACACCGGGAGAAGAAGCCGGACAGTGCGGAGAAGAACCGGACACCAGGAGAAGATGTGGAGAGCACGGAAGAAGACTCCCGAAGTCGGAAGAAGACCCCCGGAGCTGCCTAATAAATTACTTTAAAAACCTGTGTAGTGTGTTTTTTTCTTGACACTTTTCTCCCCCAGGTGAATGGGTAGGGGTGCCATGTATCCCATACTCATTCACGTAGGGTGGGGGGCTGGGATCTGGGAGCCCCCTTATTAAAGGGGGCTCCCGGATTCTGATAAGCCCCCCGTCCGCAGACCACGACAACCAACGGCCAGGGTTGTCGGGAAGAGGCCCTTGTCCTCATCAACATGGGGACAAGGTGCTGTGGGGGGGGCCCTCAGCACGCCCCCCTTCCCCAAAGTACCCATCTCCCATGTTGAGGGCATGTGGCCTGGTACAGGTCAGGAGGGGGGGCTTGCTCGTCCCCACCCCCTTTCCTGACCGGCCGGGCTGCGTGCTCGGATAAGGGTCTGGTATGGATTTTGGGGGACCCCCATGCCGTTTTTTCGGCGTAGGGGGTTCCCCTTAGAATCCATACCAGACCGAAGGGCCTGGCATGCACCCGGAGGGGGAACCCATGCCGGTTTTTCTCACGCTGCTTTAATAGAAAGATGTGTTTTTCCTATTGCAGCGAGCGCAAGATGTACCTCGATGAGAACCAGTGCGATCCCATCGCGCTGTAAACATTCTCGCATGGAGGTACTCCTGTGTGTGCGCCAATTCACACGCTGAATTAAGGATCTATCCAGCGCACCACTTAAGGTCTGAACCAGTGCAGTGCATTTATCTTAGTAAATGACCCCCAGAGTCTTTTATTACTGTTATAACTCCTTTTTTCTTTTTGGAATTCTTAGAAAAAAATATATGAGGGAATTTATTGTGTGTAAATTTAGGAGGATTATCTCTTGCAAAGTGGGATTCTAATATACATAAGATGTCACTACCAAATTTTAGTGCGTCAGTACAAAGAGTTTTTCTTTTGTAAGGGCTATTGAGCCCTTTCACGTTAAGTGACAGAAGTTTGATATTCACCATACTGAAGGTGTTGACTAAGGAAGTAAAGCTTTCCTATACTGCATAAGAGTGTCATTGAGGCAATAGGATTTCCAGAAATAGTGTAGCTTCCATGGGAGAGGGTGAAAATCGCTCCTTTAAGTAGGTAAATAAAAACGTAAATGATAAAGTGGAGCCAAAAGAAAGGAAATAAGGAAAAAGATAAAAGTTGCCAGGCAGCTCTTCTGTGCAACTTAAATCGGTGCTCCACTGTATAAAACTTTTTTTTTTTGGCTGACAAAGATGATGTAATAAAAATGTATTACTCACTTTTTTTGTTTAACAAGAATCATGATGCCTGTTTTCTTATAAAAAAGAAACTTAGAAATTTTCATCTTGAACGTTTTCATCTTGCCTGTGGGCATGTGAAGCCCACAAGCATCCTCTTCCGGGATACGGTGCTGCTGATCGACCAGCATGCACTGCCCGTTCTATCACCGATCTCGCACATGCACAATAATCTTTCATCGGAGCACCATTAACTGCTCAGGTTGCCATCACAATGGGCGTCGTCGTCGGAAAGTGCCCGCCCCCATTGTGATGGCAACGAAGCCCTCGGCGCTGCCCACTGACTCCTGGGAAATGATGACACACTTCTCCCAGGAGCAGTAGCGAGTGGAGGCACAGAGGGAAGTGACATCAGGTGCCCAGGCACTGAAGGAGGCAGATTTTGTGGGACCACATAGCAACAGGGAAAAAAGGTAAGTACAAATTTTTTTTTCCAATTTATTTTTTTAATTGATTTCATGCACATTTATGAATTTTTGTTTTTTGGGGAGGAACACCACTTTAAGCTGCAATTTTAAAGTGGGGGCAAAATATTGATTATTTAAAGAAACAAGAGAACTCCCTGTATAACATGTAACCTGAGGTAATCATTAAAAAGAAGACCTTAAAAAGTGAGGAGCATTTGAGGTAGTCAATAGGGATGAGCCAAACACCCCCTCGATTCGGTTCGCAGCAGAACATGCGAACAGGCAAAAAATTAGTTCGAACGCGCGAACACCTCTATGGGACACAAACGTGAAAAATCAAAAGTGCTAATTTTAAAGGCTTATATGCAAGTTAGTGACAAAAAAAGTGTTAGACCCGAGTCCTGCCCCAGAGGACATGTATCAAAGCAAAAAAAAGTTTTAAAAACTTAATTTTTGTCGGGAGCAGTGATTTTATTAATGCTTAAAGCGAAACAATAAAAATGAAATATTCTTTTAAATATCGTGCCTGGGGGGTGTTCTCAGTATGCCTGTAAAGTAGTGCATCTTCCCCATGTTTATAACAGTGCCACAGCAAAATGACATTTCCTGTCGCATCATGGCAGCATACACGTTGGGTTGTGACTCCGCCTCCACAACCTGATAGGACCACATAGCTATAAATTAGAGAGTAGACACCCGTCCCAGTATTCTCTTATTTTTCCTCACCTGTCAGGACGCACGGATCAGCACCCCCTTACCGCTTCGCCCCAGCCAGGTTCTAGCCTCTCCTGGGTGGAAGTCCTTCTTGTACAGCCTCTAAACGAGCTAAATGGAAGGAGCCCCACTCTGGTGATCTCAGGGGCACTCTCTCATCTCACTCAACTGTCTGCCACGATATAAGCCTTAAACAGGCTTCAGGTGCAGCAGCCCACAAAAGCCTTAAACAGGCTTGCTGGAGGATTGTCCAGGGAAGCTTCAGTATGGCCTCATGAAATAAGCCTTAAACAGGCTTAATTGTGTGCAGCAGTCTCCATCCCCCCTCTTCCCCCCTCTCCTACCGGTTTTCTGCCTCTCTGCTGGGCTCTGTTGTTCTCCAGCTGCCGTCTTTGAGCCCTGAGCATTCTCGGTGTCCTCGCGCATGCGCAGTCTGTCACTCTGGGCGCCTCTATGCCGTTTTCCAGCTTCCAAGATGGTGCCGGGTGTCTTGTGGCGCTACTGCGCATGCGCGAGCGTCCTACGCTAATGGCGGCGGATTTAAAAACCCAGCACTGCTGTATGTGCTGCTGCTGGTTGTTTGCATGTGTCAGATCGTTTCTCACTGCAAAGAAAAGAGGAAAAACGCTCTACAAAGGTAGGTGGCCTTCTCCTATTCAGCTTCTGTGTCAGGATCCCTGCTCTCTCTCTCTCTCTCTGCATTGCTGCCTGTTTTTTCTCCCTGCAGGTTTCCAGTCACTCCCTCACCATGGAGACCACTGCCCCAGCAGATCACCGCCAGCCTATTAGGTAAGGGGGGGAAGACAAGGGTAAGCAGTGAAGATTGAAAAAGAGAGCACTTCTAACGCTGTCTAAATTGGTCAGCCCTACCAGGTCCTCAAGAATGTCTGCGTCAAGACAAAGAGAGTCCTCACGCAGGAGAAGCCGCTCCAGACATAGTCGGAGCCGTTCCTACCATAGAAGAAGCCGCTCGAGGGGAAGCCGCAGAAGAAGCCGCTCCAGGTCGCATTCCCAGCATGGTCGATCCCGCCATAGAAGGTCGTCCTCACGCAGACATTGTTCCCCTGCACGCCACTCCCGTCCTGCCGGGAACGCATGCTGGATTTGCGGTGCAGCGGCTCTTCCGGATAAACTAGCCTGTCAAAAATGCCTGGAAGAGGCCACAAGAGAGAGA
This sequence comes from Aquarana catesbeiana, assembly GCF_042186555.1. Taxonomy (NCBI): domain Eukaryota; kingdom Metazoa; phylum Chordata; class Amphibia; order Anura; family Ranidae; genus Aquarana; species Aquarana catesbeiana. Next base: position 413,231,799 of record NC_133326.1, on the reverse strand, counting down.
GCCTCGGAAGTCGGGGACTCAGCTGGGGCCGTAGCCCCTCAGGCTTCGATATCAGATGTGGATTTCTCCACCACTACCTCTCCAGCCCGGGCTAGCACATCAAAGGAGCAAGACTCCCTGTCTGATAATGAGGGTCTGGAGGTGTCGGCCGGATTCGACTTCTGTCTGATAGAGCCGTTTGTTAAATCGGTTAAGGAAGCAATAGGATGGGAGGAACCCCAGGAAGCCCAGCCAAAGCAAAGGAAGTATTTTCCTCAGCTTAAGAAGGATCCAGAAGCTTTTCCGTTCATTGACGAACTAGAAGACTTAATCAAAGAGGAATGGCAGAGACCAGAGAAAAAGTCTAGTCTGAATAACAGACTCCTGAAGCTATACCCACTCAAGGAGCCTAAAGTGAACCCTCTGGTGTCCCCTCCGGTAGTGGACGCATCCTTGATGCGCCTTGCCAGGCATGTGACCCTCCCATTAGAAGACGCGGTAACGTTTAGAGATGTCCTCGACAGAAAGATCGACACGCATCTTAAGCGGGCTTACCTGTCAGCTGGAGGCGCCTGCAGGCCTGCGATAGCACTCGCTGCAGTAGGAAGGGCCATCTCGAGCTGGTCTACAAGCACAGAGAAGATGGTATCAGAGGGTGCAGACCAAGAGAAAATAGTGAAGGCATTACAAGAGCTAAGCTTGGCTGGTGACTTCGTGGCTGAAGCCTCGGTCGACACCATCAGGTCTGCATCAAAGTCTATGCTGGCCTCAGTGATGGCCAGAAGAGCATTGTGGCTGAAGCCCTGGATGGCGGATCCAGCATCCAAGTCTAACTGGTGCCGTATTCCGTTTGACGGTGAGCACCTCTTCGGAACAAAATTAGACACAGCCATCTCCAAGGTAACTGGTGGCAAGTCCGGGCTCATCCCCTCGGATAGAAGGCCTAAACAGAGACCTCCTCCCTTTAAGCGGAATCTCCCAGAGAGGTATAGGGACGCGAAAGCGTACAGACCAGGGAAGGTGTACCGAAGGAGCTGGAAGAACCCTCAAACCTCCTTCATGAAGTTTCAGAAGCCTAAGACTCCCGCTTCCAGTGACCAGAAGCCCTTTTGAAGGTGTGCCCGTCCGGCCAGCGGTAGTGGGAGCAAGACTCTCCAGTTTCAAGCTGGTCTGGGCGGAGACCATAGACGATACCTGGACCCTGGCCACTGTCAGTTTCGGCCACAGATGGTCCTTCAGGAACCGGCCCCCAAGGGATCAATTCTGCCCAACCCGTATTCCTCCATCTGGGGAAAAAAGGTTGTCCCTTCTAAACTACGTCCAAGAACTTCTCCAAAAACGAGCCATAATAGAGGTTCCGCCAGCACAACGAGGCAGGGGATTCTATTCTCCACTATTCCTCGTCAAGAAGAAGTCAGGGGACTTTCTACCGGTTCTAGACCTAAAGAACCTCAACAGGTCCATCAGAGTGGAGTCATTCAGGATGGAAAGCTTGCAGTCTATCCTCCAGGCCATAAATCTAGGAGACTGGATGCTCTCCATAGATCTCCAGGACGCCTACCTGCACATACCAATCCACGTGGCATTCCAGAAATTCCTGTGATTCTCGGTGGGTCAGGGGCACTTCCAATTTCAAAGCCTCCCTTTTGGAATCTCAACAGCCCCCAGAACGTTTACGAAGGTTCTACTTCCAGCGATAGCCTTTTTGAGGGAGAAAGGTCTAAGGGTCCACCATTTCCTGGACGACATTCTCCTCCTCTCAAACAGCCAGGAATCACTCGTGCAACATCGCGAGGTCCTAGTTTCTACCCTAATGAGTCTGGGTTGGATAATCAACTGGCAAAAGAGCAACACTCAACCTACCCAAAGGATGGTCTTCCTGGGAGCCGAATTCGACACCCGAGTCAACACGGTGGAACTGCCAAGGGGAAAGTTGTTCCTACTAGTTCAAAAGGTGAAGGATGTCATTCCGGCATCATGCCTACCAGCCAGAGCATACCTCAGCCTCCTGGGTTCCCTATCAGCGACCATTCCAATGGTCAGATGGGCACAATGGAATTCCAGACCCCTGCAAGCCTCCTTCTTGCACCAGTGGGACGGATGGTCCATGTCCCAGTTAATTCGCATCTCAGAAGAAGCCAGATTATTTCTACGGTGGTGGACTCACCCCGACAACCTCAGCAGATGCAAGCAGATAGTCATCCTCCACCAGGAAGTGGTAACTTCGGATGCCAGTCTGGTGGGATGGGGGGCACATTATCTACATTATGCAGCTCAGGGCTGCTGGCACTTCAAAACCAAGGATGTAGTATCAAACGTTCTAGAGATGAAGGCAGCCTTCCAGGCCCTCTTGGCATTCAGTTCACTCCTGAGAGGGAAACAGGTCCTCATTCGAATGGACAACCGAGTGGCTGTAGCCTACATCAACAGGCAGGGGGGTACCAAGAGCATCTCCATGATGCGGGAGGTCGGTCCGATAATGCGTTGGGCCCAACTGAACTTGTGGGATCTGAGAGCGGCCTACATTCCGGGTGTTCAAAATCTCCTGGCGGAATCTCTCAGCAGAACGTTCGTTTCCAACAACGAGTGGTGTCTAAGCCCACAAGCATTTGCCCTTATATGCCAGACATGGGGTCATCCAGACATAGACCTTGCAGCGATGCCGGAGAACAAGAAATGTCAGAGGTTTCTGTCAAGGAACCCCTTCCCCTCAGCGGAGGGAACAGATTGTCTCCAACACCCCTGGAACTTTCGCCTAGGCTACATTTTCCCACCAACTCCACCGATAGCCAAGTTCCTTCTGAGGCTCAAACATTCAGCGGCTCTAGTACTGGCTGTGATTCCCTTCTGGCCATGGAGGCCTTGGTTCACCACCCTCCTGCAGCTAAGCACAACGGATCCACTTCCGCTCCCGGTGACAACGGATCTGCTAACCCAAGGTCAGCTCCTCCATCCGAACCCAGAGAAATTACACCTAACGGCCTGGAGGCTGAAAGGTCTAGGTTCCTAGTCCAGGGCTGCTCTCAAAGGGTAGTCGATACACTGCTCCAAGCTAGGAAACTCTCCACAAACAACACCTACGGGAGAATCTGGGGAAAGTTCTCTTCCTTTGCCCAGGAACAAGGTTGGGACCCTTCTTCCCCATCAGCAGTACAAGTGCTTGAATTCCTCCAGTCAGGTCTGGACAAAGGCCTTAGGTCCAACACCCTAAAGGTTCAGGTGTCTGCCATTTCCGCTTTGACAGGGGTTAAGTGGGCCCTTAACCCTCTGGTGGTCCAATTTCAGAAATCCTGCCTGAAGCTGAGGCCTCCTAGAAAGCCTTCGTTTCCAACATGGGACTTATCGACTGTCCTAGAGACCCTATCCGGAGAGCCATTCTTCCCACTCGAAGACGTCTCCCTCTGGGACCTGACTCTGAAAGTATCATTTCTAATTGCCATCACATCTGCAAAGAGGGTCTCAGAAATGCAAGCTCTACTGATCAAGGAACCATATCTGATGATTTACCCAGACAGGCTAACCCTGAAGCCTTCAGATAGATTCATCCCAAAGGTCTCCTCCTCGTTCCACTTTAATCAGGAGATTGACCTCCCGGCCTTGGTCACGGATCAGGGCATTCCCCATCCTTTGGATGTCAAGGGCAACATTTTGCAATACCTCTCTGTAACCAAGCCTTTCAAAAAATGTGAAAACCTTCTAGTCATTCCACATGGGTTCAGGAAGGGACAGGCAGCTTCTGCCCGTACCATCGCCTCATGGCTCGTGAAAGCCATCAAGAAGGCCTACTCCTTAAGCACCTCGCAAGTTCCGGAAGGTTTAAGGGCACATTCCACCAGGGCAATGGTGACTTCATGGGCAGCCTACTGCAGAGTCTCAGCGGAAACCATTTGTACAGCGGCCACTTGGTCTTCCAGAAACACCTTCGTTTCCCATTATAAAATAAACGCTGCACGTTTAGCAGCAGTTGAATTCGGGAGGGTCGTTATACAGGCCAATTCTTCTGTTTCTTGTCAATAAATTTATTTTGCATTTCCCACCGAGTTTGGCGAGTTACTCCCCAACGTGTATGCTGCCATGATGCGACAGGAAAACGGAAAATTGTATACTCACCTTTCCGTAATTTTCCTTTCCTGTCGCATCTTCATGGCAGCATACAATCACCCACCCTTCTGAGGTGACATGTGTATATATATACAGAGAATACTGGGACGGGTGTCTACTCTCTAATTTATAGCTATGTGGTCCTATCAGGTTGTGGAGGCGGAGTCACAACCCAACGTGTATGCTGCCATGAAGATGTGACAGGAAAGGAAAATTACGGAAAGGTGAGTATACAATTTTCCATTTTTCTAAAGGAAAAAATTTCATCTAAAATTGCTTGTGGCTATAATGTATGAAGGCATGGATGTCACCCCCAAAATCCATACCAGGCCCTTCAGGTCTGGTATGGATATTAAGAGAAACCCTGCATCCAATTTTTTTTTCCAAAATCACTTTTATTACATTTTTTCATATACAAGGAAGGAAACATATTGTTGTAGAACACATAACATGTGTACATGTATACATCTAGAAGTAAACAGTGGGGTACAGTCTGTTCAAGCAAGGTAGAACTCAGAGGAGAAACCAAGGAAGGAAGTACAATACTTACTCACACTTATGCCGCGTACACACGGTCGGACTTTTCGTCTACAAAAGTCCAACGGACGCCGACGGACTAAAGCTGGCTGGTAATCCGATCGTGTGTGGGCTTCTCCGGACTTTCAGCAGACTTTTTCAGCCTCAAATCCGACGGACTTTAGATTTGAAACATGCTTCAAATCTTTACGTCGTAACTACGACGGACCCCGAAATCCGCTCGTCTGTGTGCTAGTCCGACGGACAAAAACCCATGCTAGGGCAGCTATTGGCTACTGGCTATGAACTTCCTTATTTTAGTCCGGTGTACGTCATCACGTACGAATCCGTCGGACTTTTGTGTGGTCGTGTGTAGGCAAGTCCGTTCGTTAGAAAGTCTGCTGCAAGTCCGCCGAAAGTCCGCCGGAAGTCTGTCGGACAGGCTGTCGGACTTTTGTAGACGAAAAGTCCGACCGTGTGTACGCGGCATTAGGATTTCAACCAAAACTTCCAGGCGTTGACAAATTTAGCAAGAGTGTTGTGTTTTAAGGCAGAAGCGTATTCATAATCTTTGATCAAGTTTATTTGGTGTTTAACATCAGAAACATTTGGAATTAAAGAGCTTCTCCATTTGCGCATTATGAGTAACCTAGTAGCAAATAGAATATGCATCGTTATGGTTCTGAATTAGTACAGGAAGGATTCTAGTCCTATACTGAGAATAGCTAGGGATGGAGTAGGTTTAGTGATAATCCCAGTGATATCTGAGATTAAAGAGAATACTTTTCTCCAAAATGTGTGAATGTTGTGGACAATCCCAGAGAATGTGTATTAGCGAACTCTTGGAGGAGCATCCTCTCCAACAACTGTCGTCATCAAGATTTGTTAATTTATACATTTGTATAGGAGTAAGATACCATCTATGGTGGATTTTTTGCGATAGCTCCCAATAGTTAATACAGGTGGATGCTTTGTGGTTGTAATGTATGGATGAGTGCCATTGGGAATCTGAGAAAAAGGCCTGTAGATCTCTTTCCCATCTTTTGTAAGTTGATGTCTTAGTGAACTTGTCTTTGTTTTGTAAGAGATTGTACATTAGAGTTATTCCTTTTGCTTTGGGGGAGTTTGAAGTCCAGTAGGACCATGCCTTGGTAGGAATTATGAGTGATGGGGCAGAATTTTTTTTCAGGTAGGAGGCTATACGTTTATATGTGTATGCACCTTGCAATGGTATTAGGTATCTAGTTTTAAGGGTTTGGAATGGAAGGAGTTGGTCATTATGTATTAGTTCTTTCAGTGGGAGGCTTTTAATGTTTGACCAGTGTTTAAGAGACAGATCAGGGAGTAAGAAGTTGAATACCTCCACAGGGGGATATACTGATTGGGGGTGTTCTGTTAGGGATGTGTTTTGGAATAGGAAGTGCAATGCCTCAACTGCAGCCGCTATAGTTGGGTGATTGTTTTTTGAATTTTCTGAGCTAGCAGAAGAGAGCTTAAATTGCCTTCATGTACAAATGACTGCTCGATAAATTGCCATTGTTTGTGAAACAGAGGCGTAAACCAATGTCTGATTTGATCCAGTATTACAGCCATGTAGTAATCTTTTGTGTCTGGGAAGCTCATACCTCCTGCAATTTTGTGTTTTACAATAGTGGCATAAGAACAACGAGGTTTCTTACCTTGCCATATAGACATAGTAATCTTTTAATAGCTTGGAAAAAAGATTTGGGGACCTGTATTGGTAGAGCTCTATAAAGGTACAAGAGTTTCGGAAGGGTTATCATTTTAAAAGCTGCTGCTCTACCAGCCCAGGAGAGATAATTTTTGGTTAGTTCTTGAAGATTTTTCCTGCAAGTGTGGAGAAATGGCAGGTAGTTGCAGCTATATAAGTTTGAGGATGTAGATGACAAGGATATGTCTAAATAAGGCATTGAGGAGGATACCCATTGAAAAGGAACTGTAGATTGTAGACGCAATTTGGTAGATTTAGCAATATGAACACCAAGGACATTGGATTTGGAATCATTTACCTTGTAAAAAGAACATGCATTGAAGGTATTTAAGATTTCCCATACCTTTACCAGGGAAGAGGCCAGATCAGTTAAAGTGAAAATTATGTCATCTGCAAAGTGTGATTTTAAATTCTTGACCTTTAATTTTGATTCCTGAAATGGAGTTTGAGGATCGGATTTTTTGAGCCAGGGGTTCCATCATTAGTGTGAAAATCAATGGAGACAGGGGGCATCCCTGTCTTGTTCCATTATTGATGATAAAAGGGTCTGAAAAGACCCCATCTGAGAGAACTTGAGCATTGGGGTTAGAATACAAGGCTAGAATGGCCGATAATATGTTGCCTTGAAATCCAAATTTGGCGAGAGTGTATTTCAAATAACCCCAGTGAATCCTATCAAATGCCTTTTCGGCGTCTAAGGTAATGAATAGAGTTGATATATTATGTTTTTCAGTAAAATGTAGGAGATTTCGTTTTTTTCGTGTGGCATCTGGGGCTTGTCTGCCAGCGTGAACCCTACTTGGTCGGGGTGTATGATGTGGGGCATAATGGGGGTTAATCCCTGAGCTATTAATCTGGCATACAATTTGAGGTCAGTGTTTAATAGAGAGATAGGGTGGAAATTTGAGGGGGTATCCGGCTTCTTCCCTGGTTTGAGCAAGGTTACAATATTGGCATAGAGCATTTCATTTGGGGATTTACCATAGGACACAGCAGCGCTGAACATATCACAGATATGGGGGGGTTAAGGTTTTGTTGAATCATTTATAATATTCGTCAGAGAAGCCGTCCGGGCCCAGGGCTTTACCGTTGGGAAGTGTGGAATTAGCTTGGGAGATTTCTTGTATGGAGAATGGAGCGTTGAGGGATATTAGTTGTTCAGAGGAAAGTTTGGGAAGATTCATTGATTCTAGAAAGTCTGATATGTCAGAATCCATGGGTTCTATTATGTTGGGGTCATCTTTTAAGTTATATAGCGTGCGATAATACGCACCAAACGCATTAGCTATATCTTTAGGGTGATACACTTTGTCTCCGGTAGAGGGATGTAGGATATGCAGAATTTTATTTTTGTTACGCCTTAGTTTGATTTGGTTTGCTAACAGTTTACCAGCTTTATTACCAGCTGTGTAGAAAAAAGATCGTATTTTTAATAGTGACTTGGCGTGTTTGGCATTTAAGAAGGTTTTAAGATCATTTCTGGCCATAAAAATGTTATCGCTATTGAAGTGCAAGGGAGATACTTTATTTATCTTTTCTAAGTGTTCAATTTTATTGAGTAGTTCTGTCAGCTGCTGTGTCCTTTGGCGCCTCATATGTGCATTCAGTTGAATTAGAACACCGCAAACAAACGCTTTGTGGGCTGTCCACAATGTATCAGGTTTGCTAGCTGTGGGCATATTAATGTCAAAGTATTCTGTCAGACGTTTTTGTATGAATGTCGTATTAGCAGGTATAGACATGAGGTATGGATCATTTCTCCAGTTGGTGGCAAATGAGTGAGATGACTTGTCTCCTATACATATGGAGATAGGTGCATGATCTGACCATGTTATGGTGTGAATTTTTGTTTCAATGGCGTCTTGTAGGAGTTGTTTGTCTCCGACAAGCAGGTCGATTCTTGAATAAGTGCAATGTGGTTTTGAAAAGAAGGTAAAGTCCTTCTCCATGGAGTGTTGGCATCTCCATATGTCAAATAAGGTATGTAAAAATTGGTGCTGCGCTGTTCTTTAAAATAAAAACAAAAAAAACCCTATGCTGCTAGAGGTAGTAGTACAAAGGTAAATGAACACGTAAAATGATATAAACATATAAAAAACAGAAACAATATAAGAATAAGTACAATCAATATAGAGCACTTCTATACCCAATAGGTGCAGTGTGATATTCCACAATAATCAGTGGTAATAGCAAAGTGCAAAGTGCAAGAAAATCATTCAATAAAGACTTAAGGCCAGATGTGATAAGTATATTACTGGACACACTAAAATCAATATACAATCACTAAAAACCTCAATGGACCATGCAAGTAGGCAAAAAACATTGTGCAAAAAACAGCAATTAATAAATTAAATGTGCAACATGCAATCAATATGGGCAAAAATAGTAAAAATCGCAAATGTAGTGTATAATAAACATATAACCAAAAAATCAATATACAGTCACTAAAAACCTCAATGGATCGTGCAAGTAGGCAAAAAACATTGTGCAAAAAACAGCAATTAATAAATTAAATGTGCAACATGCGATCAATATGTGCAAAAATCGCAAATGCAGTGTATATTAAACATATAACCAAAATAAGTCCACTGTAGAACTTGTGAAAATTCAAACAAAGGCAAACATGTGCAAAATATATAATGGGACTGGGAATGTAGTCCAATGCAATTAAATCCTCTTAATGTGGCTAATCAGAATATGTGCAAAAAAGTGCAATAAGGTGCTGAGAGCATGGAGGTAATCTCCTCTTCGTGCACAAGACACACAGTGGTGTGAAGTGGCTTCTTACCTTGCGGTAAAGAGGTAACCGCATAAAGTTGCTGGTAATGGCTGCTTCTCCCTTGTACTCCTAACTGCCTCTCACTTGGATTCCTGGGCTGGATGGAGCTGTTAGTGGGTCTTTGACTCTCAGTGAAGCAGGAGGGGGATTAAAGGAAAGAAGGGGCCAGATAGTGTAGTATTTCAATCAGAGGTAGTTTTTTATTAAAACAATGGTGAGGGTACTCACTTCGCTTACAAGAAAAAAAACACACAGAAAACTTATCTCCTATGAGCGGCGAGCTTGTTTGCATATATCAGTCTTGGATGCCTATCCCGATGAAAAAAAACACACAGAAAACGTATCTCCTACGAGCGGCGAGCTTGTTTGCATATATCAGTCTTGGATGCCTATCCCGTTTTTTTTCTTGTAAGTGAAGTGAGTACCCTCACCATTGTTTTAATAAAAAACAACATCTGATTGAAAGCACCTTATTTCACTTTTTTGCACATTTTATGATTAGCCACATTAAGAGGATTTAATCGCATTGGACTACATTCCCAGTCCCATTATATATTTTGCACATGTTAGTCTTTGTTTGAATTTTCACAAGTTCTACATTGGACTTATTTTGGTTATATGTTTATTATACACTGCATTTGCGATTTTTGCACATATTGATCGCATGTTGCACATTTAATTTATTAATTGCTGTTTTTTGCACAATGTTTTTTGCCTACTTGCACGGTCCATTGAGGTTTTTAGTGATTGTATATTGATTTTAGTGTTTCCAGTAAGATACTTATCACATCTGGCCTTAAAACTTTATTGAATGATTTTCTTGCACTTTGCTATTACCACTGATTATTGTGGAATATCACACTGCATCTATTGGGTATAGAAGTGCTCTATATTGATTGTACTTATTCTTATATTGTTTCTGTTTTTTTTATATGTTTATATCATTTTACGTGTTCATTTACCTTTGTACTACTACCTCTAGCAGCATAGGTTTTTTTTTTTTTTTTTTTTTTTTTTTAAAGAACAGCGCAGCACCAATTTTTACATACCTTATTTCTATTGCTGTATGGGCTGAGCTTGACCTATATTCGGTGCTTGCAGCAGTTCAATGTTCATTGCCCTTCGTTTATATGGTAGCGCAGGAATAACTATACATTTCATATGTCAAATTAGCCGTTGGCTTGTAGTAGCAAATTCAGAGTAGATTTCCGACATTGTATAGGAGAGGGTCCCTTAACATCAATGGAAGGGTCAGGGACTAAATTGAAATCCCCACAAAAGAGCATACAGCCTTGCTGGTTTTTATGTACTTTTTTCAGTAGTTTCCGCAGGAAGCGTAATTGGCCCGTATTTGGAGTGTATAAATTTACGATAGTGAAGGTGGCATTATTCATTTTGCATATTAGGATAAGATATCTCCCCTGGGGATCTGCAATTGTAGATATCAAATTAAACGCTACTGTGTCTCTGATTACTATCAATACTCCTTTTGTTTTGTTCTGAGAATTAGCACAGAAGATATGTGGGAAGTTTTTGTGAGACATTTTTGGCGCCTTATCATGACAAAAATGGGTCTCTTGGAGGCACAGTACGTCACTATGAAGTTTGCTCGCTTCGGACCAGAGGGAATATCTTTTTCCCGGGTGGTTTAAACCCTCTACATTAAGTGACGTTATTTTGATCTTCATATTGGATGGTAGAGTTACCACTAAATTAGTTGTAGGTATATGTGTGGGTTCAGCAATATGGTTTAGAATGAAAGTAAGTTAGTGGTGATATCTTGTGTATTAAAAAGGGTATGCAGGTGCTGGTAGATGGTGGACTCACTGTTTGTGGAGAAGTTCTTATAGGAACCTTGTAGATCCAGAGGTCGTCAGGCGCTGTAGGAAGAAGCTTGGCTGGTGGAGAAAGGGAGTTGGACTAAAGACTGTAAAAAATAAGAACAAATCAGAATTTAAACAGTTACCTCTCATATAATGTTTCCAGGGAGAGAGTGATATCTAAAAAGAGAAAAAGCAGAACTCTGCTTGAGCGATCTGTGCCACGACCAAAACTGGGGGTTTAGGCTGACAAGCTGGGCTTGGGCAAGCCATCTAGGGCTTACACGTAAGCTAGAAATCACTTTAGAGACTCAGGTTGTCATATCATCCAATGGATCAAAATCATCCCAGTCACCGGTGGTGCAGGAGCCTTGGCTGCGATTATGCTGCCTCTGTTCAAGTGATTCCAGGATGTGCCATTGTCGCAGCAGAGAAAGACCTTCGTCCAGGGTATGGACATAGTGGGTTTTGTTGTCCTTAGTGATGATCAGCTTAACTGGATGACCCCACTTGTATGATATCTGATGGTTTCGCAGTGGTTTCGTAATATTGGCTAGAAGGCCAGATTGGCATATTGCTGGGGGTATGCAGCTTGGTTACGTGCAGCACGTATCAGATTTTCCTTGACGTGGAAAAAATGAATTCTAACAATAGTGTCTCTTGGGACATTTTCTGGCAGATAGGACGGTTTTGGCAACTGGTGTATGCGATCAATTATTAATTCACCCGGGGATGCATCAGAGAGAAAAGCAGACATCAACTGTGTGAAATAATCTTTTAGTGCTGAGGGTTGGACTGTCTCTGGTATGCCTCTTATTTTTAAGTTGTTCCTTCTGGAACGGTCTTCTAAGTCAGAGATCTTAGATTTCATCCACTCTATATCTTCAGCCCCTTCACTCTGAGCATCCACTAAGGTATTGAAGGAGGAGGTAACTTCCCCCATTTTGTTTTCAATGATAGTGACTTTCTCTCCCATACATGTCATTTCTGAGGTAAAATGATGCATCATTTTGGAGATATCAGAGTGGATGGAGGTTTGCAGTGTGAGAAGCATGTCTCCCAATGTAGTGTCCAGCACAGGCTGATTGGTAGCGGGATATGCAGCGATGGAGTTATCTATAGCTGGGCACATAGGGGGAGCTAATGTACTATGGCTCACCTCAGTGTCTTGTGCTGTGTCCTGTGAGAGCTTCAGTTTAGATTTGGCTGGGCTCGTGGACGGTGTGGAGGTGAGGGAACTGTTCCCATGCAGGTGAGGAGAGGCTATTGCTGTGTGTGTGCAGCATTCTGTTGTTCTTGTGAGAAGTTCGGGCCACCGCGGGATGCAGCCGAAAGTCTGCTGGCGTCATTTTGGAAGCTGTTTTTCCCCGGGTAGAATTCTGTGAGTTTCCATGGAGCGGATCTCTCATTTCTTCATTTTGACATGGTCCTGGTGTCCTGGTGAATCAGTTGATCCGGTTGTTGTGTATTTTTGAGGTGATCACCCATCGCTTAGAGCCCCAGAAAGCCACCATCCCTCAGAGCTGTTTCAGCAAGCAGCCATCTCGGTCATCTTCTGGCCACACCACCGTGTCATTAAATTTTATGGAAGGCTCCGGGCACTGCTAAGATGGCAGCGGGCCGCGGATGTGTGGAGCCGATCTCGGCCTGGATATCTGCACAATCGGCCGTCCAGGCTCAGAAACTTAGGCTGGGGCAGAGGCAAATGTCCAGGGACAAGTAGGGTTGCGAGGCAGACTCACCAAAGTGCGCTGGAGGAAGGATGGCTGAAGGATGACCATTCTTAGTAGGCCTCAAGATGGCGGCGTGCCAAGGATGTGTGGAGCCGGCCGCAGCCTGGATATCTGCACAATCTGCCGTCCGGGCTCAGAAATTTAGGCTGGGGCAGAGGCAGGAGATGTCCAGGGACAAGTAGGGTTGCAAGGCAGACTCACCAAGGTGCGCTGGAGGAAGGATAGCGATGGATGACAGTTCTCTGTAGGTCTCCAGATGGCGGCGGCCGCTGCTTTGATGTCTGCATGATTTGCCTTCTGGGCTCGGAAATTTAGGCAGGGGCAGAGGCAGGAGATGTCCAGGGACAAGTAGGGTTGTGAGGCAGACTCACCAAGGTGTGTTGGAGGAAGGATGGCAATGGATGGCTGAAGGATGATCGTTCTCCATAGGCCTCAAGATGGCAGCGGGCCGCAGATGTGTGGATCCGGCCAATTCCCTGGATATCTGCATGATCTGCCGTCCGGGCTCGGAAATTTAGGCTGGGGCAGAGGCAGGAGATGTCCAGGGACAAGCAGGGTTGTGAGGCAATCTCACCAAGGTGCGCTGGAGGAAGGATGGTGGTGGATTGCTTTAGGATAACCGGGGCTCCTGTTTAGTGCATCCTCCTTGGTTCAGGTCTGGACACGCCCCCTGCATCCAATTTTTTTTTTTAAATGGCGTGGGGGTCCCCCAGGCCCCCAGGCACTATATACTCTGAACAGCAGTATATATACTATACGGCCTGCCCTATATACTCTACAGAAAGTGTATACCTGGGCTTTAAGTGTTGGTGGTACCAGAACACTGTAAGCCCTCACAGTTACTCTTGTTGGGAGCAGGAACAGGCCCTGCTGTGAAATATTATATCAAAAACTGTAATGACATACCCCTGTTAAACAGGGGCAGAAAAATTGGGCCTTAGATGGTGGTGGTGCCACAACACTGTAAGCCCTCACAGATACTCTTGCTGGGTGCAGGAACGGCCCTGCTGTGAAATATTAGATCAAAAATTGTAATTACATGCCTCTGTTAAACAGGGGCAGAAAAATTGGGCCTTTGGTGGTGGTGGTGGTGCCAGAACACTGTAAGCCCTTGCAGAAACTCTTGTTGGGAGCAGGAACAGGCCCTGCTGTGAAATATTATATCAAAAACTGTAATTACATGCCCCTGTTAAACAGGGGCAGAAAAATTGGGCCTTGGGTGGTGGTGGTGGTGCCACAAGACAGAAGAAATGAATCACCGCTAAGGTAGACCTGATTCCAGGTGTATGTTAGTAAATCCTTCAGAGGAGGGGAGTCCCAGGTGCTGGCTAAATGCAAATTGAAGCAAGGTTTGGAACAGGAAAATCTGGATGCCGCACACCGGATAAAGTTGAAAAATCTTCTTTATTGTGAAACTTGGATCATAAAAAATACAGGACAATCAGGCAGATAGTACAGACACATCTGACGCGTTTCGCACTCTAAATCGAGCGCTTACTCATAGCTGACCACAACACTAATAATGCCTGTCAGATCACATATGCTAGAATAGAGGAAGTCAATGGTGCCACAACACTGTAACCCCTCACAGATACTCTTGTTGGGTGCAGGAACAGGCCCTGCTGTAAAATAGTAGATCAAAAATTGTAATTGCATGCCCCTGTTAAACAGTGGCAGAAAATTTGGGCCTTGGGTGGTGGTGCCTTAACCTAAAATATTGTTGGAAGCTAGAATCATCAAGATTGAGGAGGAATAGGATAGTCAGCATAGGCATTCTTCAAGGGATCCCACATCCATAGCCAATTCAATCAGTTATATCAGCATCAGGTGCTTGATAGCAGCTGATCCAAGACTGATTCATTTTTATGAATTTGAGCCTATCAACGGAGTCTATTGACAGGTGCACTCTTTGATCCTTTACAAAGAATGTGCATTCAGAAAGCACGCTGGATGCAGGACATGTATATTGAGCAAGTTCTGGACAGTGGTCCATCCTCAAGACCTAATAACCCAGTGGATGCTCTGTTGGAAAGGTCTCCAAGTCTGCTCTTGCCCCTAGATATTCCTGCACCATGTAATGCATACGCTGGTGATGGTTGCTCTAACCGATCAGACCTTGGTGCTGAGGACTGAAAAATTGTTTAAAGGCATCGGTAAGCCGGCCACCTTCTCCACCGCTCTTCCTCTGACTGAATGAAGCCTCAGCAACACGTTGTCCAGCAGCAGGAAATTGTAACCTTCCAGGGTCTGGAAATGCATTGCACAAACCTTTCTTCAAGGCCTCCTGAAGATGTTTCATCCCCTGCTCCCTCTGTGAAGGCAGGAGGCATTCTGCAACCTTACCCTTGTAACGTGGATCAAGAAGGGTTGCCAGCCAGTAATGATTCCGTTCCTTGATACCATGAATCCTAGGGTCCTTTAGCAGACTTTGGAGAATCAGGGCGGCCATGCAGCATAAGTTTGCAGAGGCATTCGATTCTGAGTACTCTGGGTCACTAAGGATCACATGATCTGTAACTACCTCCTCCCAGCCATGTACAACTCCTTGGGTTTCTGGGGACTGAAAACCATCCCTTGAAGACTGCTGCTGAGTGTTATCCTCTACATCCATGCTGACACAATCCTCCTCCTTTTCTTCATGTTTCCTGCGGGCCCGCAGGAATGCTATCTGGATAAAGGGGGCCTTGAGAGGTAAGGAAGTCATCCTCTTCCTCCCGCTGTTCTGCCTCAAGTGCCCTGTCCATGATTCCATGAAGCGTATGCTCCAATTAGAAGACTGAAGGGACAGTGTCACTGATTCATGCATTGCCACTGCTCACCATCCTTGTGGCCACCTCAAATGGTGGCAGGACAGTGCATGCACCCTTGATCAGTAGCCACTGGCGTGGTGAAAAGAAACCAAGCTCCCCTGACCCTGTCCTGGTGCCATACTTGAATAGATACTCATTTATGGCCCTCTGCTCTGTGTGAAGCCACTGCAGCATTGCCAACGTTGAGTTACACCTGGTGGGCATGTCAGAAAATGAGGCAGTTGGTGGGCAGGTTGCATTCGCTTTGAATGTCAGCCAGCCGAGCACTGGCATAGTATGACCAGCAGAAATTACCACAGACTTTTCTGGCCTGCCTCAGGAGATCCTGTAAGCCTGAGTACCTGCTCAAGAACCACTGCACCACCAAATTCAGGATGTGTGACAAACATGGAACATGGGTCAAGTGTCCCTGTCTGAGGGCAGAGAGAAGATTGGTGCCATTGTACACATACAACAATTCGTGGCTGAAGCTGGCGTGGCATCAACCACCTCTGAGCCTGCCCCTGCAGAGCTGACAGAATCTCTTCCCCAGTGAGGCTCCTGTCCCCTAGGCAGACCAACTCAAGCACCGCATGGCATATTTTAGCTTGACTGCTTGCGTAGCCCCTTGAATGCTTATGGTTCAGAGGACAAATCTGCAGTAGAAACATTGAGGAAGCAGAAAAGGAGGGGTGGAGGAGAGAGCTGTAGCAGAATCACCACTAGCATTTTGGAGGCGTGGTGGCAGAACAAGCTCCAACAACACTGAACCCTGTCCTGCATCTTTCCCAGCTGCCAGCAGAGTTACCCAGTGCGCCATGAAGGAAAGGTAATATCTCTGCCCATGCCTGCTGGACCATGTGTCAGCAGTAATATGAACCTTACTGCTGACCGCCCTGTCCAATGAGGCCAAAACATTGCCTTCCACATGTCACTGACAGTGAGATACTGTAGTCACATACATATTGATATCACGTCCAAATATTTCAACATGTTTCGCAGATGTGGCTTCGTCAGGAAAAGGATGTAAAAGTTTACTTAACAAGTATAAAGGAGTACATTTCTCTCAGCTTTAGGTGTATATAAAGAAAGAAGAAAAAAGACAATTTAGTATACAATATACCTGCAGCTTTATATAATACAGACTAGCACGCACGTGGCTATGGATCATTCATGAATCAAATAAAAACAAAACAAAACAAAACAAAAAAAAAAAACATCAAAAGAAGAAACCCCCCCATAAGTCAAAGGACGGGGCATGAGAGTATGTTCAAAGGGAAAATCCTTCCGAGTAGCCTCACAGCCCTACACCCAATCCCTGTCCAGATGTAGCCAGATCTCCCGTAGGAAGGGATGTATTGTAGCTTCTATTCAGAAACACACAGTAATGCCTGTAATATATATCATATATTTATGAGTTAAAGAAAGGGGAGCACAAGTCCAAGGCAGGCTCCAAAGAAATGAACTGTACTCACCTCCAACTAGCTAATTGATTGAAAAATGCACTGGGAGCTCAAGTGTAGGGATGAGCTTCGTGTTCGAGTCGAACCCATGTTCGACTCGAACATCGGCTGTTCGATCGTTCGTCGAATTGCGAACGATATGGGCCGTTCGCGCCAAATTCGTGTGGTGCGTCATGGCCCATAATTCACTGCGGCATCGCAGTGCATTGCTTGCTGATGATTGGCCAAGCATGCACTATGACCCGCATGCTTGGCCAATCACAGCGCCGCCTTAACAGAGAGCCGTAATTGGCCAAAGCCAAGGAGGCTTTGGCCAATTATGGCTCAGGGGATTTAGTACACGCCCCACACTATATAAGACCGCCTGCACGGCGGCCCTGTGCAGTGTGTTCCGGTGTGCTGAGAAATAGAGAGAGAGAGAGAGACAGTGTCATTTCATTTGAGTTAGCTAGATTAGGCAGGACAGTCAGTCAGTTAGCTGCACTTAAAGTGTATTGTCTATATATATGCATCCCAGGTGTTGCATATATATATATATACACTGTATTCAGTTTAGCTAGATCCGTTCCTGTTATCTTCTAGACTATTTACATTTAGTGCAGTGCGTCCTGCTCACAGTGTTCAGCTAGATCCGTTCCTGTTATCTTCTTACTGACAGGCAGGCTTGTCTTGTTACAGTATTTTGAAGAAAATTACTGGTGTTCTTTTGATCCTATTAGTACCACAGTCAGGCAGCTAGACTATTTACATTTAGTGCAGTGCATCCTGCTCACAGTGTTCAGCTAGATCCGTTCCTGTTATCTTCTTACTGACAGGCAGGCTTGTCTTGTTACAGTATTTTGAAGAAAATTACTGGTGTTCTTTTGATCCTATTAGTACCACAGTCAGGCAGCTAGACTATTTACATTTAGTGCAGTGCGTCCTGCTCACAGTGTTCAGCTAGATCAGTTTCTGTTATCTTCTTACTGACAGGCAGGCTTGTCTTGTTACAGTAAATACAGCTACCTGAAGAAAATTGCTTGTGTTCTTTTGATCCTATTAGTACCACAGTCAGGCAGCTAGACTATTTACAGTTAGTGCAGTGCGTCCTGCTCACAGTGTTCTGCTAAACCTACAAGTTAGTGGGGTGCGTCCTGCTCACAGTGTTCAGCTAAACCTACAAGTTAGTGGGGTGCATCCACCTCACAGTGTTCAGCTAAACCTACAAGCTAGTGGGGTGCGTCCTGCTCACAGTGTTCAGCTAGATCCGTTTCTGTTATCTTCTTACTGACAGGCAGGCTTGTCTTGTTACAGTAAATACAGCTACCTGAAGAAAATTGCTGGTGTTCTTTTGATCCTATTAGTACCACAGTCAGGCAGCTAGACTATTTACAGTTATGCCGCGTACACACGGTCGGACTTTTCATCTACAAAAGTCCAACGGACGCCGACGGACTAAAGCTGGCTGGTAATCCGATCGTGTGTGGGCTTCTCCGGACTTTCAGCAGACTTTTTCAGCCTCAAATCCGACGGACTTTAGATTTGAAACATGCTTCAAATCTTTACGTCGTAACTACGACGGACCCCGAAATCCGCTCGTCTGTGTGCTAGTCCGACGGACAAAAACCCATGCTAGGGCAGCTATTGGCTACTGGCTATGAACTTCCTTATTTTAGTCCGGTGTACGTCATCACGTACGAATCCGTCGGACTTTTGTGTGGTCGTGTGTAGGCAAGTCCGTTCGTTAGAAAGTCTGCTGCAAGTCCGCCGAAAGTCCGCCGGAAGTCCGCCGGAAGTCTGTCGGACAGGCTGTCGGACTTTTGTAGACGAAAAGTCCGACCGTGTGTACGCGGCATTAGTGCAGTGCGTCCTGCTCACAGTGTTCTGCTAAACCTACAAGTTAGTGGGGTGCGTCCCGCTTACAGTGTTCAGCTAAACCTACAAGTTAGTGGGGTGCGTCCACCTCACAGTGTTCAGCTAAACCTACAAGCTAGTGTGGTGCGTCCTGCTCACAGTGTTCAGCTAGATCCATTTCTGTTATCTTCTTACTGACAGGCAGGCTTGTCTTGTTACAGTAAATACAGCTACCTGAAGAAAATTGCTGGTGTTCTTTTGATCCTATTAGTACCACAGTCAGGCAGCTAGACTATTTACAGTTAGTGCAGTGCGTCCTGCTCACAGTGTTCTGCTAAACCTACAAGTTAGTGGGGTGCGTCCTGCTCACAGTGTTCAGCTAAACCTACAAGTTAGTGGGGTGCGTCCACCTCACAGTGTTCAGCTAAAGCTACCTGTAGAAGGTTGGTGGTGTTCTCATACTACAGGCAGGCAGTTGATTTTGCTAGCTGCAGTATCAGTACATATATATATATATATATATATCCCAGCTTAGTGCAGCTACAGGCCATTAGTATGTCTGGAAGGCCAAGAAGGAGAGGCAGACAGTCACAAGCCAATAAGAGAGGGCAAGCAGGCTCTGTGTCTAGTGCTGGTCGTGGAGACGGTGCATCCTCATCAGCACGTGGCCATGGGACATGCTTGGCCTTTTTTTCGGCAGCTGGCCATGTTGAGCCGCAACATGCGGAAGACTTGGTCGAGTGGATGACCAAGCCGTCCTCATCCTCCTCATCCTCTCTCACCCATGCCCAGGGTACTTTGTCTGGCAAAGCAGCGGCCTCTTCCCTCGGCTCAATGTCATCAGTGACTCCTTCCCTAGCCCCACCATGTCCTCCTGAGGAGTCCCTCGAACTGTTTGACCACAGTGTTGGGTACATGCTCCAGGAGGATGCCCAGCGTTTGGAAGGCTCTGATGGTGATACTGAGCTCGATGAAGGCAGTAACATGAGCACGGACAGAGGGGGTGCCCAAGAAGGACAGCAATCTGGCAGTCATGCTCCCCCTGCTGCAGCATACTGCCAGGTTTGCTCCAGTGATGAGGAGGGAGGGGATGATGAGGTCACTGACTCAACGTGGGTGCCTGATAGGAGAGAGGAGGAGGAGGAGGAGGCGGCACATCACCAACGAGGCAGGATGCCCTCCAGGGGCCAGCCTAAGGGCAGCACATTGACTGCATCACACCCCAAAGCTCCACATGTGCAGGGCGCTGCAGTCTCTGCGTGTTATTCAAAAAGTTCTTTGGTGTGGGCCTTTTTTGAGACGAGTGCATCAGATCGCACCGCTGCTATTTGCAACATATGTCTCAAGCGTATCTCGCGTGGCCAAAACATCTCCCGCTTGGGTACCACATGCTTGACCAGACATATGTTGACCTGCCATGCAGTTCGTTGGCAAGCGTATCTAAAAGACCCACACCAAAGAACAAAGAGGCCCTCTCCTTGCTCCTCATCAGCTGAGATTTCCAACCCCACTAGACCTTCAGTCCTCTCTGAGACCTGTACTGAGAGGAATGAAGGTGTAGAATTAGGTGTGTCACAGCCAAGTACTTGTGGGCAATCTGATTTTGGTACACCGACATCAGATTGTACCAGGCAAATTTCCCTGCCCCAGCTGCTGCACCGCCGAAAGAAGTTTGCTCCCAGCCATCCACATGCCCAGCGGTTGAATGCTAGCTTGGCAAAATTGCTAGCACTTCAACTGCTGCCTTTTCAGTTGGTAGACTCTGCCCCCTTCCGTGAGTTTGTGGAATGTGCGGTTCCTCAGTGGCAGGTACCCAAACGCCACTTTTTCTCACGGAAGGTGATTCCGGCTCTCTACCAGCATGTGGAAGGCAATGTCCATGCCTCACTGGACAGGGCGGTCAGCGGTAAGGTGCATATTACCGCTGACTCATGGTCCAGCAGGCATGGACAGGGACGTTACCTAAGTTTCACGGCGCATTGGGTGACTCTGCTGGCAGCTGGGAAGGATGCAGGACAAGGTGCAGTAGTGTTGGAGGTTGTTCCGCCACCACGCCTCCAAAATGCTAATGATTGTGACACACCTCTCTCCTCCACCCCCTCCTCTTCTTCTTCCTCCATGGCCTCTTCCTCGGAACCAGCGGTGCTCCGTAGTCGTTCAAGGGGCTACGCAAGTACGCAGGCCAAAAGATGCCATGCGGTGCTTGAGCTGGTGTGCTTGGGGGACAGGAGCCACACTGGGGCAGAGGTTCTGTCAGCTCTGCAGGGGCAGGTTCAGAGGTGGTTGACGCCACGCCAACTTAAGGCAGGAATGGTGGTTTGCGACAATGGCACCAACCTCCTCTCTGCCCTCCGACAGGGACAAATGACCCATGTGCCCTGTTTGGCTCACATCCTTAACTTGGTGGTGCAGCGGTTCTTGGGCAGGTACCCGGGCTTACAGGATGTCCTGAGGTAGGCCAGGAAAGTCTGTGTGCATTTCCGCCGGTCATATAATGCCAGTGCTCGGCTGACGGACCTCCAAAAGGAGTTTAACCTGCCCAAGAACCGCCTAATCTGTGACATGCCCACCAGGTAGAACTCAACGTTGGCCATGCTGCAGCGGCTGCACACGCAGCAGAGGGCCATCAATGAGTACCTGTGCGACTATGGCACCAGGACAGGGTCAGGGGAGCTTGTTTTTTTTCCCCACGCCAGTGGGCCATGATCAGGGATGCATGCACTGTCCTGTCACCATTTGAGGAGGCCACGAGGATGGTGAGCAGTGACAGTGCATGCATCAGTGACATTGTCCCCCTTGTCCACCTGTTGGAGCACACGCTGCGTGGAATAATGGACAGGGCACTTGAGGCAGAACAGAGGCAGGAAGAGGAGGACTTCCTTAGCTCTCAAGGCCCCCTTTATCCAGACAGTGTTCCTGCGTGCCCGCCGATCACACAGGAAGAGGACGAGGACGAGGAGGAGGAGGAGGAGGAAGATTGTGTCAGTATGGAGGTGGAGCCTGCCACTCAGCATCAGCAGCAGTCTTTAAGGGATCAGTCCCAAGAAACACATGGACTTGTACGTGGCTGGGAGGAGGTGGCTGCGGACCATGTCGTCCTTAGTGACCCAGAGGACTCCAGACCGAATGCCTCAGCAAACCTATGCTGCATGGCCTCCCTGATCCTGCAAAGCCTGCGTAAGGATCCTCGTATTCGTGGTATCAAGGAGAAGGACCAATACTGGCTGGCAACCCTCCTTGATCCACGTTACAAGGGTAAGGTTGTGGACCTTATCTTGCCATCGCAGAGGG
The DNA here is from genome assembly GCF_042186555.1 of Aquarana catesbeiana. NCBI lineage: Eukaryota > Metazoa > Chordata > Amphibia > Anura > Ranidae > Aquarana > Aquarana catesbeiana. Next base: position 413,209,763 of record NC_133326.1, on the reverse strand, counting down.
AGCAGAGGATGAAACATCTTCGGGAGGCCTTGCAGAAAGGTCTGTGCAACGCGTTCCCAGAGACTGGGAGGTTACAAACTCCTGTTTCTGGACAACGTGTTGCTGAGGCTTCGGTCAGTCAAAGAAGAAGCGGTGGAGAAGGTGGCCGTCTGACCGATGCGTTCAGACAATTTTTTGGTCCGCAGCCCCAAGGTATGATCGGTTCCAGCAACCATCGCCAGCGTCTGTTTTACATGGTGCAGGAATACCTAGGGGCAAGATCAGACTTGGACACCTTTCCCACCGAAAATCCTCTGGGTTACTGGGTCTTGAGGATGGATCACTGTCCAGAGCTTGCACAGTATGCAATTGAGCTACTGGCCTGTCCTGCATCCAGCGTTCTTTCGGAACGCAGATTTAGTGCTGCTGGAGGCGTGGTAACCGATCACAGGGTGCGTCTGTCCACTGACTCGGTCGATCGACTGACCTTCATAAAAATGAATCAGTCTTGGATCACCACCAGCTACCAAGCACCTGATGCTGATGTAACCGAATCATTTTTTTTGAAATCTCAGATCCCTTCAAAGACTGCCTATGCTGATGCTGAGTGACTATCCCTGAGTAATTATCCTCTTCCTCCTCAATCATCACGCTGATAGCTTGTAAGAACATTTTTGGTTCTGGGCGCCACCACCAGTGCCTAAGGCACAATTTTTCAGCCCCTGTTTAACAGGGGCGTGTAATTACAATTTTTGATGTAATACTTTGCAGCAGGGCTCATTCCTGCATTCCAACTAGAGTGTCTGTGAGGGGTTGCAGTGTTGTGGCACCAGCACCAGTGCCTAAGGCCCATTTTTTCTGCCCCTGTTTAACAGGGGCGTGTAATTGCAATTTTTGATGCAATACTTTGCAGCAGGGCTCGTTCCTGCGTTCCAACTAGAGTGTCTGTGAGGGGTTGCAGTGTTGTGGCACCAGCACCAGTGCCTAAGGCCCATTTTTTCTGCCTCTGTTTAACAGGGGCGTGTAATTACAATTTTTGATGCAATACTTTGCAGCAGGGCTCGTTCCTGCGTTCCAACTAGAGTGTCTGTGAGGGGTTGCAGTGTTGTGGCACCAGCACCAGTGCCTAAGGCCCATTTTTTCTGCCCCTGTTTAACAGGGGCGTGTAATTACAATTTTTGATGCAATACTTTGCAGCAGGGCTCGTTCCTGCGTTCCAACTAGAGTGTCTGTGAGGGGTTGCAGTGTTGTGGCACCAGCACCAGTGCCTAAGGCCCAATTTTTCAGCCCTTGTTTAACAGGGGCGTGTAATTACAATTTTTGATGCAATACTTTGCAGCAGGGCTCGTTCCTGCGTTCCAACTAGAGTGTCTGTGAGGGGTTGCAGTGTTGTGGCACCAGCACCAGTGCCTAAGGCCTAATTTTTCAGCTCCTGTTCAACAGGGGCATGTAATTACAATTCTTGATCTAATATTTCACAGCAGGGCCCTGTGAGGGCTTACAGTGTTGTGGCCACAGCAACACCTAAGGCCCAAATTTCTGCTGAGTATATAGGGCAGGACCCTACTTTCAAACAACTAAATTACAAACGACTCCTACTTGCAAACGGAAGGAGACAACAGGAAGTGAGATGAAATCTACCCCTAGGAAGGGAAATTCTCTCCTGTAAGAGTTAATATGGGAAAAACATTTCTCCTTTCCACTGATGCTTTCCAATCCATTGGGACAAAAAGTGAGGTGAAATCTTCTGAAGAGGAGGAAAGACAGCAAAACAAATGTCACAGGGGTGATAACCCTTCCCTATGTTTTCCAAAAAGCTTAAAAAAGATTTTTTGGCTGGAGCTAAACACATTAAAAATGTACCCGTTCAAAATTACAAAGAGATTCTACTTAACAACAAACCTACAGTCCCTGTCTTGTTTGCACCGCCTGTATACTGCTGTTCAGAGTATATAGGGCCTGGTGGCCCCACACCTTTCCTTATTTTAATTTGGGTGTGGGGTTCCCCTTAATATCCATACAAGACCCAAAGGGCCTGGTAATGGACTGGGGGGTACCCATGCCGTTTGTCTCACTGATTTTCTATATAGACACCCCTCAGGTACGATATTTAAAGGAATATTTCACTTTTTTTTTTTTTACTTTAAGCATCATTAAAATCACTGCTCCCGAAAAAACGGCCGTTTTTAAAAGTTTTTTTTGCATTGATACATGTCCCCTGGGGTAGGACCCGGGTCCCCAAACCCTTTTTAGGACAATACCATGCAAATTAGTTTTTAAAATGAGCACTTTTGATTTCGAACGTTCGAGTCCCATAGACGTCAATGGGGTTCTAACGTTCGTGCAAACTTTCGGTCCGTTCGCAGGTTCTGGTGCGAACCGAACCGGGGGGTGTTCGGCTCATCCCTACTCAAGTAGACGAGACAGATGAACAATGCTTTAGTTTGTATTGATGTGTTTAAAGGTTTCACCCATCTAAAGGATTCTTAGTTAATGCTGGTGCTTCCATAGAAGGACACCCATCCAGCGGTCATTCAAGACCAACAAGCAATGAAGACCTGCAGGGCAGGAAAGAACAGCAAGCCAAATCAGCAGAGGAGTGATGAGGTGTTAAGCCTATACCTATTTATAAAGCATAAAAGGAAAAGCATGGACTATCATTTAGGTTTCATCATTGAATAAGGGGGATTGCCATCCCATCAGTTAGTTACCTGAAAAAATCGTTGCTTTGATTCCTGAGCTCCCAGAAATTCCCAGCATGGCCTGCACCATGTCGGGTTTAAATATCCCCCCGTTGGCACCAAAACGCAGCGTGTGATGTCACACCACGATGATGTAACGTGGAAGCAAACAACGGAGGTAAACGAGGCACAGACTGACACCCGGAAACCGGAAATGTGTAACTTCCGGTGCGCGCTTCAAGACTGCACGGCAGACATCCAGTACAGACACCACCAGAGTGGAGAGCGAACTCCACCTCCGGGTGTGTGTGATGTAAGAGCTGTGCTAGATGAAATCTCAAGAAGCTGTGTCACATAGGGTACCTCAGGGTGGGCATCCACCAGAATAAAGGCAACCAAACCCAAACGGATAAGGCACCAGTCCCGCTGCACACCCTCGGGTGTCCATACAGGGATCTATGGCAAGAGGGCTGGGGTGTAGGCATGAAGGGCATGTATGCATACCAGAGAGGGAAGAAAAAAAAAAAACAATTCTTACATGAAATGAACGAGAGCCACATGCGTGGATTACATCTTTACAAGTTTAATTGATTTTAGCAAATATACATAATCAAACATAGCATAATATACATAAGATAATATTAATTTTAATTATTACTTAACCTCATTAAAAGAGCAAAGGAACTGACAACATCGTCTAAAGAGCCTCATCAGACATCATCCCAATGCGCATATATCCCGACCTCCAAAGTTCCAAAAGGATGTAAGAGATAAAGAGACAACAGGGAACGCGATGACAGTGCTGGAGAGGAAATAGAGAGGAACAAAGACCTAACCTGGCTACAAAAATGATTTATAGCTAATCCCCTCATTGAGTCCCGGATATCGGGTCACCTGTAGTAAATAGATCCATCTTGCCTCTAATTGCAGCAATTTTTTGTCAATATCCCCACCACGTCCCTGCTGGGGTAAATGTTCCAAAGTGAAGAAACCAATGGATTTGAGATTAAAGTTATGATATAGCCCTACATGGCGACTTATAGGTGTTTCCATCTTGTGTTTTGAAATTAGAGATACATAATCTCTTATTCTACAGTAAAATGGGCAGCCCAATAATCTCTGGTTGTGGATCTTTGACTGAAAAGGCAAGTCAATTGATTGATGAATACCTGTATCCACATGTGAAGGGCCTATTCTCATATGTAAAGGACACTATCGAACTATTGAAAATTACGGATGGGTTACAAATACCTCCGGGTTCCTGATTGGTCGCGATAGATATAGAAGCCCTATAATATAGAAGCCCTATACAATTCTATACCGCATACAATGGGCGTCAAGGTTATACGGGAATTTTTGGAGGAACGTGACCTTGACTCCTGGAAATATAATGGTTTTGTTGTGGAATTGAGTTTCATATTAACTCACAACCTTTTTGTATTTAAGGGTTCCCACTACCTCCAGGTACAGGGTGTTGCTATGGAAAGATTTTCCATTTGAACATACTCTCATGCCCCATCCTTTGAGGTATGGGGGGGTCTCTTCATTTCTTTTTTTTTGCTTTGTTTTGTTTTTATTTGATTTATAAATGATCCATAGCCACGTGCGTGCTAGTCTGTATTATATAAAGCTGCAGGTATATTGTGTACTAACATTGTCTTTTTCTTCTTTCTTTATGTACACCTAAACCTGAGAGAAATGTACTCCTTTATACTTGTTAAGTAAACCTTTAAGTCCTTTTCCTGACGAAGCCACACCGGCGAAATATGTTGAAATATTTGGACGTGATATCAATATGTATGTGACTACAGTGGGGGTCATTTACTATAGCGCCAAAAAATTATCCTGCAGTACCAAAAAATAACTCTCAAAAAAGGCCAGAAAGACTTCAACTCTCAGAAAGTCAGCACTAATGCAAATGGAAAGCAGCGCTATTGCGGCAATAATGCCTGTCAGATTGCTAGAATAGAGGAAGTCAATGGGCCTCGAACCTGCAAAATCCAAAGTTCTCACTGAAGGCTTATATGCAAGTTCTTTGCCATAAAGAGTATTTAGAAACCCTGGTCCTGCCCCAGGGGACATGTATCAATGCAAAAAAAAGTTTTAAAAACGTCTGTTTTTTCGGGAGCAGTGATTTTAATAATGCTTAGAGTGAAACAATAAAAATGTAATATTCCTTTAAATTTCATACCTGGGGGGTGTCCATAGTATGCCTGTAAAGGGGCGCATGTTTCCCATGTTTAGAACAGTCTGACAGCAAAATGACATTTCAAAGGAAAAAAAGTCATTTAAAACTACTCGCGGCTATTAATGAATTGCCGGTCCGACAATACACATAAAAGTTCATTGATAAAAACGGGATGGGAATTCCCCACAGGGGAACCCCGAACCAAGATAAAAAAAATGGAGTGGGGGTCCCCCAAAATTCCATACCAGGCCCTTCAGGTCTGGTATGGATATTAAGGGGAACCCTGGGCCAAAATTAAAAAAAAAATGACGTGGGGGTCCCCCTAAATTCCATACCAGACCCTTCAGGTCTGGTATGGATTTTAAGGGGAACCCCACGTCAAAATAAAAAAAAAATGGCGTGGGTCCCCCAAAAAATCCATACCAGACCCTTATCCGAGCACGCAACCTGGCAGGCCACAGGAAAAGAGGGGGGGATGAGAGAGCGCCCCCCTCCTGAACTGTACCAGGCCACATGCCCTCAACATTGGGAGAGTGCTTTGGGGTAGCCCCCAAAACACCTTGTCCCCATGTTGATCCCACCCTCCGTTATTTAAGAACCATCAGAAGACGAGAAGCATCACACAGCGGGAGCCTCCCATCATGCCATCATGGATGCGGAGCGACCCGAGGAGAAGAAGGGAAGAAGACGCCGCGGAGGAAGATGCCAGATGAGAACACCGGAGGAAGAACCAGATCAAGAAGATGGAGGAAGAAACCAAAGAAAGATAGAAGATAGAAGAAAGAAGAAGCATTTAAATAAAGGAATTGTCAAAAACTGTCTCTTGTCATTTTTAACATTTTTGACACTTTTTTTGTGAAATGGTAGGGATACTTTTGTACCTCCTTACCATTTCACACAGGGGGAGGGCCGGGATCTGGGGGTCCCCTTGTTAAAGGGGGCTTCCATATTATGATAAGCCCCCCGCCTGCAGACCCCCACAACCACCGGGCAAGGGTTGTGGGGATGAGGCCCTTGTCCCCATCAACATGGGGACAAGGTGTTTTGGGGGGCTACCCCAAAGCACCCTCCCAATGTTGAGGGCATATGGCCTGGTACGGTTCAGGAGGGGGGGCGCTCTCTCTTCCCCCCCTCTTTTCCTGCGGCCTGCCAGGTTGCGTGCTTGGATAAGGGTCTGGTATGGATTTTTGGGGGTACCCCACGCCATTTTTTTTTAAATTTTGGCCGGGGCTCCCCTTAATATCCATACCAGACCTGAAGGGCCTGGTATGGAATTTAGGGGGACCCCCATGCCATTTTTCAAAAATTTTGGTTCGGGGTTCCCTGTGGGGAATTCCCATCCCGTTTTTATCAATGAACTTTTATGTGTATTGTCGGACCAGCAATTCATTAATAGCTGCGAGTACTTTTAAATTACTTTTTTTCCTTTGAAATGTCATTTTGCTGTAAGACTGTTCTAAACAAGGGAAACATGCGCCCCTTTACAGGCATACTATAGACACCCCCCAGGTACGAAATTTAAAGGAATATTACACTTTTATTGTTTCACGTTAAGCATTATTAAAATCCCTGCTCCCGAAAAAACAGCCATTTTAAAAACTTTTTTGCATTGATACATGTCTCCTGGGGCAGGACCCGGGTCCCCAAACACTTTTTATGAAAATAACTTGCATATTAACCTTTAAAATTAGCACTTTTGATTATTCATGTTCGTGTCCCATAGACTTTAATGGTGTTCGCACAAATTTTTTGTCTGTTCACATGCGAACCGATCGGGGGGGATGTTCGGCCCATCCCTAGTTATCATTGAGAATCATGGGGTACAACTTGTCAAGCAACTCGGAGGTCCAAAGTTGCCAAACTGTGAAACAAGTCATATATATTTTAACAGAAAGGAGCTCTCATTTATACTTGCATTTACATCAGCAGAACAAATGCAGGAAGTGATGTGTGCACATGGGCCAGAAGCAAATGTGTGGGGATGCCAAACAAATCAATGAACCCCGCCCACACCAAATCTAACTACCACATCCAGCCCCGCATTGATTAAGCACAAGTACATATCATACCCTTATCTGGAAAATGAGCAGCACCTCCTCTTTGCTAAAGAGGGACCTCACCATGTCCACCTAGATGGAGATCTTGACCAGCACAGGGACTTCCCGGTGATTACAATGACTTATTTCTGGGTCAGAAGGTGAAACCACACTCTTTTGATCGCTGCTGTGAATATTTGATCGCAACCACTATTAGAATTTTATTATTTTTGTTTGTTTGCAGATATGCAAATTTGTATTTCTACTTATGATATTTAAAGGCATTCGATAAAAAAATGCTGTCCCTGGGTTAGCAGCAGGTGAATGACAAAAACAAAAGGCCCAGTTTGAGCCCTGGTTCACACTGACAGAGGGAGGAAATCGTTCAGCTGAAATCACACACTTTCATTCCCGCATGTCAGTCCCGACTGCAGGGGGAATTTCAGAGACATCTGTGCAGGTTTCTGCACTGATAAATACAAACTGCACCCCAAAGTCACACCAATTAAAACAGTGCAATTGTCACCGCTTTGACATGTCAGATTGCACCAATGTGAACTAAAGCTGACACACACAACACTGCCTATCCACCAGCTGAATTAATTACCTGCAATTCTCCACAGTTGTTATATATAAAGATTCCACCTTTATCATTAACTTGCAGAAGCCTAGGTTTACATTGGAGCGATTTGTCATGCGATTTGAGAGATCAAATTGCATGACTATTGGCAGCAATGGCACTGTTCCAATCGATGCAACTTTTTTTTGTGGCGCCGCACCAATTTGCTAAAGTAGTTCCTGCACTACTTTTGCCAATTTCAGGTGCGACTTCAATAGACATTTGTGTATGAAGCCACACGGATGTCTATCAAGTCGCACCTGAAATCACGCTGGCCTTGCTACTTTGAAATCATGCTACTTCAAGTGAATCTAAAGTCCAAAATTAACTTTCTTACATTAGGCCCCATTCACACTAGCGCGTTTTTTGATGCATTTTGCATTTTGCAGAAATGCACGGGAATTTTTTAACATGGGTTCCTATGGAACATGTTCACATCAATGCTTTTTTGTATCTCTGCGTTTTTGGAAAGGGTCGGGGACTTTTTTTCATGCAAAAAACAGCGTTTTGCATGTAATGGTTTTCAATGGACAAGCATCAAAAACGCAAGTGCACCGTTTTTGCAGCGTTTTTGATGCGTTTTTGGTGCGTTTTTGGTGCGTTTTTGCCGTTTTTTTTTTTTTTTTTTTTTTAATTTTTTTTTTTTGTAATTTTTTTTTAAGACTGTAAAAAAAAATGAAAAAAAAAAAAAAAAAAACGCAAAACGCAAATCGCGGCAAAAACGCAGCAAAAACGCGGCAAAAACGCTGCTCAAAAACGTGGCAAGCATGAAAAAAAAACCTCCAAAAACGCTCAAAAGCAACATGCATAGGTGTGAATCGAGCCTTAGAACCTATTGGACAGGAGAAAATAAAATGCCAGCATGTCTTTGGATTGTGGTAAGAATCCCACACAGGGAGAACATATAAACTTCAACACAAGGATTAGCATGTTGGGAAATTGAACCAACATCCCAGGTGCTGCTAGACAGAACTGCTACCCACTTAGCCACCAGGCAGCCCCACACATGTTCTCTGCATCTCTGTGGTGTGAACCAGCCCTAAGTCCATAGCCATGCTCAGTGTCACAAGCAATATACAATATATTGGCCTAAGTATTGTGATGCCTGCCTTTAAACGCACATGAACTGTAATGGCATCCCAGTATTAGGATTGGGTTCAAAACTCATTTGGCCCACCCTTTGCAGCTATAACAGCTTCAACTCTTCTTGTCCACAAGGTTTAGGAGTGTGTCTATGGGAATGTTTGACCATTCTTCCAAGTGCATTTGTGAGGTCAGGCACTGATGTTAAATTTAATATTTTTTCATTGATTATTTTATTGATTTCACATATCAGCGCTTTAGCACACTATTTATATATATCATACAGGTGGAAATTTCCCTTCTGTCTGTCTGCCACGTGGAGAGGTCACATAGTTAACCTCCGCACACCCGACGATCTACAGTCATTTTGTGACACACTGAATATCCCAGTAACCGAGGTTCCAGAGTGGTACAGCTCCTTTTCTATCTCAGAAACCTGGATTGAAGTTTCCAACAACTGTACCCCAAGAGCACAGAGACACAGGGACCACAGAAACAGAAACAACTCCTCATCTTCAAATCATACCCTGAACCACAGAGGAGAAGATAGTAGGAGCCCAGGACACTCACCTCCACCTAGAAGAGATTACATGGAAACAGGAACTGAGACCTCACAGACCACCCCACCCAACAGAAATGAGTTAGGAGCAAGGTCTTTCTTTTACACCCACGCCTTATCAGTTACCTAAGTGTTTTTCTTAACCATTATTTCTTCTCTCCCCTCTGTTATGCACCCAGTTGATTACAGATTTTAACAAGGTTTTATTTACCCAGTTACCCTACCACAGCACTTGCAAGAGGTCTATTCTTCAAGAAGAACAGAAGAACCCTGACTAAACTGTAAAGACTCTATTGCACCCTCTTTTATCACCCAGAATTGTGCCCTCTGCAAACACAGCAAGTATACATATAATATCTTTGTTCTTCTTTGTTTATTGCCGGTCACTGCTATATGAACTGCCCACACTCCAATTATATGCCATATGACCATTTGCTGTGAAAAAAAAACCAAAAACTTAGAGACTTGTCGGTCAATCGCACAGACAAAAATGACAGTAGGTATTATGGTCAAAATGCAATATTCTGTCTCAGAATAACTAATATCCATCATAAGGATACTGATCCCTGTTCTTTTGATGTCTAAAACCCCTCAATTACATAGGGTAACTACATTAATTTAATATACAGATCCATCCCATCAGGATGTATATTAAAAGATATTGACCATAGGTAAAACCATTCCCTTTATGCTTCCAAATGTCACATCACAATGCTCCAATTCTAATTACTGGTTTAATATCACTGTGTTATGCTCAAACAGATAGGGGGTCATTTACTATAGAGCTGCAGCGCTAATTGATTGTAGGTGGGGGTATGGCGCTCCCTTGTGAGATGTGGAATATTAATTTTATGTGCGTTGACAGTGACTGTGCCAGATAGGTTAAATAATATTCCAAACACAAAAGGTGAAGACTGTGAAACTCTTACTGGGTGAACCCATATTGTGTAAATCAAAAAACTTTATAAAAATATATATATATATATATATATATATATATATATATATATATATGCAACCCCCATTATATTGCATATACCTCTGTGTCACAAGTAGTGTCAGAAAGTGCCACTAGGTGCTGCTGCTGAGCAGCTGATGTGATAAATCCAACTTATATGTATGCAAAATTAGTGACATATACATATAACAGTGCAGAAACATATATATGCCAGTGCAGTATATATATATATGACAGTGCAACCCAACATATACGTATATATATGACTGTGCAATCCAACATATAAATGTGCAATAAAGTGCAATATAGTGCAATCAAGTCCAAAAAGAGCCAAAAAAAACCGTAAATGACATCAAAATTGCAAAAAAAGAGAGTCTATTCTCAAGTGGTGCGTCCCAGTTTTAAATGGCAGCAGAAAAGTTCCAACAGCTTAGTGACTTTGGTGCCCACAGAGGTAAATCCGTGACTTCTGTGCTCCCCTTATGGCTCCCCACTCACCAGCTTCCACTACCCCTGCAGGGGTGACAGACACTCTAGGATCCCAAAGCCGTCCTCTTATCCGGTATCCCGTGGTTGCTAAGATGGAATGGCCTCTCTCCCAGGAGTTCCGGATTACCACCTCATACCATGTCCAGGAAGGGGATCGCCAGCAAAGCCCTCATAAAAAGAGATGCCACCTCATAGTGTAGTATAATTAAAAACTTTAATGGTATAAAAACTCCCCTCTGGGGAAAAAACACATCACACTACACTAAGGGTGAAAGCCGAAAGCCAGGAAGTGCTTCCCCGCAGCGTGCGGCATGCGGTCCAGCTGCGTTCCAGGCTCTCTTGCTCCGTACCCGGAAATGACGTAAGTGCGTAGCCCCGCCTTACGCGTTTCGTCATCGACGTTTTCAAAGGCGGCGCCATCTTACTACACCTCACAGGTTATAAGGTAGGCGGACATGCTGGATCCTCCCCTCTCCCATCCCTATAGGGATTTTGATTGGATTTTCAAACCCGTGGCTCCCCCTCCCGGTACATCCCCATTCGGCGGTGCCCAAATCAGATCCCTGTGAACATAGGTCGAGGTCTTAATAATTATTACTGACCCATACATCTCCGCTGACCCTTTACATAGATTGGCAGACATATTTCACATGAAACAATGTAAACATCAGGCATCTTGTATAATGTAGGTTAAATTTAAGTAAAAATTAAATTAAAAATTAAATTATTTCACATGAAGCAATGTAAACATCAGGCATCTTGTATAATGTAGGTTAAATTTAAGTAAAAATCATCCTTAGTTATAAGCCAGGTAAGTATATCGTATAGGCACAGCCCGCAGTGGTGGATAACGGTAATGCATGTCCTCCACCTTGCAAACCCAGTGTCTATCTTGTAAAAGTGGATGTAATGGAATGTCAACCCAAGTCCCGTTCAGGATCCACCATGGTATGGATGCGGAACCAGGATATTGGATATGTATTGCTATTTGTATGGATATCATCCTCCGATCTCCAGCCTTCAAAAGACAAAAAATAAATAAAAAATAATAAAAAATAACCTTTTTTTCTTCATCTAAAATTTGAGACCAAATAAATAATGTCTCTGAGACCACCCAGGCCCCTCAGAGAAATTATAATTAGAGTTGTATACCCAAAGAATATTATACATAAAGAACTGGCTGGCTTACAGATTGGCCTACAGGCATTCCTATGTAGGGCCAGTGTATTCCTAGATATAGCTACTGTGTAGGCATTTCCGACTATAGAGTACTCCTTCACATGGTTGATAACCCACGTACATTAGCCTCCCAGTGATATGTTAGGTAGTGTATTCTCCCACTTACACCCAAATACTCCTCAGTAGACTTTCTCCAATATGGTCTCCACACCCCAGGCCCCTCATAACATTCTGGGGTGCTGGAGAACCCGAGGGGTTGGGGTACATGATATCAACACGGGGTGTGAGTTGTATTAAAGACATGAAACATATAAATGAAAACACCATAAATGGCATTTAGTGAAAACAGAGGGAGGACAACGTGAAGGGCATGATTCAAGGCACATACATGTATATGGAAACATTATCCTGGTGCATATAAATTGCACCTAGTCCCCCATACCTATGTGTGGGTATCCCCATATACATCCGTACATGCACCTGTGCCCCATAAATGTTAAGGGTGTTTGGCTATGTTCAGGCCTATATGCCAACCCCATAATAGTTATATCTAAGATTTTTCTATCGCTGTCCCCTACTCCTCCATTATTCTTTAGCACATGTATGCAAAGGCAATAGAATAGTTAATAGCATAGTTTCTTGTTGCTCTATTCCCTCCTTATTTTTTGTTGAACAACTATCAGATAAAAGCAAAGAACATGTGCCAGAAAGGACCTAGGGGAAGTCTATACTACTATAAGTTGATTTAAGGGTTAGCTATAAAACAGTTGAGGTCTATGTCCAAGTTCAAGCCTTTGGGGGCAATAGACCCCAACCGATATATCCACCCTGTCTCATTCCTGGAGACTAGTGTTTCTTTATTGCCCCCTCTCCAGTGGGTTTTCACCTGATCAATGCCGTAAAAAATGAGGCCACTAGGATCTTTTTGATGGAATTCGGCAAAATGCCGTGATAGATGATGCTTCGGAAACCCTTTTTTGATATTTTTGATATGTTCCCGTATTCTGACATAGAGTGGGCGGGTAGTTCTCCCCACGTACTGTAGATGACAGGGGCACTCAATGATATAGGTGACATGAGTGCTATGACAAGTTATCAGCTCCTTGATCTGATATTCTTTATGATCTACAGTTGACTTGAACTTTTCCTTTTTCCTTGGTTGGGGTTTGCTGACTCTGCAGGGTAGACATCTGCGGCATCTGAAGAACCCTTTCATATTGGGTATAATATTGGTTTGCTTGGGGGGGTCAATGACATTATGTACAAGATGGTTACGAAGAGTAGGTGCTTTCCTGTACACAAACTTCGGTTTGGTGGGGAGGATTTTAGCTAGTACCCGATCCTCTTTCAACATGGGCCAGTATTTCTTAATGATCCGTTCCACATCCTTATATTGGTTGTTGAACCCTGTAATGAAGGTCATCTCCATCTGGTTATTTCTGGCCCTACTGTTCTTCTTAAGTAGTTGGTTCCTGTCCATGTTCTTGATCTCCTGTTTCAGCTTGTTCAGATTTTCCTGTGGGTATCCTTTCTCTTGGAACCGCTGAATCAGGACATCTGCCTGGGCCTCAAAATCTTCCAGTGTGTTGCAGTTTCTCCGTATCCTTAATAATTGGCCTTTTGGAATGTTGGATTTCCACTTCGGATGATGACAGCTTGAAGTGGGTATATACCCATTACGATCTGTGCTTTTAAAGAAGGTGCGGGTATTAAGGGAATCACCTGCTTTGAAGATTTCCAGATCCAGGTAGTCAATCGCATGCAGGTTCCACTTGCCCGTGAACGTGATCCCATACCTATTCATATTCAGCCCTTCAAGAAATTTCTCAAAACTATCCGTAGTGCCATCCCATAAGATGATTAAATCATCAATATACCTACGGTACATTTTAATTTGGGGGATGTTTTTGTTATAAATATATTCCTCCTCCCACATGTTCATGAACAGGTTTGCAACACTTGGTGCATATCGTGCCCCCATTGCAACACCTTTGGTTTGTACAAAATACTCCTTGTTGTACCAAAAGTAGTTGCACTCCATTGCCATTTTCAGGCCTTCCATAATGTAGTTGATCTGCCCCTGTCTCATTCCTGTGTTCTCATATAGAGCCTTTTCTACTGCAAGCAATCCATCTGGTTATTCAATGCTTGTATACAATGAATTGACATCTATTGTTGCTAATACCCAATTTTCTGTACCTTTTATACTTTGGAGTTCTTCAATGAGCTGTAAGCTATCCCGCAGATATGATTTCCCTTGCTGTACCAGAGGTTTCAAATATTTATCTAGATATTCCCCTAATCTAGAGAAGATTGAATTTATGCCGCTGATGATAGGTCTTCCAGGTGGTTTATTCAGTCTTTTATGGATCTTTGGTGTATAATATATCACGGGGGTCTTTGTAGAGTTAGAGTATAAATATTCAGCTTCTCTCGCATTCAAAATCCCCATGGTCTTTCCTTTAGTGATGTACTTCTTTAGTTGTTTCTCATATTTTTTCTTTGGATTCGTTCTAAGTTTCTTATACGTGTTTTCCACATTTAGTAGGTTACCCATCTCTTCTTGGTAGTCTTTTTTGTCCAAGATGACCAGTCCACCTCCTTTGTCGGCCGGCCTTATAACTACCTCATGCCGTTTCCCCAAATCTTTAATGGTCCTCCAAATGTTTTTCCTCTTTCTTTCCTTCCTTTTCAGATTTCTCAAGTCCTCTTCTACCATTTTCTTAAACGCAGTCAGACACTGACTCCCTGGGGTTTTGGGGTTGTAGGTAGAGTTATTCTTCAGGTTAGTTTGGATATATTCTGGAGTGTCCTTGATGCTAGTTTCTGTATTTATGGCAAAGTGTTTTTTCAAATTAAGTTTCCTCATAAATTTTTGGAGGTCAATATAGGCCTCAAATTTATCCAGGGCCTTGTCCGGTGCAAATTTTAGGCCCAAATCAAGCACCTGTAGTTCTTCCGCTGTAAATGTTACATTGCTTAAGTTGTAGATGCCTTTTCCTAATACACTCTTCTTCTTTTTCTTCCTGCCTCCTCTGCATCCTCTTGTCTGCCTCTTCTTGCCGGGTTTATTCGCATCTCCTCTATGTTTCTTCTCTGGCCGTGCTCTTATTCGTAGTTGAGATTCCTCCTCTCTCCGTACCCTCGGTTTATGGTTGGGGTTCGTTCTTCTCCAATTCCTCATTGGTCCTCTCTCTGTGTATTGCCTCTGTTTGTATTCATTCCCCTCCATCCATGGGCCCTGTAGGGAGGGCGGATCTTCCATCTTCCCGGAGGTCTGTTTCTCTGTCCTCCATGAAAATCCCTCTCTTCCCTCGAGTCTCTTCTATAGGGGGGGTGGGATTCATATTGGTATCTCAGGGGTGAGAACCTGTTATGTGTAGGTACACCATACCTCACATTGCTTGGTGTCCTATATTCATGGGGTCTTTGGTGTCTTACCCTTCTATGATTAGATCTATCTGGAGCCCTAGTGGGAGGTCTAGATCTACTACGGTTCCCACCGTTAAAATGCTCTGGGGATGGGAATTGGGAATTGTCGCCCATCCATTCCATCAACCGGCCCCCATAGGGTTCATCTGGGCTCTCATCAATGCTGATGTCATCCACATCATCATTTTGATCTGTCATACTGGATTGCCACTTGTATACTTTCCCATTCCTATAGTCAAGGACATCCCTCTTAAATTTCTTTTGTTTTTTTGCTTGGATCTCCCCATCATATTTTTTGATGATTTCCTGGAGTTCCTTTTCTTTGTCCTTATATTCCCTTTGGTTAGAGAAGGGTGCTAGCATGTTTTTAATCTCTGTAATATTAGCTTCTATGCCCCTTAGTTTGAATTGTCTTCTCTTAACAATATTCCGAAGCAGCTCCCCCTCACACTTATTAAAGAAAGAGTACCAGTCACCCATAAGATCTCCATCATCAATATTGTCATTCGGATGTAAGTCCCACCTCAGTCTTCTAGGGGTCATTTTTTCCGTGATGTACATATCTAAGGTGGCAATGTCCCACCACACTCTCAGCTGCTTTTCCATAGCATGTCTGAGCTGCCTCATAAGGCTATGCATATCCTGTGTATTGGTAACCTGTTCCTGACTAAACACGCCCCCTAGATCTATGTTTCTACTGGTCATATATCCAAAGATGTCCATAGCTGCAGAGTATAAACCCACCCTGGGGTGGTATAAATAAATCAAGCCTCCAAATCTCTGCGCTTAGAACATATACCAGAAAAAGGGGGGGGGGGGGAGGAAGAGTGATACAGATGGAAAAGGGAGGGGAGGGGGGAGGGGGGAGGGAAGAAAAGAAAATTGTAAGGTATGCTGCCTCCCCAGGTTAAGTCCTCAAAAGGACTAACATGTAATGGATTGTAGGTGGGGGTATGGCGCTCCCTTGTGAGATGTGGAATATTAATTTTATGTGCGTTGACAGTGACTGTGCCAGATAGGTTAAATAATATTCCAAACACAAAAGGTGAAGACTGTGAAACTCTTACTGGGTGAACCCATATTGTGTAAATCAAAAAACTTTATAAAAATATATATATATATATATATATATATATATATATATATATATGCAACCCCTATTATATTGCATATACCTCTGTGTCACAAGTAGTGTCAGAAAGTGCCACTAGGTGCTGCTGCTGAGCAGCTGATGTGATAAATCCAACTTATATGTATGCAAAATTAGTGACATATACATATAACAGTGCAGAAACATATATATGCCAGTGCAGTATATATATATATGACAGTGCAACCCAACATATACGTATATATATGACTGTGCGATCCAACATATAAATGTGCAATAAAGTGCAATATAGTGCAATCAAGTCCAAAAAGAGCCAAAAAAAAACGTAAATGACATCAAAATTGCAAAAAAAGAGAGTCTATTCTCAAGTGGTGCGTCCCAGTTTTAAATGGCAGCAGAAAAGTTCCAACAGCTTAGTGACTTTGGTGCCCACAGAGGTAAATCCGTGACTTCTGTGCTCCCCTTATGGCTCCCCACTCACCAGCTTCCACTACCCCTGCAGGGGTGACAGACACTCTAGGATCCCAAAGCCGTCCTCTTATCCGGTATCCCGTGGTTGCTAAGATGGAATGGCCTCTCTCCCAGGAGTTCCGGATTACCACCTCATACCATGTCCAGGAAGGGGATCGCCAGCAAAGCCCTCATAAAAAGAGATGCCACCTCATAGTGTAGTATAATTAAAAACTTTAATGGTATAAAAACTCCCCTCTGGGGAAAAAACACATCACACTACACTAAGGGTGAAAGCCGAAAGCCAGGAAGTGCTTCCCCGCAGCGTGCGGCATGCGGTCCAGCTGCGTTCCAGGCTCTCTTGCTCCGTACCCGGAAATGACGTAAGTGCGTAGCCCCGCCTTACGCGTTTCGTCATCGACGTTTTCAAAGGCGGCGCCATCTTACTACACCTCACAGGTTATAAGGTAGGCGGACATGCTGGATCCTCCCCTCTCCCATCCCTATAGGGATTTTGATTGGATTTTCAAACCCGTGGCTCCCCCTCCCGGTACATGCCCATTCGGCGGTGCCCAAATCAGATCCCTGTGAACATAGGTCGAGGTCTTAATAATTATTACTGACCCATACATCTCCGCTGACCCTTTACATAGATTGGCAGACATATTTCACATGAAGCAATGTAAACATCAGGCATCTTGTATAATGTAGGTTAAATTTAAGTAAAAATCATCCTTAGTTATAAGCCAGGTAAGTATATCGTATAGGCACAGCCCGCAGTGGTGGATAACGGTAATGCATGTCCTCCACCTTGCAAACCCAGTGTCTATCTTGTAAAAGTGGATGTAATGGAATGTCAACCCAAGTCCCGTTCAGGATCCACCATGGTATGGATGCGGAACCAGGATATTGGATATGTATTGCTATTTGTATGGATATCATCCTCCGATCTCCAGCCTTCAAAAGACAAAAAATAAATAAAAAATAATAAAAAATAATAAAAAAATAACCTTTTTTTCTTCATCTAAAATTTAAGACAAATAAATAATGTCTCTGAGACCACCCAGGCCCCTCAGAGAAATTATAATTAGAGTTGTATACCCAAAGAATATTATACATAAAGAACTGGCTGGCTTACAGATTGGCCTACAGGCATTCCTATGTAGGGCCAGTGTATTCCTAGATATAGCTACTGTGTAGGCATTTCCGACTATAGAGTACTCCTTCACATGGTTGATAACCCACGTACATTAGCCTCCCAGTGATATGTTAGGTAGTGTATTCTCCCACTTACACCCAAATACTCCTCAGTAGACTTTCTCCAATATTGGTCTCCACACCCCAGGCCCCTCATAACATTCTGGGGTGCTGGAGAACCCGAGGGGTTGGGGTACATGATATCAACCCGGGGTGTGAGTTGTATTAAAGACATGAAACATATAAACGAAAACACCATAAATGGCATTTAGTGAAAACAGAGGGAGGACAACGTGAAGGGCATGATTCAAGGCACATACATGTATATGGAAACATTATCCTGGTGCATATAAATTGCACCTAGTCCCCCATACCTATGTGTGGGTATCCCATATACATCCGTACATGCACCTGTGCCCATAAATGTTAAGGGTGTTTGGCTATGTTCAGGCCTATATGCCAACCCCATAATAGTTATATCTAAGATTTTTCTATCGCTGTCCCCTACTCCTCCATTATTCTTTAGCACATGTATGCAAAGGCAATAGAATAGTTAATAGCATAGTTTCTTGTTGCTCTATTCCCTCCTTATTTTTTGTTGAACAACTATCAGATAAAAGCAAAGAACATGTGCCAGAAAGGACCTAGGGGAAGTCTATACCTACTATAAGTTGATTTAAGGGTTAGCTATAAAACAGTTGAGGTCTATGTCCAAGTTCAAGCCTTTGGGGGCAATAGACCCCAACCGATATATCCACCCTGTCTCATTCCTGGAGACTAGTGTTTCTTTATTGCCCCCTCTCCAGTGGGTTTTCACCTGATCAATGCCGTAAAAAAATGAGGCCACTAGGATCTTTTTGATGGAATTCGGCAAAATGCCGTGATAGATGATGCTTCGGAAACCCTTTTTTGATATTTTTGATATGTTCCCGTATTCTGACATAGAGTGGGCGGGTAGTTCTCCCACGTACTGTAGATGACAGGGCACTCAATGATATAGGTGACATGAGTGCTATGACAAGTTATCAGCTCCTTGATCTGATATTCTTTATGATCTACAGTTGACTTGAACTTTCCTTTTTCCTTGGTTGGGGTTTGCTGACTCTGCAGGGTAGACATCTGCGGCATCTGAAGAACCCTTTCATATTGGGTATAATATTGGTTTGCTTGGGGGGGTCAATGACATTATGTACAAGATGGTTACGAAGAGTAGGTGCTTTCCTGTACACAAACTTCGGTTTGGTGGGGAGGATTTTAGCTAGTACCCCGATCCTCTTTCAAGATGGGCCAGTATTTCTTAATGATCCGTTCCACATCCTTATATTGGTTGTTGAACCCTGTAATGAAGGTTATCTCCATCTGGTTATTTCTGGCTCTACTGTTCTTCTTAAGTAGTTGGTTCTGTCCATGTTCTTGATCTCCTGTTTCAGCTTGTTCAGATTTTCCTGTGGGTATCCTTTCTCTTGGAACCGCTGAATCAGGACATCTGCCTGGGCCTCAAAATCTTCCAGTGTGTTGCAGTTTCTCCGTATCCTTAATAATTGGCCTTTTGGAATGTTGGATTTCCACTTCGGATGATGACAGCTTGAAGTGGGTATATACCCATTACGATCTGTGCTTTTAAAGAAGGTGCGGGTATTAAGGGAATCACCTGCTTTGAAGATTTCCAGATCCAGGTAGTCAATCGCATGCAGGTTCCACTTGCCGTGAACGTGATCCCATACCTATTCATATTCAGCCCTTCAAGAAATTTCTCAAAACTATCCGTAGTGCCATCCCATAAGATGATTAAATCATCAATATACCTACGGTACATTTTAATTTGGGGGATGTTTTTGTTATAAATATATTCCTCCTCCCACATGTTCATGAACAGGTTTGCAACACTTGGTGCATATCGTGCCCCCATTGCAACACCTTTGGTTTGTACAAATACTCCTTGTTGTACCAAAAGTAGTTGCACTCCATTGCCATTTTCAGGCCTTCCATAATGTAGTTGATCTGCCCCTGTCTCATTCCTGTGTTCTCATATAGAGCCTTTTCTACTGCAAGCAATCCATCTGGTTGTTCAATGCTTATATACAATGAATTGACATCTATTGTTGCTAATACCCAATTTTCTGTACCTTTTATACTTTGGAGTTCTTCGATGAGCTGTAAGCTATCCCGCAGATATGATTTCCCTTGCTGTACCAGAGGTTTCAAATATTTATCTAGATATTCCCCTAATCTAGAGAAGATTGAATTTATGCCGCTGATGATAGGTCTTCCAGGTGGTTTATTCAGTCTTTTATGGATCTTTGGTGTATAATATATCACGGGGGTCTTTGTAGAGTTAGAGTATAAATATTCAGCTTCTCTCGCATTCAAAATCCCCATGGTCTTTCCTTTAGTGATGTACTTCTTTAGTTGTTTCTCATATTTTTTCTTTGTATTCGTTCTAAGTTTCTTATACGTGTTTTCCACATTTAGTAGGTTACCCATCTCTCTTGGTAGTCTTTTTTGTCCAAGATGACCAGTCCACCTCCTTTGTCGGCCGGCCTTATAACTACCTCATGCCGTTTCCCCAAATCTTTAATGGTCCTCCAGATGTTTTTCCTCTTTCTTTCCTTCCTTTTCAGATTTCTCAAGTCCTCTTCTACCATTTTCTTAACGCAGTCAGACACTGACTCCCTGGGGTTTTGGGGTTGTAGGTAGAGTTATTCTTCATGTTAGTTTGGATATATTCTGGAGTGTCCTTGATGCTAGTTTCTGTATTTATGGCAAAGTGTTTTTTCAAATTAAGTTTCCTCATGAATTTTTGGAGGTCAATATAGCCTCAAATTTATCCAGGGCCTTGTCCGGTGCAAATTTTAGGCCCAAATCAAGCACCTGTAGTTCTTCCGCTGTAAATGTTACATTGCTTAAGTTGTAGATGCCTTTTCCTAATACACTCTTCTTCTTTTTCTTCCTGCCTCCTCTGCATCCTCTTGTCTGCCTCTTCTTGCCGGGTTTATTCGCATCTCCTCTATGTTTCTTCTCTGGCCGTGCTCTTGTTCGTAGTTGAGATTCCTCCTCTCTCCGTACCCTCGGTTTATGGTTGGGGTTCGTTCTTCTCCAGTTCCCCATGGTCCTCTCTCTGTGTATTGCCTCTGTTTGTATTCATTCCCCTCCATCCATGGGCCCTGTAGGGAGGGCGGATCTTCCATCTACCCGGAGGTCTGTTTCTCTGTCCTCCATGAAAATCCCTCTCTTCCCTCGAGTCTCTTCTATAGGGGGGTGGGATTCATATTGGTATCTCAGGGTGAGAACCTGTTGTTATGTGTAGGTACACCATACCTCACATTGCTTGGTGTCCTATATTCATGGGGTCTTTGGTGTCTTACCCTTCTATGATTAGATCTATCTGGAGCCCTAGTGGGAGGTCTAGATCTACTACGGTTCCACCGTTAAAATGCTCTGGGGATGGGAATTTGGAATTGTCGCCCATCCATTCCATCAACCGGCCCCCATAGGGTTCATCTGGGCTCTCATCAATGCTGATGTCATCCACATCATCATTTTGATCTGTCATACTGGATTGCCACTTGTATACTTTCCCATTCCTATAGTCAAGGACATCCCTCTTAAATTTCTTTTGTTTTTTGCTTGGATCTCCCCATCATATTTTTTGATGATTTCCTGGAGTTCCTTTTCTTTGTCCTTATATTCCCTTTGGTTAGAGCAAGGGTGCTAGCATGTTTTTAATCTCTGTAATATTAGCTTCTATGCCCCTTAGTTTGAATTGTCTTCTCTTAACAATATTCCGAAGCAGCTCCCCCTCACACTTATTAAAGAAAGAGTACCAGTCACCCATAAGATCTCATCATCAATATTGTCATTCGGATGTAAGTCCCACCTCAGTCTTCTAGGGGTCATTTTTTCCGTGATGTACATATCTAAGGTGGCAATGTCCCACCACACTCTCAGCTGCTTTTCCATAGCATGTCTGAGCTGCCTCATAAGGCTATGCATATCCTGTGTATTGGTAACCTGTTCCTGACTAAACACGCCCCCTAGATCTATGCTTCTACTGGTCATATATCCAAAGATGTCCATAGCTGCAGAGTATAAACCCACCCTGGGGTGGTATAAAATAAATCAAGCCTCCAAATCTCTGCGCTTAGGACATTAGGACATATACCAGAAAAAGGGGGGGGGGGGGAGGAAGAGTGATACAGATGGAAAAGGGAGGGGAGGGAAGAAAAGAAAATTGTAAGGTATGCTGCCTCCCCAGGTTAAGTCCTCAAAAGGACTAACATGTAATGGATTGTAGGTGGGGGGTATGGCGCTCCCTTGTGAGATGTGGAATATTAATTTTATGTGCGGTGACTGTGCCAGATAGGTTAAATAATATTCCAAACACAAAAGGTGAAGACTGTGAAACTCTTACTGGGTGAACCCATATTGTGTAAATCAAAAAACTTTATAAAAAATATATATATATATATATATATATATATATATATGCAACCCCTATTATATTGCATATACCTCTGTGTCACAAGTAGTGTCAGAAAGTGCCACTAGGTGCTGCTGCTGAGCAGCTGATGTGAAAAATCCAACTTATATGTATGCAAAATTAGTGACATATACATATAACAGTGCAGAAACATATATATGCCAGTGCAGTATATATATATATGACAGTGCAACCCAACATATACGTATATATATGACTGTGCAATCCAACATATAAATGTGCAATAAAGTGCAATATAGTGCAATCAAGTCCAAAAAGAGCCAAAAAAAAAACGTAAATGACATCAAAATTGCAAAAAAGAGAGTCTATTCTCAAGTGGTGCGTCCCCAGTTTTAAATGGCAGCAGAAAAGTTCCAACAGCTTAGTGACTTTGGTGCCCACAGAGGTAAATCCGTGACTTCTGTGCTCCCCTTATGGCTCCCCACTCACCAGCTTCCACTACCCCCTGCAGGGGTGACAGACACTCTAGGATCCCAAAGCCGTCCTCTTATCCGGTATCCCGTGGTTGCTAAGATGGAATGGCCTCTCTCCAGGAGTTCCGGATTACCACCTCATACCATGTCCAGGAAGGGGATCGCCAGCAAAAGCCCTCATAAAAAGAGATGCCACCTCATAGTGTAGTATAATTAAAAACTTTAATGGTATAAAAACTCCCCTCTGGGGAAAAAACACATCACACTACACTAAGGGTGAAAGCCGAAAGCCAGGAAGTGCTTCCCCGCAGCGTGCGGCATGCGGTCCAGCTGCGTTCCAGGCTCTCTTGCTCCGTACCCGGAAATGACGTAAGTGCGTAGCCCCGCCTTACGCGTTTCGTCATCGACGTTTTCAAAGGCGGCGCCATCTTACTACACCTCACAGGTTATAAGGTAGGCGGACATGCTGGATCCTCCCCTCTCCCATCCCTATAGGGATTTTGATTGGATTTTCAAACCCGTGGCTCCCCCTCCCAGTACATCCCCATTCGGCGGTGCCCAAATCAGATCCCTGTGAACATAGGTCGAGGTCTTAATAATTATTACTGACCCATACATCTCCGCTGACCCTTTACATAGATTGGCAGACATATTTCACATGAAACAATGTAAACATCAGGCATCTTGTATAATGTAGGTTAAATTTAAGTAAAAATTAAATTAAAAATTAAATTATTTCACATGAAGCAATGTAAACATCAGGCATCTTGTATAATGTAGGTTAAATTTAAGTAAAAATCATCCTTAGTTATAAGCCAGGTAAGTATATCGTATAGGCACAGCCCGCAGTGGTGGATAACGGTAATGCATGTCCTCCACCTTGCAAACCCAGTGTCTATCTTGTAAAAGTGGATGTAATGGAATGTCAACCCAAGTCCCGTTCAGGATCCACCATGGTATGGATGCGGAACCAGGATATTGGATATGTATTGCTATTTGTATGGATATCATCCTCCGATCTCCAGCCTTCAAAAGACAAAAAATAAATAAAAAATAATAAAAAATAATAAAAAATAACCTTTTTTTCTTCATCTAAAATTTAAGACCAAATAAATAATGTCTCTGAGACCACCCAGGGCCCCTCAGAGAAATTATAATTAGAGTTGTATACCCAAAGAATATTATACATAAAGAACTGGCTGGCTTACAGATTGGCCTACAGGCCACTAGTCTCCAGGAATGAGACAGGGTGGATATATCGGTTGGGGTCTATTGCCCCCAAAGGCTTGAACTTGGACATAGACCTCAACTGTTTTATAGCTAACCCTTAAATCAACTTATAGTAGTATAGACTTCCCCTAGGTCCTTTCTGGCACATGTTCTTTGCTTTTATCTAATAGTTGTTCAACAAAAAATAAGGAGGGAATAGAGCAACAAGAAACTCTGCTATTAACTATTCTATTGCCTTTGCATACATGTGCTAAAGAATAATGGAGAAGTAGGGGGACAGAGATAGAAAAATCTTAGATATAACTATTATGGGGTTGGCATATAGGCCTGAACATAGCCAAACACCCTTAACATTTATGGGGCACAGGTGCATGTACGGATGTATATGGGGATACCCACACATAGGTATGGGGGACTAGGTGCAATTTATATGCACCAGGATAATGTTTCCATATACATGTATGTGCCTTGAATCATGCCCTTCACGTTGTCCTCCCTCTGTTTTCACTAAATGCCATTTATGGTGTTTTCGTTTATATGTTTCATGTCTTTAATACAACTCACACCCCGGGTTGATATCATGTACCCCAACCCCTCGGGTTCTCCAGCACCCCAGAATGTTATGAGGGGCCTGGGGTGTGGAGACCATATTGGAGAAAGTCTACTGAGGAGTATTTGGGTGTAAGTGGGAGAATACACTACCTAACATATCACTGGGAGGCTAATGTACGTGGGTTATCAACCATGTGAAGGAGTACTCTATAGTCGGAAATGCCTACACAGTAGCTATATCTAGGAATACACTGGCCCTACATAGGAATGTCTGTAGGGCCAATCTGTAAGCCAGCCAGTTCTTTATGTATAATATTCTTTGGGTATACAACTCTAATTATAATTTCTCTGAGGGGCCCTGGGTGGTCTCAGAGACATTATTTATTTGGTCTCAAATTTTAGATGAAGAAAAAAAGGTTATTTTTTATTATTTTTTATTATTTTTTATTTATTTTTTGTCTTTTGAAGGCTGGAGATCGGAGGATGATATCCATACAAATAGCAATACATATCCAATATCCTGGTTCCGCATCCATACCATGGTGGATCCTGAACGGGACTTGGGTTGACATTCCATTACATCCACTTTTACAAGATAGACACTGGGTTTGCAAGGTGGAGGACATGCATTACCGTTATCCACCACTGCGGGCTGTGCCTATACGATATACTTACCTGGCTTATAACTAAGGATGATTTTTACTTAAATTTAACCTACATTATACAAGATGCCTGATGTTTACATTGCTTCATGTGAAATAATTTAATTTTTAATTTAATTTTTACTTAAATTTAACCTACATTATACAAGATGCCTGATGTTTACATTGTTTCATGTGAAATATGTCTGCCAATCTATGTAAAGGGTCAGCGGAGATGTATGGGTCAGTAATAATTATTAAGACCTCGACCTATGTTCACAGGGATCTGATTTGGGCACCGCCGAATGGGGATGTACCGGGAGGGGGAGCCACGGGTTTGAAAATCCAATCAAAATCCCTATAGGGACGGGAGAGGGGAGGATCCAGCATGTCCCTCCTACCTTATAACCTGTGAGGTGTAGTAAGATGGCGCCGCCTTTGAAAACGTCGATGACGAAACGCGTAAGGCGGGGCTATGCACTTACGTCATTTCCGGGTACGGAGCAAGAGAGCCTGGAACGCAGCTGGACCGCATGCCGCACGCTGCGGGGAAGCACTTCCTGGCTTTCGGCTTTCACCTTAGTGTAGTGTGATGTGTTTTTTCCCCAGAGGGGAGTTTTTATACCATTAAAGTTTTTAATTATACTACACTATGAGGTGGCATCTCTTTTTATGAGGGCTTTGCTGGCGATCCCCTTCCTGGACATGGTATGAGGTGGTAATCCGGAACTCCTGGGAGAGAGGCCATTCCATCTTAGCAACCACGGGATACCGGATAAGAGGACGGCTTTGGGATCCTAGAGTGTCTGTCACCCCCTGCAGGGGTAGTGGAAGCTGGTGAGTGGGGAGCCATAAGGGGAGCACAGAAGTCACGGATTTACCTCTGTGGGCACCAAAGTCACTAAGCTGTTGGAACTTTTCTGCTGCCATTTAAAACTGGGACGCACCACTTGAGAAT